>NW_024081119.1:566414-665512 GCF_003009895.1 Hyaena hyaena
GGGAAATGGTGGCGGAAGGGGAGAGAGGCAAACCATGAGAGACTCTTTTTTTTTTTTACAAATAGTTTATTGTCAAATTAGTTTCCACATAACACTCAGTGCTCATCCCCACAAGTGTCCTCCTCCATGCCCATCCCTCCCTCCCTCCCACATCCATCAGTCCTCAGTTTTTGTCAGCATTCAAGAGTCTCTCTGCTGACAAAAACTGAGGACTGATGGATGTGGGGGGAAGGGGGGATGGGCATGGAGGAGGACACTTGTGGGAATGAGCACTGAGTGTTATGTGGAAACTAATTTGACAATAAACTATTTGTAAAAAATAAATAAAGAAAAATAAAAAAGAAAAAGAAAAAAAAATATATATGTGACTGCATTTAGGGTCCACTTAGATAATCTCCTCATCTCAAAACCCTTGTCTTAATCAGATCTGCAAAGACTTTGCCATATAAGGTAAAAATTATGGCTCCAGGGATTAGGACACAGATCTCTCTCTCTTTTAAAGTTAATTTATTAATTTTTTGAGAGAGAGAGAGAGAAAGAGAGGGTGAGTAAAGAGAGGCAGAGAGAGAGGAAGAGAGAGATCCTAAGCAGACTGCACTGACAATGGGGCTGTAACTTATGAACCCTGAGATCATGACTTGAGCCGAAACCGACTGAGCCACCCAGGCACCCCAGGGCACAGATATCTCTTTTTGCAGGGGGGGGGGTGTCATTTTTTCTGGTCACCATACCACAGTTTGCATATTTGGAAACAAAGGGATTAAGTTCACTTGTCCAAGTACACACAGGCATTAAGCAGCAGGGTCTGGATTTGAATTTGCATCTATTTGATCTCAGAGTCTGTCTCTCTGTCTCTTCTTCTCTCCCTGTATCCCTAAATAATGAGTAATAACCCCAAGACATTTGCATTGTTGCTTTATTCTGAGTCAAGTTTAAATGTAAAAGCCCTGTGTTCAGAATTCAAAGGATAGGCTGCACCAGGAGAAATCACTGATGACCCAGGCCCACACTCTAGGTGAGCTCCACACTTGCATTTATTTCCTTCATTATGGAAGCAGGCAGCGAGGTGTTGAGAAGAGAAGGCTAATAGGGGCACCTTCCTCACGGGGATGGGGCAGTATCTCATTACTTTGGCTGCCGCTGACTCTCAGCTGGTGTGTCAGGGGCCGCTGCCGGCAAGATCTCCCGCTGCCTGGGAGGCTGGAGTTGTTTCCCATTGTGTGTGTTGCAGTCTGCGTGAAACCCAATCCAGTTCCTCCTTGGGAGATGCCGAGAGGGGATGCCCGGCTTGGGGAGCGTATGGCGGCCCCACCGCCAGCCTAGAATTTTTTTAAGTTTATTTATTTATTTTGAAGCAGAGACAGAGACAGAGAGAGATAGACAGACAGAGAAAGAGGTTGGGGGGGAGGTGCAGAGAGAGAAGGAAAGAGAGAGAATCCCAAGCAGGCTCCACACTGTCAGCCCAGAGCCTGACATGGGGCTCCGTCCCACGAACTGTGAGATCATGACCTGAGCCAAAACCAAGAGTCTGCTGCTTAACCGGCTGACCCACCCAGGGGCCCCTGTGCTAGGAGTTTTACTAGGGGCCTGAGGACTACCGCTGCAAGGATTCTTGGCTCCTTTGGCTTTTATTTAAATTCAAACATTTAACATTACTCACCTTTTAGGTGTAAATATGCTTTCCCCTTCTCAAAAAATATTTCTTAAAAATACTATGTTCAAAACTATACATTTTATATAAAAATATTTATAATATTACTTAAAAACAATGTGTTTAAATTTAACAAAGTGTGGTGTAAACACTCTGGCAAAAGAAATTCGCTTGAAGGGAGTGCCGAAGTATCTCTGCAGAATGTTTAAATCACACAAGCCATAATTGTACATACTCAAGCAATACAGAGGCAGACAGGGCATTCCTTCCTTAGAGGTAACCACTGTCAATGGTGAATAATGTGGGGTGCATCCTTCCAGTCCTCTGTTTATGTATTTTTACATAAATATCTAATATATTTATTTTTATTTTCAATACATCGGATCATATTTTGACTACTTGCTCTCTTTTTAGAGTTTATTTATTTATTTTGAGAGAAAGCACATGCTCTGATGGAAGCATGAGCAAGGGAGGGGCAGAGAGAGAGAAAGAGAGAGAGAATCCAAAGCACAGAGCCTGATATGGGGCTTGATCTCATGACTGTGAGGTCATGACCTGAGCTGAAATCAAGAGTCGAAGCTTAACCAACTGAGCCACACAAGCGCTCCTTGACTACTTGCTTTTTAAAATTAACAGTGAACTTTAGAAGTGTTTACAGATCTGAACTTAGAAAAAGTTGTGTTGTATCCCAAAGTGTGGATATATAATCCCATACTATATTTACTTTCTTGTTGGACATATTTTTTTTTTTTTACAAATAGTTTATTGTCAAATTAGTTTCCACATAACACTCAGTGCTCATCCCCACAAGTGTCCTCCTCCATGCCCATCCCCCCCTCCCCCCCACATCCATCAGTCCTCAGTTTTTGTCAGCATTCAAGAGTCTCTCATGGTTTGCCTCTCTCCCTTTCCCCCACCATTTCCCCCCTTCTTCTCCCGGTTGGTCCTCAGTTAAGTTCCTCCTAATCCTCCTATACGTGCAAACATATGGTATTTGTCCTTCTCTGCCTGACTTATTTTGCTCAGCATGACACCCTCAAGGTCCATCCATGTTGCGACACATGGCCAGATTTCATTGTTTCTCATTGCCATGTAGTATTCCATGGTATAGATAAACCACATCTTCTTGATCCATTCATCTGTTGATGGACACTTAGGCTCTTTCCATGTTTTAGCTATTGTGGAGAGTGCTGCTATGAACATTGGGGTACATGTGCTCCTATGCCTCAGCATTTCTGAATCCCTTGGGTAAATTCCTAGCAGTGCTTTTGCTGGGTCACAAGGGAGTTCTATTGTTAGTTTCCTGAGGAACCTCCACACTGTTTTCCAGAGGGGTTGTACCAGTTTACATTCCCACCAACAGTGTAGGAGGGTGCCTGTTTCTCCACATCCTCGCCAGCATCTAGAGTTCTCTGATTTGCTCATTTTAGCCACTCTGACTGGCGTGAGGTGGTATCTCAGTGTGGTTTTGATTTGTATTTCCCTGATGAGGAGGGATGCTGAGCATCGTTTCATGTGTCTGTTGGCCATCTGGATGTCCTCTTTGGAGAAGTGTCTGTTCATATCTTCTGCCCATTTCTTCACTGGGTTGTTTGTTTTTCGGACGTGTAGTTTGGTGAGTTCCTTATAGATTCTGGATATTAACCCTTTATCTGATATGTCATTTGCAACTATCTTTTCCCATTCCGTTGGTTGCCTATTAATTTTCTGGGTGGTTTCCTTGGCTGTGCAGAAGCTTTTAAGCTTGATGAGGTCCCAACAGTTTATTTTTGCTCTTGATTCCCTTGCTTTTGGGGATGTGTCAAGTAGGAAGTTGCTGCGGTGGAGGTCAAGGAGGTTGTTTCCTGCTTTCTCCTCTAGGGTGTTGATAGTTTCCTGTCTCACATTCAGGTCCTTTATCCATTTTGAGTTTATTTTTGTGCATGGTGTGAGAAAATGATCTAGTTTCATTCTTCTGCATGTTGCTGTTGTTGGACATATTTTAAATGGTACTTTTTCTGTTAAGACAGTGCTATGACAAGTATTATTTTACATGTAGCTTGAGTGTTTGTGTAACAATACATTTAGGGGTGGATTTTTAATAGTGGCATACTCTTTCCATTGTACCAAAAATGGAAAGACTGGTACCAAGCCAGATTTGAGTCAGAGAGCTCTTCTGAGACCTCAAAAGTTTTAAATTCTGCAACCAGAGTTCATCCTATGATGTAGATGAGGTCTTCTGGTAACTGTACTTTGTCGCAAGTCTCCTTGAGGGATGTCTTGAAGAATTCATCTTCTAGTCTTTCCCACGTGTCCATCATTGTCCTTTAAGCTGATTGTAGCTCCCTTCATATTACTAGGGTAACTTCATATTTCTTTTTTTTAAATTTTTTTACATTTATTTATTTTTGAGAGACAGAGAGACAGAACACAAGTGGGGGAGGGGCAGAGAGAGAAGGACCCACTGTTTTGAGGGAACTATTGATATTATATCTGGTCCTTAATCCAACTTAAATTTGGACAGATTTATTCTAGTTAAGCCATAAGTTCAACATTGTAAACTTGTTTTGATTAAAGGATTTTTCTATCAAAAAACAACAACAACAACAACAAAACCCAAAACACAGAATCCAAAGCAGGCTCCAGGCTCTGAGCTGTTAGCACAGAGCCCAATGCAGGGCTCGAACTCACAAACTGTGAGATCATGACCTGAGCATGAGACGCTTAACCAACTGAGTCACCCAGGTGCCCCAGAATAACTTCCTATTTCTATCGTTTCCATTCTATCATTTATGATTTTGTTTGGCTGCAACATAAAACACTTGACTATAATGACTTTGCTAAGTGGGCTCAGTTTGCTTACACAGGAACAAATCCAGAGGGTTGTACAGATCTGACACGACAGCTCCATGACACCACTCGAGACTGGGCGCCCTCTGTCTTCCTACTCTGTCATCCTTTGCATGTCTCTTTCATCTTCATGGCTGCAAAATGGCTGCTCTGCCTCCAAGCATGGCATCTCCATCCAAACTAGAACATGGGAGAGGCTACAGGCAAAGGACAAAGTCTGAATGCCAGCTGAGGCTGTTACTATTGAAAGAGCCTTCCTGGAAGCCTCGACCGGTGACGTCTGCTTACATCTCTCTTTCCGGAACTAGAATACATGGTAGTTCTGGTGGCAAAGATTGGGCAGAGATGCGCATTTTTAGCAGGGTGCTTTGTGACCAAACTGTACGTTTGGTTAATAAAAATGGAGGGAAGAATGGAGATTGGGCAGAAACTAGCAGTGCCATACTTGGCGATTTAGGTGAAAATGTCTTGAAAGAAAGCTCTAAAAATGTGGAATATTCACCATTGACTCTGTTATAGGTGAAGGCACTAAAGTGCATGGTGTACATAACACTGTAACAATAATCATTCCAGCTAAGAAATGACCTACTTTGCTAAAAAAAAAAGAATGTTTTTCATTTTTCTACACTTCATTCTGGTCCCACGGAGTATGCCCCTGTGATTTTTTTCTTGCATACCTTCTACATACATACAGTCTAGGATAAATTAAATTTAACATCCTTTACTTTTTAACTTAATATAAATATTTTAAAACTTTGCTGTCCTGTTTTCTAAATATTCATGTAAAAGAATTATAGTAGATCCCACCAGTTTGATATTTTATTTATTTATTTATTTATTTAAATCTACAATGTTATGTATTTAGAGGTTTTTTTTTCCATTTTAAAAAGATAATATTACAAGGACTGTTTTCATATATCACTTTTTATTTCTTTAGGACTCGTCCTTTATGTATACATTTCAATAAAATGAACTATGGTTGAAGCATATGAACATTTTTATGATTGTCGGGAAAGGAAGCATGCTATTTTTGGGAAAAGTTTTTACCAATTTATATTCTCATTATCACTCCATATGTGTATCTCTTATCACAGTAAAAAAATGAAATAAAGAGAAACAAAGAAGGAAAAACGGAGAGTGGTCCAGGATTGAATCAGCCCTGCCCTCTTGTGGTAGATCTTAAAATTTCAAGGCAGGCCTTTTCTTTCTCTAGGGCTTGTGTTTAGAATGCTGTGCATAATGCTGTTGTCAGCCACTGACCTTTTCAAATAAAAAGTGGGGACCTCAGTATTAGTTTTACAGACTCAGAGAATAGGAATGATTTGGCCTTGAAATTCACAATAGTACCAAAGAAATGACTTACAATAGGTCTGTGTGGTAGCAGCTAAATTCTTGTTCTGTTGATTAGGAATTGGTGGTATTGCTTGGGAAGCAGTCTTCTGAAGGGGACAGTCCTTAAAAGATGATTTAAAGGAAGTGACAATATTTGGTTTAAGACTGATATCTATGCCTATATTTATGTCTATATCTATATCTATCTATATATCATCTATGGAGACAGAGAGAGAGAGAGATTCAGATGAAACAATAAGGATTGTCTAGCTTAATTATTTTACTTTGCAAGTGAAGAGACTGAGAATCACAGCAATTGGGGGATTTCCCAAATAAAGTCCCAATAAATAACACAGAGCCCGTAGTCGCCCTGTTAGCCCTGGATTTTGCTATTGGACTCCATGGTCTTTCCATTAGATTTCTTCTTAAACAGTATGAGCACCAAATGAGATAATACACAGGAAGTACTTTGAGAAATATTCAGTACAAACACAAGCAAGCAGAATTATTAGTTAATATAGCAGAGAGGCTATAGCAAAGTGTGATTTATATCTGTGGCATAGTTATTTTGCCTAAAATCCCCGAAATGGCAGAATTCAAAAGGTTTTTAAAAAATTCATTTTGCTGTACTCAACTTAATGGTAGAATAAATGCATCTGAACTAATTACACATGTAGTGCTTAGCATAGTGCTGGAGCCTAGCACTGATCTAAAACTCTTAATTAATAACCATTATACTATATGCTTCACCTGACCTAAGTGTTTTACATATATTAATTTTTTCTGTCGTCACAACCACCCTATGAAGTAGATTTTTTTTAAGTTTATTTATTTTGAGAGAGAGAGAGCAGGGGAGGGGGCAAGGAGAGGGAGAGAGAAAGAATCCCCAGCAGGCTACACGCTGTCAGAGTGAAGCCCGACGGAAGTCAGAGTTAAGGGTTCAGGCTTACCAACCATGAGATCGTAACCTGAGCTGAAATCAGGAGTTGGATGCTTACCTGACTGAGCCACCCAGACGCCCCAAGGAGATCCTATTTTTAATTCCATTTTATGAGGAACCTGATGCCTGGAGAGGTTAAGTAACTTGCTATGATCACACAACTTTAAGTGGCAGATCCAGGATTTGACTACAAGCAGCCTTACTGTCTCGCTAAACTACCTGTTATGACATCTAGTGCTCAGACTAGAAGCCCTTTTCCTGACTACTTGTTGGGAGCCGTTCTGAACTCAATAGTTGAGAAAACTCCTTGTGAGGTTAAGGCAGGTTTGCAAGGTCTCCTGCTGTCAGACGATGACCGATATCCATCCCCATTCAATTGTTTCTGCTTGAGCACCAACTCCCAAGGCACCTTGTTGATTGGTATCGGGAGTGACTTGTCCCCTTATTCTGGCCCTCGTATGATGATTGCACCTTGTGAAGGAAATTATTGTAGGAATTTCTTCTTTTGTGATTATGTGAGCAAACATTATGTTTCCTGAGAATCCTGTTTTTTCCCTTTAAGCAAACAAGTTATTGACCCCTACTCACAAAGAACTAACTTTTGCCTTTGCTATGCTAAAAACATTGTCTTGTTTGTATTTGAATGCTAAAGACACCTTCCTTCCCCATATGATAAGCATCTAAATCACCTACATCAATCACTATTGATAAAGGTTATGCATGAGTCTTCTACAAAACTATGTTCTGGGAAATTTTTACGTATCAAAGAAATTCATCATCAAAAATCATTGTCTAAGGCAAATGCCACTTCTGTGCTGTTCCCCATACACTTAACCATAAATAAAGCTAAGTCTCAGTCAGTGCAGAGATGCCTGCCTGGTGACCAGAGAGACTTCTTGGCGCTCTCATCCCTGGTCTCGCACACCGCGCATCCTTCAGGGACCCCTGGACTAGCTGGAGCACGACTCCCACAGCTGTTATTAACACACCGTGTCTTCTCTGTTATGCATGGCTCTATCTTATGCTGGAAAACAGGAGAGGGTCTCCTCAGACCTTTTTAGACAAGGAACAATGTAACTTTATTGAGAGTCCATGTATTATAAAAATGAAGTGTTACAGCAAAGAGTAAATATTTAATTTGTTTCCTTTAGTCATAGCAGTGGAGAAAGAGATATGCCAGGGATCTTTTTCTTCTCAATACCAGAGGGCAGATGATGTGAAGAGACTCCTTTTTCACTCAGAAGTCAACTAATGTTTATTGAGTGTTTTTTTTAGCATAAGGGCTGAGGTGAGGTTACCTTGATGAACAAAGTAGATGGGGTGTCTGCCCTTAAGGTACTTAGATTTTTGAGGAAATGAATGCCAATTAACTGATCACAAGGGCAAATGTGATAATTGAGAAAATATAAAAGAGAGAAATAGATAAAAAGAGAAAATATATGGCAGAGTATAATAACACTGACCCATGTTAATATGGAAAATTAGAGAAGGTTTCCGAAGAAAGTGACGTTTCAGGAGGAAGAGTACTTCAGGAGGAGGAAATAGGGTGTGCAAATCCTGTCACAGGAGGGAATATGACCCCAGTAAGGAACTGAAAGATGACTGGCAGGAGCACCAGACAGCAGGAGCATACAGGTGAGATGAAATGTAGGTGATGGACAGATCACACAAAGCTTTTTTGGATCTGTGAATAGTTTTGATCTTTCTCCCAAGAGCGGTAGGGAAACGATTAAAGGGCTTCAAGCTTACGGGGGCGGGGAGGAGCAGTGGGGATATGTGGTTCAGTCTTGCAACAGTCTGAAGAATGGATTAGAAAGAAGCATTGTTGAGAATGTGGCTAAGAGGTGCCCTTTCAGTACTAGATGGGAAGATAATGTTTTGAATCAAAGTAGAGGCAAGGCAAAAAAGTAAGTGGATTTAATAGATATTCAAGAAGTAAACTCAACAAAATCTGGTAATGGAACAGATAAGATAGATGGCACAAGGAAGCCTTCAGGTTTCTTGGAATGCAACAGATGGTGCCACCCTTCACTGAAATAAAGCATGTGGGAAAGATGGTGAGTGGGGTAACAGAGCTCCTTTTTGGACTTCAAGTGTCAAATCTAAGGAGGTAGTTGGGTTCAGGAAACTAGAGTGTCAAAGAGATAGCAGGAGATAAAAACATGGTCATCAGTGAAGTACAGAGTCATAGATGAGATTGCCTAGGGAGAGAGTGTATAGCAAGAAGAAGGTCTGGGTGAGTCTAGAAGAACTCTACTATTTAATGGCCGGAAAAAGGAAGGTGAGCTTGCAAAAGAGACAGAGGAAGAATTGAAAGATAAAGAAAAACTAAGGAGTGGTGTCACAGAGGATGCAGAATGAATATTTTCAAAAGGAAGTAAGTAATCAATTGTCAAATATGCTAAGAGGTCAGGAGAAGTAACACTGCAAATATCCACTGTATTTAGCTACATGAGGGTCTTAGATGATCTTAGCATGATGGAAGCCAGATAGGACTGTGTTAAAGAGAATAGATAAAGGAATGGAGATGGGAGAATAGAAAGGTTGCTGAATTAGTCAAGGTTCACCAGAAAAAAAGATCCAATTATATTTATAATTCATATGTATATGAAAGCATTTGTAAGGAATTGGCTCATGTAGCTATGGTGGCTGGCAAGTCCCAAGGCCTGAAGGGTGCAAGCTGGAGACCCCGGAGAGCCATGGTATACATCCAATCCAAATGCTGGCAGGCTCCAGACCCAGGAAACGCTAATGTTTCAGTTAGAACCTGAAGGCAGGAAAAAGCCAATGTTCCAGTTCAGAGGCAGTCAGGCAGAGGAATTCTTCCTTGTTCAGGGAAGGGTCAGCCTTTTTTGTTCTTTTCAAGCCTTCAACTAATTGTGTGATGCCCATTCACACGAGGGAGGGTAATCTGCTTTACTCAGTCTACTGATTTAAATGTTAATCTCTTCCAAAAACACCCTAACAGATACACCCAAAATAATGTCTGACTAAATATGTGGCCACACCATGGCCCAGTTAAGTGGACACAAAAAATTCACAGTTGCTACTGAGACACCAAATAAGAAGAGAATGGAAAATACCCACTAGGTTAGTTGACATGGTAGAGAGATGGAATCAAAGTCATATCAGAGTTAGTTGATGAGTGACTGAGAGGTAATGAACTATAGATGTTTATTTGAGAAGTTTTCTGTGAAGGAGAGGAAAATGGAATGTCAGACTTACTGTGAGCTTGAGGGTCTTTTTCTTTCTTCTTCCCTCCCTCCTTCTCTTTTTCTCTCTCTCTCTTTCTGTCTTTCTCTCTCTCTCTCTCTCTTTTTCTTTCTTTCTTAATAGCAGAGAATTGAAAATATTTTGAAGGGGAAGACCAACCAAAAATAAAAGAGATAATCAATATTATAAAGTTCTTGAGAAGTAGGAGAGGATGAGATGCTTGCCTTTCCTTCTCCATCTTCCTGCCACATCTCAATTCATAATGCCAGTGGGAACATCTAGGACCCTCACTGGACTAAACGTTGTTGTCATGATTTTCATCACCACCGTCCTTAGCATCGTCAAGAAGCATTGTTAATTTCTAAATGGCATAAAGTGCTCTAGAAGAGAAACATAGTTTTTGCTTTGTCTGCTCTATTTCAGACCCTGGCTGGAAGGGATAGTTCAGCCTGGTCTGCCTTAGACAGGATGTGCACAGCAGAAGGAAGTACAGAGTTTTTCGCTCATCTGTGAAAATTTCTTTTTTCATTTCACATACCAAGTTGATACCGTGTTCAGGAATAATGGAGATCACAAAAATCCATTCTGATGATGTTTCTATTTAAAATATTAAGGGTTGAACCATTAGGGTTTTCTGAACCTTTGTGCTAAATGTTAAAAATATGTATAAATGGTAAAATTTGCCTTTATTTAGTTTAATCCTTTCGCTTTCAACATTTATTGAAGAAGCATTATGGAGCATTTATCAGATGCTACCAGTATGCCTGGCACTAGGAATAGAATGTGAACAAGCAATGCTTCCTGCTTGCAAAGGACTTGCAGTGTGATATGACTAAGATAAATACAGACAAGTAATGAAGTCACTTACAAGTAATAGCATTAGTCCTATTGAGAACATGGTGTCACATAAGCACATAGAAGGGGCTCTGATTTTGGAGGGTCTGGGAGGCCTTGTTTTAAGATGTAATTTGGAAGTTGCGACCTGAAAAAAATGACTAGAGTCCTGGTGAAGTGAAAAAGGAAAAAAAAAAAGATTTTTCTCCTCTCTCTCTCTCTTTCCTCCTTCTTCCCCTTCCTCCTCCTCCTCCTCCCCCTTCTCCTCCTCCTCCTCCTCCTCCTCCTCCTGCCCCTCCCCCTCCTCCCCCTCCCCCTCCTCCTCCTCCTTCTTCTTCTTCTTCTTCTTCTTCTTCTTCTTCTTCTTCTTCTCCTTCTTCTCCTTCTTCTTCTCCTCCTTCTCCTTCTTCTCCTTCTTCTTCTCCTCCTCCTCCTTCTCCTTCTCCTTCTCCTTCTCCTTCTCCTTCTCCTTCTCCTTCTCCTTCTCCTTCTCCTTCTTCTTTACAGAGAGAACAACCTAGGCAACCCAGGTCATGGGGGAGGTGAGTCTTGGTACGTTCGAGTCACCTCAAGTTTAGCACAAAGTGCAAGGGGAAATGGCAAAAGGTGAGGCTGAAGTAAGCAGAGGAATAGTTCAGGAAGGGAAGATCCAGGCAATAACAGTAGTAAATACTTCTCTAGTGCTTAGTTGAGCTAGGCTTTATGCATAACAATTCACTTAATCTGTATAAAGGCTCTAAGGTAGGGAATATCATTGTCTCCACCACATAGAAGAGAAGTATAATAAGATGTAGCAACTTATCCAAAGTCACATTTGTGACTAGTCATGCTAGTAAGGGTGGAAGAGGAGCTCAGAGTGTGCTCTGACTTCTATACTGTACAGCCTCTCAACGACAAAGCCTTGGGAGAGAATCAGCCTGTGTTCCAAAGCACAGCAGTGATGTGTAGCCAGAATTGTGTTTTGGAAAGATCATTGAGTGTACTCTGGGGAAAAAATGCCTATGAGCAGGTCTGGAAGTAGGGGAGAAGTGGAAATCAAATGGGATTTCAAATGGGAGAATGGGAAGCCTAAATCATTTGAATGATTAAGGGTGCGAATTCAAAGAAGATGCCTCTTGGACAGTTATATCAGCAAGATAGCCAAATATGACATCTTTCACTAGTCTCCCTTCAACAACAATTTGGCATCCATCCACAGACAAAATATAAAAATTTAAGATATAAACTATTTTAGGGCATGGTTGTTTTGAATAATGTACATTGGCTTAAAAATCTTCAGTTTAATGAGAGGCAAAAATGAATGAAAATATGAGAACTAACATCAAATAGACAAGCAACTGTAGTGGGAATGTGCTTTGGGACATTTTGAATGGAAAACAAAGGGTGTGATTAGGGAAAAGTTCAGGGAGTGAGAAGCATGGTGTTCTTCTCCACGTGGAGGGCTCAATTTTCACTGAAGCTTCAAGCTTCCTTCCACTTTTCTCACCTAGGGCTCACTTGTTTATTCCTTTGTTCCTACTCTTTTATTTTAATGTTTTTTTCATTTTTGAGAGAGAGAGAGACAGAGTGTGAGTTGGGCAGGGGCAGAGACAGAAGAAGACACAGAATCTAAATTGGGCTCCAGGCTCCAAGCTGTCAGTACAGAGCCTAATGGGGGGCTTGAACTCATGAACCCCAAGATCATGACCTGAGCCGAGTTGGAAGCTTAACCGACTGAGCCACCAGAGCACCCTGTTCCTACTCTTTTAGTAGGAATCCTAAAGGATAGAGGAAGGTGCCTATGCCCCTCTACTTGAAAACTCTTGGAGGAAATCACTGGAGAAGAGCAAGTGGTGAGTGAAGGACAGAATAGAGCATTTTGCGTGGCAGGATAAGATTGTTTGTAGTCTTATGGAGAAATCATGCAAGAGGAGCGATAAGCTTGGTTTACCCCCTGAATATGGTGGGAACAAAATCCAGCTCATGTACTCTAAAGGACCTACTATGTGCTAGGCTCTGGACTACAGGTTTTACATACATTCTCTCCTTCTTTCCTCTCAGTTACCCAGTGAGCCATGCACTATTATTATCCTCTTTTTACAGATGAAGAAATTGAGGTCCAAGAATGATTAATAAGTATTTTTTTTTGTAGTTTCAAGTTTTTATTTAAATTCCAGTTAGTTAATATACAGTGTAATTCTAGTTTCAGGTTGCAGAATTTAGTGATTCATCACTTACATACAACACCCAGTGCTCATCACAACCCATGCTCTCCCTAATCCCCATCACCCATTTAGCCCAACCCCTTCCCACCTCCTTTCCAGCAATCCTCGGTTTGTTCTTTATAGTTAATAATCTGTTTTATGAAAAAAAAGAGAAAAGAAAAAAGAGCCTGTTTCATAGTTTGCCTCTTTCTTTTTTTTCCCTCTGTGCTCATTTGTTTCTCAAATTCCACATATGCGTGAAATCATATGGCATTTGTCTTTCTCTGACTTATTTCAGTTAGCATAATAAAACATTTGTCTTTCTCTGACTTATTTCAGTTAGCATAATACTGTCGAGCTCCAGAAATAAGTAAGTTTTTAAAATCACACAACTGGTAATTGGCAGAGGCATTTAATCTCAAATCCTGCTCAGATCCAAAGCTGTTCCTAGACCTGTCATACATGTCAGGGTGTGTTAGATGCACGCCAGGACAGGGCAGCAACGTTTCTGGTACCTGCACTTGGAAGGTACGCATCAATCTCTTGGGCCCGTAGTTCAGTCTTCAATCCTGCCTGAGGTAAATGTGGTAAATCAAGTCATTCTCATTTAGTAGCTTAGGAGGCTGAAGTACAAAGATTCAGTCTGTATTGTAAAGACAATAAGCGGATGGGCCAGTATTAGAGTTTTACTCATTTCCAGGGTAGATTATTTAATTATTTAGATTTATTTATTTATTTAATTATTTATTATAGAATTATTTAATTCTGTCGCGTACTGTGCAGAATTAGGTTTCTGTGCACTTAATTGTTTTTGGTCTCAAAAGAAACTTATCTATGAATAACAACTATGGAATGCAGCTTGTGAATAATAAAGTGAGAGCCTTCATTTTCCAGTTGTTTTATTCCATTCCTGTTCCGTTTGCACAGGGAGCTAGGGAGCAAGGATTTCAGATTAATTGCAGTACAGCACATTGAATAATGCAGGTCAGTGGCTGCCTTGCTCATGGGGAAATGCTTTTAATGGATCCTTTCAAAAGTAGATTTTAAACAATGTCCTGAAAGATTTACTTGCAGATTTTTAAGAAAGTGTGTCTTAACAAAGCTATTTTGGGGAGATTTTTTTCATTACTGTTCAGTATAAGCTACATAAATGCCTTTCACTGATGGCTCAACATTTGAGTATCTCTCATAAACTCACAAGCCTGGTGAACTAAAATTGGAATCTAGCATTGAAGTCTAATGCAAGAAGTCTGGGACTGATTGAGGCTACTCTGAAGATCATATTTTTTTTAACTGTTGTGGCTGAGAACATGGCTCATTGCCTGCACTTTCAAAATCTCCAGGAATACTGTACCCCCTGTTTCCTTTCTTGTTCAGGTTTTCTAGAACTGTTGCTGGGCTTCCTTCCATCTGCAAAGAGGCAACAAAAGTGCTAAAGTCATCTGTAAAGGCTAACCACTTTTATTCCTAGTAAGAATATTCTTCCTTCTACACCCAGCTTATGAAAAATAATATTCCGGCTTGGTAGTAAACTACCATAGAAAGAGATTAAATCTATTACCTGGTGAATAAATACAAATAGATAAAAATGAGTTTTCATTTCACCATTTGGAGTCTACTAGTTCAGAATTCCACTATCTAGGAAGATTTAATATTGGAGAAGTAAAAGCCCTGTTTCACCACAATTTCATGGGGATTGCTGTCACATAAAATGAATGTCTTATACCTTACCTTCTCTTTCTCAGCCAAGATTTAGGCTGCAGGATGGAAAGCAATAATTTTAGAGGCAATATGATCATTTAAGCGCCATCTCTAAGGTTTAGATTATTCAGACAGACTATCCAGATTCTTGATTTTTTTTCTTTCATATTGTATGTTTTATACCATTTTTGCCTAACAGACTAATACACTGGTTTAAAGACTTCCACAAAAATGGGTGGTTACTGCAATTAAGTAGGGTAACAATTGATTACTATATGATTTTTGATCAGATTGTGTCTTTTCACAAGCTCCCTCAGCCTCATCACTCATATCTTTTAAAGGTTTTTGTTTTTCTTTCTCTGTATTTGAATATGTATATGTGTTCTGGCAAGCTGTATGACCTTGGACAAGATATTGAACTTGGCTAAGTGGATTGTCCTCATCTATAAAATGAGGACATAGTTTGCTGTCTGCCAGAAAACTTCAAGGCTTGAATTAGGCAGCATCTGTGGAGCATTAAGTCAACTGTAAAGCCTCCCATACTGTAAAGTATTAATGAACTGTGCATTCTACTCTCTAATATATGTACTTTTACCCCTTCCAGTTGTGATGTCCTACCAACCAATATCTCAGATAGGCTTCCATTATTTTTTTAGTGCACTGCACAAACATCTGTCCCTGGCTTCTTCCTGCTTTCCTGGGGGGTGGGTCTCTTAGTCTGTTCCTGGCTGAAGGCTATCATCAGAGAAAGCATAACTTGCTTTTTCTGAAACCAAAGACTTTTCAACTTTGAATTTTTAGTCATTATGCTACTTATTGATTGCATACATGTTTATTATGTCTATTCTGTCAGGCCCTGTTCTCAGCACTGAGGTACGGTCACCTGATGAATGTCTCCCTTTGTCCCTGCAGATCTGGACTCCAGTCTTCTCCACTCTGCTCTGTACCCTCAGAGGCTGATCTGTGGGGAACTGTTGGTTCAGTTCCAGAAAGGATCAGCAGACAGTCTGAGGGATGGATGGAGGGAAGGATATTGAGGCATGTATTTTCCAGGCTCCCTTCTAAAGAGAGACTCCGGGCCGGCAGTGCTCTTCTACCACAGGTCCTCACTCTTGTTGTTGGTCCTCTCCAACAGCCTCTCCATTCTCTGGGCTCCAGTGAAGTTTCTGCTGTGCCCTTCTGGCTGAGGAGTGACTCAGCCCCGAGCGCTGCACTGCCCCTGTGCACCATAAGTCACGCAGTAGTCCCTTGGTAAATGGTCTCTTATTAAACTTTCTCCAGTCACTCATCTGCTTCCTACTGGAGCCCTGGTAGATTTAAGCAGTAAACAAGATGTAGAAGACCTTGCTCTTTATGGAACCTACATCCTAGAGGGGAAGGTAGATAATTAACAAACCACAATATGCAAAATCAATCATAATAAACAGTGATATTAACTTTGTGAAAAGAAAAGTTTATTTGATAGAAACTAGGGTGCTGGGCAAGGTGCAACATTAGATAGGGTAGCAGAAAAAACTATTTAAAAATTTTTAATGTTTATTTATTTTTGAGAGAGAGAGACAGAGTGCAAGTGGGGGAGGGGCAGAGAGAGAGGGAGACACAGAATCCAATGCAGGCTCCAGGCACTGAGCTGTCAGCACAGAGCCTGATGGGGGTGAACCATGAGATCATGACCTGAGCTAAAAGTCAGATGTTCAACCTACTGAGCCACCCAGGTGCCCCAGCAGAGGAAACTTTTTAGAGGAGGTAATAATTAATTTGAGATCAGATTGACAAAGTGATGAGGGAGAATAATGTGCAGGCAGAAGAAAGGCACTGGCACATAGGTCCTGAGGTAAGAATGAGAACAATGAACATAAAGAAGGCCAGGGTAGCTGGACATCACGAATTCAGAGTGTAATGGTGGGAAATAAGGAAGGCCTGATCACGTGTCAAGGCGCCCAGCCTAACAATGATGAAAATATGGCCATCTAGGAGATTGGGTTAGTAAGGTACATGCTCCAAGATGTTTTGTTACATATACCAGATATTTCTGCCTACCTGCCTGGAGATTCCAGAAGGACAACAGATGAATAATAATTTTCTCCCACTGGAAAATACGAGTCTTATTCATATCTCAGAGTTATATTTTTCAAAAATTGCACTGTCTTTTTTAAAGGTCTGGGCAAACATTCTCCATCCCTCCTACCTGAATTCTCTTTTTAAAAACATACCTTGGGCCTCTCTTGAGCCTGCCATTTTCCATCTCCGTGCTTGTCATCCACATGTCTGGACCTGGGAATGTTTTAGGCCTTTTCAAGACTCTCTTCCAGAAAGCAACCCAGTCATGCTTACAGCTCATTACTTCTCAGATCGAGCTTCCCTTGTGATTTACCCCCTTAAAAAATGTAGAACCAGTGCCTGTGATACCATGTTTGGGAAGATCAGGGTCTCACTGCAGGTGTCCAACTCTTGTAAAACTTTTTTATCTCACAACCTTACACGCCTTGAGGCTGTCTCCACAGGGCTGCTGGGAGCCTCCAACACAGCAGCTGAATCTAGAATCTACAGTTGGACTGCCTACAACGCCCCGATGATCACAGATATGGTGAAGGGGAACAAATTCTACCACCTCAAGATATGCCTTTTTGGCATATTGATTATTTTGAGCTAGTTGTTTTTAAGAGACTGCAGACATGGGGGAAGCACTGAAAACTGAGCAGATGTTACCCTTTCATAAGAGACATTTACGTTTCTAAGGGAAATCTTCATTTGTAAGAGTGTCTTCTTCTCTGTTCAGGAAAAAAAGGATGACTAAATTCCAGAAACTCTTCTCAATGAAAACAGCAAGGGCTTAAAACCTGATCAGGAAGGTTTTCCTGATACCTTCCAATAACTGGCCCCCTCTTCCCCAACATTTTTTGTTTGTTTGTTTTTAGCTGGAGATGTTATTTGAGGTGGTGGCTTAGGCCCTTCGAAGGGAGTTACTCAGTTTTCCTGGGCCTTTCTTATGTATTCGGGAGAAATATATGTCATTAAAATTCTGAGGGTTTTTTTTCCTGTTAATTTTTTTCCTGTTAACTGATATCACAGTGGGATCTCAGCCTAGAACCTATAAAGGTAGAGGGCACATTATTTTCTTCCTATAAAATGGAAAACACTTGTCTTTGAGAAAAAATTTTGAAGCAAATTCCTTAAAATTACAACTTAAAAAAAATTCCAAAACTGAGACTATATCAAGTATAATTGAGTCTCTTTACATCAGCATAAAAAGGGCAAGTGATGTTTGTGATTAATGAATTAGTACCCATAGACTACACTTGTATTTGATTAGTATATTTGACTCTTGGGTTTAATAGTATCTTCCAAGAAACAGAATTATATTGGGTCATTCAATATTTAGGAAGAGCAACTTGTTGAAATGCTAGAATTTAAAGATATAATCATTATCTGGGAACTTGCCCAATGTGGGACTTGGTAAGTGGAAACCTTGGAACTTCTTAAGATTCATTCCATATTTGGAGTCTTGGCTCTCTGTTGAAATGCTGTGGACATTTACACACATGGAACATTCATAATCATGTCTAGACCAGAGAGAGAGGGAGGGAACTTGTGGATGAAGTAAACTGTTGGGTGACTGACATCCTATTTAAAAACTTGTATTTGTGAGGCACCTGGGTGGCTTAGTCGGTTATGCCTCTGACTTTGGCTCAGGTCATGATCTCATGGTATGTAAGTTTGAGCCTTGCATTGGGCTCTGTGCTGACAGCTCAGAGCCTGGAGCCTGCTTCCGATTCTGTGTCTCCCTCTCTCTCTGCCCCTCCGCTATTCATGCACTATCTCTGTCTGTCTCTAAAATAAATAAATATTTAAAAAATTAAAATTAAAAACAAGAAAACAAACTTGAATTTGTGATTTCCAATTCTGACTTCAGCATTGCTATATGATAACCACTAGATGGCAGGCATGAACAACATAAAAAATACAACATGGCTTCTAACTGAAAAAACTAGTTTTATGTATCTCTTGCTTTCTCCACCTCCCCACTTCTCATAAGCTCTTGTCTCGTCTTGTTTTTTCATTTTTCCTCTTTCTGTTCCTCATTGCATTTGTGTTTCTAGTTATCATTTTAAATAACTGATCCTTGAGAATTACACTGTCGATTGTAAAGAATCAGAGCTGAAAAAGTCACATATGTTTGTAATTTGAATAATAAAGTAGAAATTATTTTCTCTAATTCAAGAGGCCTTGTATAACTGCTTTCTTTTTGAGCTGAGAATAAAGCTTCAGAGATTATTGAGACTCAGAAAAGCTCATGTTTCAGTCCTGTCCTCACACTGGCAGGTTGGGGTGGGTGGTGGCTTGTGTGTACAGATAAGCAGGACTGAACCAGAGAGAATGAAAAAGCACAAAGACCTTGGGAGCTCTGTGTAAACTGATAAGCCATATTCCTTCTCGGTGATACTATCAAAAGGGTGATTTGATAATGATCAAGGTACTGTGCTGAAGTCATTCCTAAAAAGGTCCAACACCCACCCCCTCAACCTCCAAAAAAACCAAACAAACCCACAGCCCTACAACACAACTTGACTGCAGGCAGAATTTGAGAAAAGAGCTACCATTTTACTAATCCATTCAAAGGAGGAGAAAGTCATCAGTCGAAATAACAGCCATACAATAGAGCCCCATGTTTGAGAGGTGTGGATTAGGCTCTCTCTCTCTCTCTCTGTTTCTTGGAGTCATTGTTCTCTGCTCAATAAATCTTCTTTTCTTTTTTAAAATTTTTTAGGGGCACCTGGGTGGCTCAGTTGGTTGCATGTCCAACTTTGGCTCAGGTTGTGATCTCACTATTTGTGAGTTTAAGCCCTGTGTCCAGCCCTGTACTGACAGCTCAGAGCCTGGCGCCTGCTTCAGATTCTGTCTCCCTCTCTCTCTCTGCCCCTCCCCTGCTCACGCTCTGTCTCTCTCTCTCTCTCTCTCTCTCAACAAATAAATATTAAATAAATAAATTTATTTTTCTATTCTCAAATCCTTGTTTTGAAGACTAGGGCTCCAGTTTCAGAAGCCCAGCATTTGCATTTTGTTTCCCAATCCCTTAGTAACTCAAAGGCAGGCTTCAGAGAGCTTCTTAGACATTAGCAGTACCTCTTGAGGGTATTCTTTAAGCGCTGTTGGTATGTCAGGAGTTTTGCAAGGTTTAGCTTTCATAATGTTTCAGACGCTGGGAATTAAGAAATTGAGGAAGAGCCAACTCTCCTGTGGTGTCTAAATGGGGTATCTGTCCGTTCAAATGGGGGCCTCCAAATGTGGGGCAACAATTGGGTAGAAGCCCGGGCAGTGAAAGTGTTCATCTGAGGCAGAACACAAGACATAGAGTTTATTGAGTACATGGCAAGGGAGTGGGTGGGCAGGACAGCAGAGGAGAGGCTGCAACAAGGCAGTGGGTGGGGGATGTTTTTAAAGAGAAAAGGTGAGGAGGTATGGCAGCATCCAGAATTCCCCCTTTTTTGGTGTAAGTAGCCCATTGGTCAGTTAAGGCCTCTGGATATTTTGAGGTGGGTCACCTTAGGGGCCTGTCTGTATTCAGCCAGAGGGTGGCTGTGGGCTCTTCCTACATTCCATTGCTCAAGCTTATTTGGCTAAAACTAGCCTCTGCATCTCCCTCCCTGTAGCCTTCTCTCTTTCCTTGGATCTTTCTGTCTCTGTCTCTGTCTTTTTGTTTCTGTTTCTCAGTCTCTCTCTCTCTCTCACACACATGAACACTGTGCTCACAAACATATAAACAAGAGAAGGAAAATGCTTATTCCAGTTTGAAATTAAACATGGCCAAACAAATGAGATTATGAAAATCCCCTCTGTGATTGTCAACATGCTGTCGATTCAGTTTTCCCTTGTAGACGTTAAATATTAGGACTTGATAGGAGGTTAAGAGAGAGGAATAGCTTATAAAATGAAATAATTTCTGGGATCATTAAAATTCACTGAAAAGAGCTGTATTAGCTCCAGCAACACTCAGAATTCAGGATATAATTGTTCATTCCAACTGTTCTACCTCTGAATTGCAAAGCAGTACATGCACAATTAATAGGATTGCTTTATCCGTATCAACTAGTTCACACTCTGATACTGTCACTTACTAGGTGTGGGTTCTTAGTCAAGGCATTTAACACTCTGAGCTAGTTTTCTCATTTATAAGAGAAGATTGATAATGTCTACCCCACAGTGCCATCCTGAAAGTGAACTGAGATAACATGTGTAAAGTGTCTGCTAGTGTGCCTGGCTCACAGTAGGCCCTTAATGATTGGAAGTTATTAATTTTGGGGTAGTGATTAAGGAGTAGTGGAATGTGGACAATGGAGTTAAACAGGCCTTGCTTTAAATTCTGTACACTCTTTTTAAAAAATGTTTATTTATTTTTTGAGAGAGAGAGAACGTGCGTGTGATCAGGGGAGGGACAGAGAAAGAGAGAGTGAGAGAGTGAGAGAGACAGAATTTGAAGCAGGCTCTAGGCTCTGAGCCAGAGCCAGATGTGCAGCCTGAACCATTAGCTATGAGATCATGACCTGAGCTGAAGTTGGACCCTTAACCAACTGAGCCACCCAGGTGCCCCGTAACCCTGAAAGCCTGCAAGACCTTGGGAGAGATATTCCATTCTCACCTGTAAAGGGGTGATAATATCACATTGTTTACTGAGTTACTGTGCCTGCCATGTGGTAAAAATTCTGTAAATGATAACTGTATTATTGATGTTGCCTGTTCATTCCTTAAAATATTTAGTGAAACCAAACCATATCATGTGTTTGGCACTATGTCGAGTCCTAAGAGAGAATATACAAAAGAGTCATGTGACAGCACTTACTTTCTAGAAGTTAAGAGGTGGAAGCATGGTCCCTTAATGTAACAATATGATAGTCAAATATCAGTAGTAAGTGACATGGTGTATAATCATGTGTGGTGGATTTTAGAAAAAGGAGAGAATTGGGGAGCTGCCATTGTAGGGGAGGGCATAAAGGAATAGTCAAGTCCTAAATGGCTTTGAAGGATGAGTAAGATCTGCAGATATGGGGACTGGCATGAACAGATATAAAGTGTCAGATAGTGACATGTGATATGGAGAAAATAACAGAGAAGGAGCAGAGGGAGTGCTGTGGGATGTTTTACAATTTTAAAGAGTATAAACAGGGAAGGCTTCGCTGAGAAGTCCTCTGGAGATGTTGCTAGCTGAGCAAAGGAGATGAAGGAATGAGTCATGTGAATGGATATCTGGGGAGACAGTATGCCAGGCTGAGGGAACTCTAGGTGTAGAAGTCCTAAAGCAGATGCATGCTTGAGATGTTGGGGAAATAGCCAGGAGACCAGTGTGGCTGGAGTGGAGTTAGCAGTGGGGAGAAAGTCAAAGGAGGTGAGGTTGGAGAGGTAGCACTGTGGGATTGATAGTTGAAGAGAGTGAGCCGATCATGTAGGGTCTTGTGTGCCATTTTAGAGACTTTGGCTTAACTTTGAATGACATGGAGAATCACTGAAGGATTTGAGCAGAGAAAGGGCAAAACCTGACTTCTGTCTGCAAAGGATTGTCTGCCTGGTGTTTTGAGAAATAGGCTCTAGGGAGCCAAGGATGGAAGTGGGGAAATCATTTAGAAGAAATTTGCAACAATACAGGTGAGAGATGATGTCTTGAACTGAAATATCAGATGTGACAAGTGACTGGATTCTGAAATTCTGGATATGTTTTGAACTAGCATAAAGAATCACACAGAAACAATGATCTCAGGAGGTACTCTTGATATAGTTAACCTTTGAGCCCTTTGATTTAGATTTATTACAATTTAGGATGAAGAGGGACATTGTAGATTTTAAAATTTTCTTTACTTCTACAACACTGTTCTGATTTGAGCCCTCTATCTCACCCTCCACTCTGTCTCCTTCATTATATATCCGTCCCTTATCCATTTATTAATCTCTCTGCCCTTTGGAAACCATGATGTGCTAATTTTGGGAACTGATACTGATGATTGACAGATGAATATGGCTCCTGATCCAGCCCTTAAAATGCTTATAGTCTAATAATGGAGATAGGCAGGTAAACAAAAAGTATAAAAAGGAGAACAGTCTGATAAGAACTGTGTTAGAGAGATTGAAGACATGATAGAGCACAAGATGTTTAGCACTTATCTGCGTGTCAAAGAAATCTTTACAGTTGAGATTTTCCCCTGTTCCCTTAAATGTTAAGTATTCACTGAAGTTCTGTCCTTCAACTTTTATTTTCCTTCTCCTTTTGAGATCTCATCCATTCCCATGACTTTATTACCCCAGTTAGTATGTTTTCAAATTCTTCTTCTCTAGCCCCAAGCTTTCCTTGGATGGCCTCAACTGAGCTTGAAATTGTATCTTTTTTGAATATTTGGACGCTCACCCTGATGGCTGTTTGTCTAGTGCACAAGGTCTAAGCTTCAGTCAACTTTGCCCTTTCTTCTTTGTTTTCTATACCCAAACAAATATGCAATCAATCATGTAGAATCTATCTCTGTAGTGTCCTTACCCATTCCCCCTTGCTCCATTTCTGTTGTCACCAATACGTTACTTCCTGGCTTGACTGTTGTGATAGACACATGTGATGACTATGGCAGGTTTCTCCAATCTATCCTACTGTTGGCCACTAAACTTACTTTCATAAAAATTTACCTCAACAGCTACCCACTGTCTGTGTGAGTTTGAACTCTGGCAAAACATGACAGAGGGCCAAACCTTATTTCCCCACTGGTATGTGTCCCTCTGCTCCTGCCAAATTGAGGGTCTCTTGGTTTCTTGCTTCTATCCCATGTCTTAATTTCTTATGCTTTTCCAAATGTGCAGAATTCTCTCCCTTCTCATCTCTACCTTTTAAAATCCTACACATACTTCAAACCCCATTTCCGTAGGTTGCCTTTTCTGTTTCTCTCTCTCTCTCTCAAAAAAACAAGACAAAACAAAACAAAACAATATATATATATAAAACTGTATAACAGATAAATCAATCATACAATTGTAATGTTTACATATAAATTCAGCAAGCATATATCTACTATGTGTTACAGTATATCTAGGTTGATGATGTTGGAGATTATCTATCTATCTATCTATCTATCCATTATGATACTGGTAGACATATGTTATTTTTTTTTTTTTAATTTTTTTTTTAATGTTTTATTTATTTCTAGGAGAGAGAGAGAGACAGCGTGAGCAGGGGAGGGTCAGAGAGAGAGGGAGTCACAGACTGAAGCAGGCTCCAGGCTCTGAGCTGGCAGTCAGCACAGAGCCCGACGCGGGGCTCGAACCCACGAACCGCGAGATCATGACCTAAGCGAAAGTCGGCCGCTTAACCGACTAAGCCACCCAGGTGCCCCAAGACATATGTTATTAATTGAGCTGGACATTGGAAGAGTCCTTCACCTGGCCTAGGTAGAGTTTGGGAAAGCCAAAGAAGTTTTCCTAGAGTAAAAGGAAAGTGGGTTCTTAGGGCTCTTTTCTTCTCTATTTTGGAGCTCAGATTTATTGAAATCAGAAAACTTTGAGACCAGATGCTTGTAGTTCTCCAGTGTCATGTTCTTGTAGAGATTTTCTGGAAGTTCCTACTTGAATGAAGTCCTAGTCACATCTTAGAAGTTTGGTGTGATGAGGGCGCCTGGGTGGCTCACTCTGTTAAGTGTCCAACTTTGGTTCAGGTCATGATCTTATGGTTTGTGAGTTCAAGCACCACATCTGGCTTTCTGCTGTCAGCACAGAGCCTGCTTTGGATCCTCTGTCCTCATCTCCCGCTGCCCCTTACCTCTCTCTGTCCCTCCCCAACTGTTCACTCTCAAATAAATAAATAAGTAACTTTAAAAAAAAAGTTAAAAAAAAAAGAAGTTTGGTGTGATGAAGTCTGCAGTGATTCCTACTTTCTTTGTGCTTCTTGGGAAGGTAAGAGTCCTGGGAATGTTCATTCCACACATATGGTGATTGGTGTTGGTAATGGAAGTGTGTATGTGTGACCTCCTATAGGACTGTGTATATTACTCATATTTTTCAGATCTTATCTGCCTCAGGGATTTACCTTATCACCTCTGTTAGAAAGGGCCTGGATGAGTTGAGCTTCACTTACTTCAAAACCTCACTTTTTCAGGGTTATTGTGATATTATATGAGGCCCCCTTTGCCATGAACCTAGCATAGTGCCTGGTCCACAGGAGGCACTCATTGTGATATTGCCCATCTTGTCTCCTAGGTTTTTACTCCCCCACTGTAGTAAGCTTCTTAAGGGCAAGAATTGAGCCTGACATCCCTTTAATCACTTAGCACAGAATAAGGTGCTTACTAGATGCTCAATAACTAAACATAACATCCTTTATCTTTCGGAAAACTGAATTGAAATCCAAACATGCTAGTTCTCAGATTTACTGTTCATTAGATTATCTAATAAAGCTTGTAAAAAATTTAAATTTATGGGCTCTACACTGAAGATATTCCGTTCATCTGGGGTGGAGTCCATAAATCCTCATTTTTAATAAGCATTCCAGGTGATTGTTGTAGGTAATCTAAGACAACACCCAAAAACAGGAGACAATTTGCCTAAGCTCATGTAACACACCCAAAAGTCACACTTAAATCTGGCTTTATTTGAACATTAGGGAGATCTGGTTGAAATATCAGTAAGTAATGAGGCTGGCTAGATGGATGCTCTCTCTTATCTATTGAAACTTCATATACCTAGGAAGGGTTTGTTTGTTTTTTTCTTCTGGTACCTCAAATCTTAGCTAAGAGACCTCGTATCTTAGATACATTTGGCTCTTTGAGTAAGGTTTGTTTGACCAATTTCAGCTGATATGTCAATTTTGTAAACAAACCAACCCTTATGCTCTCTTGTTGGGAATGTAAATTGATTCAGATACCACAGAAAATACTATGGAGGTTCCTAAAAAAGTTAAAAGTAGAACTATCATAAAATCCAGCAATCATACTTCTTGTTATATATCTGAAGGAAATGAAATCATTATCTTAAAGAGATCTCTGCTATCCCATGTTCATGGCAGAATTATTCACAATAGTCAAGATATGGAAACAACCTGAATGTCCATTAATGGGTGAATGGATAAAGAAAGATATTGTGTGTGTGTGTGTGTGTGTGTGTGTGTGTACACAATGGACTATTATTCAGCCATGCAAAAGAAGGAAAATTTTTCTTTTTTGTGTGTGACAACATGGATGGATCTTGAGGGTATTATGTTAAGTGAAATAAGCCAGACAGAGAAAGACACATACTTTATGACCTCATATGTAGAATCTAAGAAAGGGGGACTCATAGAAACAGAGAGTAGACTGGTGATTAAAAGGGGTGACAGTAGGAGAAATAGGGAGATGCTGGTCAAAGAGTAGAAACTTATAAGATGAATAAGTTTTGAGGGTGTGAGGTATGGCATTGTGATTATCATTAATAATACTGTATAATCTAAATTGCTAAGAGATAAATCTTAAATGTTCTCACTATATAGAAGAAATGGTAATTATGTGACATGATGAAGGTGTTAGCTAACGGTGTGGTGGTAATCATTTTGCAATATATGAGTATATCAAATCAATTCTTTGTATACCTTAAGCTTACACAATGTTATATATCAATTATATCTCAATAAAGCTGGAGAAAAAAGAAAATGAACAGAATCACTTAAAGATCTCAACATATCCCTTTTGATTTCTACATTTTTTAGAGACTTGATATACAATAGAAGTTTTATTTTGAAAATTAAATATATTGGCACAATGTTTTTCATTTGAGATGTTAATTGTTCAAAAGAAAATCTGTTATGGAGCTCCATCAACCAGACAGTAGTAATTTTGTTTGCATTTTTAACCTCTTGTCAACAACAATGATAATTCTTAGAAGATAAAGAGACTGGGACAGATTTTTATTATTTCAAAAAGAAAACAAAACCTATACGTTTAGTAAAAATACTCCTTAGTTTAGAGGTTCCCATTTGGTAAGAAAATAAATATTCTCTTTCTCTGTCTCTCTGTCTCTCTGTCTCTCTCTCTCTCACACACACACACATACACACACACACAGAGTGGGAGAGAGAGAGAGAGACTTTTCAAAATATATGAGATGCCAGGTGCATATGACTCATGCCTTGTTGAATAGAATTGATATACATCTTTTTCCCCCAATAAAGTTTCTGTTGCTTCTGTTTGTGGTCAGCAACTTTTCTAGGCTTCAGTGTCTCCTTAGTCTAACAACTGAAAATCCGTATCTATATTGGATGGAGAGTATGACAATTTAATCTTCATAACCGTGCCTTAACTTGTCTTTCTTCTCAGGCCGGTGTCCCAACAGGTACCCAATATGAGAATACAGACTTACTTTCCTTTTTTTGAATATATACTTTTTCAACTCTGTTTTCGCTTGCTATTTCCTTTATCTGACATATATTTCCCTCTCTTCTTGGTTAGGTAGAATCCCGTATTCTTCAGAGCTCAGCCCTACTGAAATACTGCCACTTCCACCATTAACAATAGCAATAAAACAACAGTTATTTACAGTGCAGTTACTTTGTGCTAGGGAATGTTTCATCATCAGATCAACTCCACAAGGTAGGTGTTCTTAAATTCTTATTCTGTCACATGAAAAAATTTAGTAAACCAGAGAGATTAAGTGACCTGCTAGGTCACACAGAGAATAAGACTAAGAATCAGTGTTTGTCTTTTTTTTTTTTTTTTTTTTTCTGAGAGAGAGAGAGAGAGATAGCATGAGCAGGGGAAGGTCAGAGAGAGAGAGAGAGGGAAACACAGAATCCGAAACAAGCTTCAGGCTCTGAGCTAAGTGTCAGCACAGAGCCCAATGCGGGGCTCGAACCCATGAACCACAAGATCATGACCTGAGCCAAAGTCAGATGCTCAACCTACTGAGCCACCCAGGCACCCCAAGAATCAGTGTTTGAATGATATGTGACTGAGTATAAAGTCAGTGATTTTAATCATAATTCTCTGATGGACAGGTATTCCCAGTGAGCCAAAAGCTCATTGTTCAAATATGACTATAGACACTATCTCAGCAGTTTCTAATTATCACACTAGATAGTAAGCTCTTTGAAACTGTAAACCATATTGCAGCCTAGTGCCTGGAGATAAGAAGTATCAAATAAATATTTACTAAATGAATTGGATAGATGAACATCATTTACAGTTTTGAAACTTACAAATAAAGAATATTTTGAGTTTCTAGAAGTGTTTTGTTCAGCAGTGTTTATAGTTTGAAAATAAACTCATAAGAATTTGCCCAGAGATTTCCTATACCATACAAAAAACCATGAAAGTCACAGAGTTGAGAATAAAGTTGGCTGGCAGGAAAATAATTGATATCACTAATACTTCTTTATAATAATTACTCTATGACTGCACATGATTACAACTGCAGTATAGGGATTTTAATTATTCCTGAGATGTATACTCATTTTATTTCACCTAGAAATCAGGAAACAATAATTATTATAAACAAAGATGCTAAATTTGTCTTTGTTGTTATATCTGATACTCTTTGCTAATAAATATTTATGTTTTAGAATTCTAAGAGATTCAACATTGAAAATTCTCTTGCTTGTTGAGGAGTTCTAAAGGTTTTTATTTCTTTTTTTTAATTTTTTAAAATGTTTTAAAGGTTTTTATTTGTGATCTGATTGTAATTTTACATTTGATATAAAAGGTCCAAAAGTTTCCACATTAAGCAATCTGATAGAGTATATCCTGATGCAGAATTTTAGGGGAAATTTCCCTGTCTCCCTGTCTTCACATTTTCTATTTTATAGATTTCCATTTTTAGCCATTGAGTGGCTCAGTTGGTTAAGCATCTGACTCTTGGTTTCAGCTCAGGTCATGATCTTATAGTTTGTGAGTTTGAACTCCGCATTGGGCTCTGTGTCAGCATGGAGCCTGTTTGGGATTTTCTCTCACTCTCTCTTGCTCTCTCTCTTTCTCTGCCCTTCTCTTGCTTGCACTCTTTCTCTTTCTCTCTCAAATTAAATTAATAAAAGTTTTTTTAAAAAGATTTTCATTTTTTATTGGTTCACAGTTTCTAGCATAAAAAAATTCCAGTTGCCTAACACTCTTGATAAAGTCTAGCTCACAATGGCTTTTATAGCAAATATTAGGCTAAAATTATGTTAAAAAACAGAGACATACACATAGAGAAATAAAGGAATGAATACATATGGAATCTTCTCTGTATAACAGGGTTCACATTAGATCTCCTTTACATAAAATGAGTGAATATAACATGGTTTTACTGATGAAAACTGTAAGTTAATACAAGTTTTCAGGAACACTAACATCTGGCATAATTCTTTGCTAATAATAGGCATTGAGTAAATTTTTGTTGTTGAACAAATACAGTGAAATGGACACCTCAGGGCATATTTGCAGACTGATACAAAATCAGTGCCAAGATCTGGAAGAACATTGGTTAAATGTAGGAAGGGAGACCAGAAACTTGGCTGGATGAGTACTGTGTGTTGAATGAGTTTTGGACTTCATTTGCCACAGAATGAGGAAACTATGCTGGATTTCTTTGCTGAGATTTAACCTGATTAAAACAATATTGGAGGAGATGGATTAAGTGCTAGTATACAGTACGGAGGACAGAAGAACTCAGGGCTCTTAATTAGAGGACAGTTGTAGTAATCTAATGGAGAGGTATTGGGGGATAGACAAGAATGAAAGCTGACATTTCTGCCTCTCAGGTCATAATCAAACAAAATAAAGTCAGAAAGGAATTCTTTAAAGTAGTAGAAGGATAAAGCTTCCACGCATTAATTCCCATTTATTCCTTGAGCCTTTCTTTTTTTTTTTTTTTTTTTAATGTTTTACCATGTGCTACACCCTGTGTTTACCCAAGGTTTGAGAGATGAATGAGATGGAATTTTTGCCTCCACAGAGCTCATGGTCTACGAAGGGAGACAAAAAATATAACCCAGTAGTTACATAAATTTAGAATATTGTTTTTCTTCCAACGGTGACATAGTTTTCTCTCTAATCCTCATTTTCTCTTTGGGTTTGTGCTTCATAATGTTTAATTAGACTGACCAGGATTAAGGAAAAGTCTGTGATGTGCCGTCTATGGAAAGAAGGCAGCCTCTGGTTGATTTAGGGGTGTTTTTCAGATCCTGTATACTGCCTCAGTCTCCTTGGCTGATGGTTAGCTAAGGATAAAAGAACTCAGACAGATGAGGAAAGAGAGAGGGGGAAGCATCAAACCCTGCAGACACATCTAACTGGCTGACTTCCAAAAATATCCTCAGGTTTCCTTAGCTTTGATGAAGTGTTAAGATCTTGTTTTCATGGACTGAATGTCTTTCAAATGGGTGATAGGTATTCTTGCCAGGAGTAAAAAAAAGAAAAAAGAAAAGAAAAAGAATAGACCGAGCCTTCTTAGTCTACTTCTGCCATCATTTTACTTTATTTGTACAGCAATCAACTGATGAAGAGGACTCAGACTTCTGAAAAGAAGGAAAAAAAATGCTTCTTTATTACTGACCAGTTTTGGGGCTCTGTCAGCAGTATTGAGAGCACTTGCCAAGTAAAATGATTTAGCAGGTGGAAAATAGTTCATAAGTGCAATTTCCGCCCTTTCTCCCTGAAGGTAGGTGATGACGTAGACACCAGCAGTATCTCAGAGTGTAAATTAAATCCTCTGGAGATCTCTTGCTGGCTTGTTCACTGGCACAAGATGGAACGAACCCGGTGTTGCATTGGCTGGGATGCGCTGAAGCATGTAAGAAGGGCGTGGATGAGTGCCAGGCACATAGTAGGTGCTCAGTTAGCTCTTACGGAAGGCTGCAGTGCATTTTCATCATTCACATCTTTTTAGGCTCTCTTCTCAACCACTGTAGATTGCAAATACACAAAAGGTGACAGAACAAAGAAGACGTATTGAAAATGAAACAAAACCGATTAAGTAGTTTTAGGGGTTTTAAATGCAACTTGGAAAAATAAGTCATATGATACATGTTTGTGTGCGTGTGTGTGTGTGTGTGTGTGTGTGTGAACTAAAAAAAGGAGACAGTTAGGCTGTGGTGTGGCACAAATGCTGTGCCAGCCTTTGTAAGCAACCCCACAGCTAAACCTATATATAAATGGCTTAGGGTTATAAAATCAAAAAGCTATGGCCATCAGTCACAAACAGCGAACTAGCCTTTAAACTGTCACCAATCAAATAATTTCCTTTCGTTGTTTCCTCATCTTCTTTATGTAAGTCTTACCCCAACTTTTGTTAGTGGAGTACTCCTTACCACTTCTGGTCTGGTGTTACCCCATTCCAGTAGATTCTTGCTCAAATTAAGTCTTTAACGCTTTTAATATGCCTCAGTTTATGTTTTAACTATCAATATAAAGCATAAACTATTATGTATATTGTAGTTTGTATTTTGTATATGTAAAGTTCCTCATTCTGTGAAAACATTTTATTTTATTTTTTTTTTTAATTTTTATTTATTTCTAGGAGAGAGAGAGAGAGACAGCGTGAGCAGGGGAGGGTCAGAGAGAGAGGGAGATACAGACACTGAAATAGGCTCCAGGCTCTGAGCTGGCAGTCAGCACAGAGCCCGACAAGGGGCTGGAACCCACGAACAGCGAGATCATGACCTAAGCGAAAGTCGGACCCTTAACCGTCTAAGCCACCTGAAACTAAGCCTGAAAACATTTTAGACTGAAAAAAATACTGAGTCACTTTTCTCCAAATTCAGGCGCAGTCTCTGCATATCTGCATAAGAGTCATTGGACATGATCAAATGTATAAATTAAATAGATTCACCTCCTTTTTTTTCCTTTTTGCTATTTGATCAAACACTAGGTAAAATTAGTGGATTAATTTTAGACTTTTATGTGTTAACTCAAGTAAAAATCTTACTTCCTTTTTTTTTTCAAATAACAGACTACTGTGTCAAAATTAGGTGACCTTTCTAGTTGTTAATATTTACTTATGGAGTCTTAATTCCTTACATATATTTTTTTGTTCAGATTTCTTTCAGTTAGATTTTTTTTAGTGTTTTCTATTTGTTTCTGAGAGAGAGAGAGAGACAGAGAGAGAGAGAGAGAGAAGGGGAGGGTCAGAGAGAGAGGGAGACACAGAATCTGAAATAGGCTCCAGGCTCTGAGCTAGCTGTCAGCACAGAGCCCCATGCAGGACTTGAACCCACGAACCATGAGATCATGACCTGAGCTGAAGTCGGAAGCTCAACTCACTGAGCCACCCAGGTGCCCTACAGTTTGATCTTTAAAGTAAAAAAAACAAAAACAAACAAAAAAAAAGAAACAAAAAACAAAAAGACCCCTGCACATTAGTAAAAGAGAGGATATAAAATAATGACTGAAAACGATCTTCAGATTTTTTTCACTCCAGTTTCATTTATCCAAAATGTATGTGCAGGTTATATACCTATTCATCAGAGTGCAGAATATTCTGACTCTAATTATAATTACTAATTATAATTAAAACTAAAATCATTATTCTTGTTTCCAAAAAGAAAAACAAGGACATTCAATGGTATCTGCTTTATAAGGGGCTCTTTCACTTGCTATGAAACTCCCATGGCCAAAACAGCTAATTATTTCTGCAGCTATTACACCAAATATATGAGTTTTCAAATAGATTTCAGTATTCACATTCTCCTCAAATTTTAGTAGACAGAAGCAATACCGAAGGAGTACTTTTAAAAGAGACAAATTCCAGTACTCCGTCCACACAGATTCTGGTTTTGTAGCTTTGACATGATGTTCTGGAGGTCTGCATTTTTCTCTGCTGCTTCTTGGGATATTCACACTTTGAGAAACACCCTGGGCTTTCAAAGCTGCTCCAAAAGCAAATCTTAGTCAAATGTGCACTCTTACCTCCTGCCACTCATAATATTCACTCTCCTCTGTACAAATATAAGCTCCATCAAATTACACTCTTGCTCAGAAATAAAGTGTTTCATTTTTGTGGTTTTCAAGTCGTTATGTAATTCTTTGTGAATTTAGGAACAGTCTCAATAACTTTAATTTCTTGGTTTCGAATTTGCATATGAGTGAAGGAATTACTCATGGATAATTCAACATTTAGATGAAATGTGAAATAATCACCTGCCATTCACAGACTTGACCACAGTGTTTTAGAAATGGAGGAAGAATCTACAGTGTTGAAGAGTTTCTGGAATAATTTAGAATTTATGCTGGGCCATTTTAGGTTATTCAAAAATGTTGCTCATGTATTAAAATTAGTAATGTGTCTTCATTAGTTTTTGGTTTTTCAAAAGTCACACTTAGCCTCACTTGAGTTAAGTTGAAAATGCCAAGGGAAATTTTGAAAGGAGTTTTCAGATATCTATATCTGTACCACCTAATATAGTGGCCACTAACCATGTGGGCACTTGAAATGTGGCTAATGCAATATAGGCTGAATTTAAAAATTTTTATTCTTATTAAATTTTAGTAATTTATATTAAAATAGGCACATGGGACTAGTGGCTTCCAACATGAACAGCACAGATCTATGTAATATATTCAGAATCCATCTATAGCCATGTATTTAGAACTTACATATACCAAGCCTATACAAAATTCAAAGTCCTTAAAAAAATTCATGTTTCTTTAAAACATGACAACTGGAACAGTGGCCTATTAAATTAACCATCCAAGGAAAAGGCACTCAACTTTTAGGCCTTTATTTCCCTCAATGGAGTAAAGAGAAATGTGGCCTGAAAAGGTTTCTCCAACTTTAACACTTTAGAATTTACATTTAGAGTGTTTCTAGATACTTAGTGAAGAACACAGAGAAATCAAGAATACATTTTTCTTGGCTTGCTGCTGCTATCTCTATAGATTTTTATTTTGGGAGGCTTTTTCACTTTCATGATTTCAGTTACCATATCAGTTCTAAATCTCTGCATATGACCTCTTACACATACTCTTGCCCTACAATTACAATGATTTAAGATTATCTTTTTTTTTTTTTATTCTACTCAAACTCGTGTAAATGTATACATTATGTGCTGAATTGGGAGCCTCCCTCCCCATTTATGTGTTAGAATTCTAACCCCCAGTACCTCAGAATGTACTATATTTGGACATAGTTCTTTAAGAACATAACTGTGTTAGAATGAGGCCGTTAGGGTGAATCCTAATCAAGTATGGCTCATGCCTTCATAAGAAAAGGAGATTAGGACATAGATACACACAGAGGGACGACCATGCAAAGACAGAGGGAAAAGATGGCTGTCTATGAGCTAGAGAAACCCAGAAGAAACCAATCCTGCTGACATCTTGGACATCTAGCCTCCAGAACCATGAGAAAATAAATGTCTGTTGTTCAAGTTGTCCAGTCTGTGTGACTTCTAGCAAGCTAATGTCCAAAACACATTATCCAAAACTTCTTTACTTTTTTAAATAATTTTTTAAGTTTATTTATTATTGACAGAGAGCACAAGCTGGAGAGTGGCAGAGAGAGGAGGAGACACAGAATCTGAAGTAGGCTTCACTCTCTGAGCTGTCAGCACAGAGCCCAATGCAGAGCTCGAACCCACAGACCGTGAGATCATGACCTGAGCCAAAGTCAGACACCTAACCAACTGAGCCATCTAGGCACCCCAACTTCTTTAGTTTTTTAAAGGGTAGAAGCATTTTATCCATTCCACATTAAGGAAATAAACAAACAAATATTTGAATAAAATGTTAACAGTTTTTAAAGCTTTGGAACAGTGGTATTTCTATTACTTTTTTCTTCCCTCTTATTTTTGACAACTCTTGTTTTCCCTTGCTCTGTTGCCAAGATTCCACCTTCTTAGAATCTCTATATCTTCTCCTTTTATGCTTGTTCTAATTCCAGTTAACTTTTAAGACCTGGACCAGGTAGTCTTTAAATTCAGGGTGAGCGACCACTGTTCTCAACTTCCATTGCATTTCACATAGCTCTTCATTTATCTTATTTACTTGAGTACAGGGTCCCTGTTATAGTGATTTAAAGAAAAATTCAGTGCTCCAGCTATAGGGGAGCTCTTGATGATTAATGGGCACTCCAGAAACATATTTTGAAATAAACATACAAAATAGTCTTGCTTCTTTACATACTAAGTTCCTTGATAGTTATTCTTTCTCATGTTCTTCAGATATGCAGTGTTTATTGAGCATTTACTGTATGTAAGACACTATAATTATTAACCTTTCACTTTATTTGGGCTCTATGCAAAGCTTTATTCATGGTGTGTTTTATTTTTGCTAGATTGTTTAGTTGGGTAACCTTCAAGCATAAAAAGTGTTTGCTTAATTGTGCCATGTTATTTAATACTGATTTAAAGTGAAATACTTGTACAAAAAGTGGGTAACTGGGATAGTTTGATTTATCATGAAATAATATACTCTTAAATGTATTTTTGCTCTTAAATGCATCTATGCTTTTAAGTGTATCTTTCCTCTGCCTATCCATTCCTGAAAGATATACAGTAGTTGATTAAATTAAAAGAAATCCCAAATCTGTATGGAAAATCAGAAATTCATATGACTTTCAGGCAAGCAGAGTTCAATCTATTGACGTTGGTTTTTATTTTAACCACAAATGACCATTTGGCCTTAAACATAAGGTCTCTGAGCTAAATGTTCTGGGAAATTTTAATAGAAGAAATATTGAAGGATGAATGCAGTAGTGGTTTCCTTTTATTTCATAATATAGTTCTTTTTTCTTATTTTACTTGTATACATTTCTGAAAAGTTTATTTCAAAGTGGGAATGAAGGCAAGCCTGAGAAGTAATGGTCCTTCAGTCTGTAGCTTTTGTTAATTGAAAGACATATGGGAATTTCCCAAGGAAATAAGATAAAAGAAAATCTGAAGCAACAAAAAGGAGAGCTAAACTTCATGTCTCTGTTCGGATCACATAGGACATAAGACCAGAGACACCATGTGCTTGAAATTTTGTTGATTTGGTATATAACTTCAAAAAATCATGAGGTGTATCTGTGCCTAACTAAATCTTCTGCATCCTTCCTCAACAGAGGAAGCAGAAGATTCCTGATGAATTCAAGGTCAGAATCAGGGCCGGAGTAGGGAAGCAGTTGAATGTATTATCCACTTCTGTCTTTACCACACAGCATCATCAAGATGGTAAGAGCCTTATGAGGTCTTTCAGTTCAGTTCTCTTAACAGATGATAGAAATGAGGCCCAAAGGAGTTAAGATCTGGGACAAAACCAGATGTTTTCTAATTCACCATGTGTCATTTTCACCCTTTAGAAAATGCAAATGATTAACACTCATTTGAACTGAGCTACTATTGTATGAAAAGTGGACAACTGTGGTTTCTAAATATCTATGTACAGATTGAGACAGTTCTTATTTTCACACATATCCAGAGAGAAGTGTCAGGCAATTTGATCTTATGATTTAAAGGTTGCTCATCATTAACCTGGTTGAAAACCAGAAAAGGAAATTTTGATGAATAGAATAAAGCAACTGACACCCAAGTTTCAGAAGCTTAGATAATTTAAATGAAGATGAACTTTCTCTTTTTCTTCTGATGACATTTACTGACTAGAAAGTCAGTATTGTTATGGGGAGGATTAACGCAAAATGGCATTGTATTGTTAAAGGTACTGTTTTTCATGTGACTCATAACTGAAAAAAAATCAGGTCGATATGACAAATGTATAAGTTGATTAATGTCCAGTTATCTCAGCAAATAAACTACTTCCTGGAGGAAAGCTTTCCTTTTTTATTTCTTAACTATTTATTATAAAAACAAAAAAAAATTGCGGTGTTTTTAAATTATGGAAAAGCACACCTATAAATTCATTCTGTCCTAGCACTATTATTAGTTTGGGTATCCCTTTGTGTTATTTTAAGTGACATTCTTTTTTAAATTTTTTAATATTTATTTAGTTTTGAGAGAGAGAGACAGACAGAGCATGACTGGAGGAGGGGCAGAGAGAGTGAAGGAGACACAGCATCCAAAACAGGCTCCAGGCTCTGAGTTGTCAGCACTGAGCCTGATGCTAGCCTTGAACTCGGGAATGGCGATATCTTGACCTGAGCTGAAGTTGGATGCCCAACCGACTGAGCCACCCAGGTGCCCTTTAAATGGCATTCCTTAAAAAAGAAACTTAATTTTTGTCCTCAGGGGCAGAGAGTTGAGTTTATTACACTCTTTGTCGTAGCAGAGTGTGTCATGGTCTGGGCAAGGGCATTCTCATATTATTTTATTTTTCCCCTTCGGTTTTGTCCCTTTTCCAATGTCATACCTCCATTAGTCACTTATCTTTTAATCTGTGTTCATTGTGATGAGTGCATATACATGCTCTGGAAAGATCTGTACTGCTATTTTTTTTAGCTGTGCTGTTCTTTGGTATAAATGGTTGTATACAAATGTCATCTATCTCATCCTATATTTTTAAGGGGCTTTCTTCATAATTTTTGTTTTTCAACTCCTTTTTAGAGGTTTATATTTCAACTATTATATTTTTCATAGTCATATACATATTCTATTCATAATTCTAGATTCTACCTCCTTATGACTCGGTTGCTGGTTCATGTTTATAATATCTTCCCTTGTTTCTTTGAGGTTATATATTTTATTTTAAAACTTAAAAAAGTATTATTTTAGCCATTTTAACAATTTGGCTTCTATTACAGAGCGTTGAGCCTGTTAATCTCATTTCTATAGAATGTGTGCCCCTTCTATAAAATTTAGGGAGGAGGCTCTGGAGAGATACCGTAAGGTGGAGAGCCTCTGATGTCACCACCTGGGACAGCCCATGACCTCTTTCCATGGCCATACTTCTAAGCCATCCATTCTATATCTATCTATCTCTATTTCAGGGCATCATTCTTCACTGATATTTGCTTCTCTTGGATTAAATCACCTAGACTAGTTGTTCTCTACCTATAGCATGCATCAGAATAATCAGGCATGCTTGTTAAAGCACAGATTTTCTGATATGGTAAGTCTGGAGTGGAAAGGAGTATTTTCATGTCTCACAAGTTACCAGTTGGTGATGATGCTGCTGATCAGGAACCACATTTTGAGAGCTACTGACTTAAATAATGGGATAGAAAGAGAAGTAAGCAAATAATTAGGTGTTGGCTCATCTACTGCACCTATTGTTTTCTGCTCCTCCTTACTAGTTCAAAGATCCATTCCTGTATAGATATTATCCTGAAGCCTCTGTTTAGCTCTGACTGATCCTTCAGCTAATTGGGTAGACAGTCAGGGCAGTCCAGGGCAATGTGAGATAGAATCACAGGCCAAGGAAGAAAGTTCTTCTTAGTCTAATACCCATGATGATGGTTTGGGGCCTTTTTCTGCTCTAGACTGTCTTTCTCCTCCCTCATTTCTCCTCCCTGATTGGGGCATAACCAAATGCTGTTTCATCAGAGCTTTCTGATAGTTTTGTGTTCTTAAAATTTTTTATTTATTTATTTAGTTTTGGCTAATAAAATGATATATATTTAAGGTGTACAGTTGATGTTTTGATATATGTATATATTGTGAAATGATTACTGCAATCAAGCTAATTAGCATATTCATCACCGTTCATTGCTACTATCTGTGTGTGTGTTGAGAACACATGAGATTTACTCTTAGCTAATTTCAATTGTACAGTCAATTATTATTATTATAGTCACACGTTGCATAGTAAGTTTCCAGACTCATTCTTCTTATCTTAAATGAAAATTTGTATGTTTTGATCAGTATCTCCCTTTTCTACCTTCCCCCAGCCTCTGGTTGCCACCATTCTTCTATTACTATAAATTTGACTTTTTTTTTTTTTTAAAGATGCCATATATAAGTGAGATTGTGCAATATTTGTCTTTCTGTGTCTGGATTATTTCACTTAGCATAATGACCAGGTTCATCCATATTGTCACAAATGGCAAGATTTCCTTCTATTTAAAGGCTATTTGAATAATATTCCACCATATATATATATATATATATATATATATATTTCTTTATCCATTTGTCTATTGATGGACACTTAGGTTGTTCCACATCTTACTTATTGTGAATAATGGTCAATAAACATAGGCATGCAGATGTCTCTTTGAGACATATATTCTTCGTATACATACCCACAATGGGGCTGCTGGATCGTATGGAAGTTCTCATTGTGAGGAGTCTCTGTACTGTTTTCTGTAATGCCTATACCAGTTTACATTCTCACCAACAAGGTGAAGTCTCACCCTTTTCTTCACATCCTTGCCAACACTTGTTATTTCTTGTCTTTTTGGTATAGTTATTCTAACAGGTGTGAGGTGATATCACATTGTGGTTTTGATTTGCATCCCTGATGATTAGTGATGTTGAGCTTCTTTTCATATTCCTGTTGGTCATTTAGATGTCTTCTTTGAAAAAATGTGTGCTTTGCAGATTTTTAAATTGGGTTATTTTTCTGTATTAGGTTGTATGAGTTTCTTGTATATTTTGGATATTAGTCTAACAACCTAGCTTACAGTTTGTAATATTTCCCCCATTTCATAGGTTGCTCTTTCATTTTGTTGATTATTTCTTTTATTATGCAGAAGCTTTTTAGTTTGATGTATTCCAATTTGTTTACTTTTGTTTTTGTTGCCTGTGCTTTTGGTTGAATCCAAAAAGCCATTGCCAAACCAAGACTAATATCAAGGAGCTTATTCCATTTGTTTTCTTCTAAGAGTTTTATGGCTTCAGGTCTTACAGTTAAGTCTTTCATCCCTTTTGAATTGATTTTTACATATGGTTTAAGATAAGGATCCAATTTTATTCTTTTGCATGTGGATATCCAGTTTTCCCAGCACTATTTATTGAAGAAACTATTCTTTACCCATTGTATATTCTTGGTGCCTTGTCAAAAATTAGTTGACTGTGTATGTCTGATTTTATTTCTGGGCTATCTATTCTGTTCCATTAGATTATATGTCTGTTTTTATGCCAGTAGCATACTGTTTTGATTACTGCATCTTTGTGGTATAGTTTAAAGTCAGAAAGTATAATGTCTCTAACTCTGCTTGCTCAAGATTGATTTAGGTATTTGGGGTCTTTTGTGATTCTATATGAATTTTAGAATTATTTTTTCTATTGTTCTGAAAAATTCCATTGGAATTTTGATAGGGATTGCTCTGAATCTGTAGATTGCTTTGGATAGAATGGACATTTTAACAATATTAAATCTTCCAATCCATGGACATGAAATATCTTTCCATTTGTATCTTCTTCAATATCTTTCATGTATGGTTTGTTTTTTTTCAGTGTACAAATCTTTCACCTCCTTAAATATTTTGGAGTATTTTATTCTTTTTTTGCCTTTGTAAATGGGATTGTTTTCTTAGTGTCTTTTTTGAATAGTTTGTTCATAGTGTATAGATACACAACTGAATTTTGTATGTTGATTTTGTGTCCTGAACTTACTGGATTCATCCATTAGTTGTAACACTATTTTCATATTCGTTAAGGTTTACTACATAAGATCATGTTATCTACATAGTTTCATGTTCTGAAATCCATTGATAGACCTCTCATTTGTTCAGCTTCTAGGCTCAAGCACAGGGTCAGAGCCACCATCTTGTCTGGCTTCCTAATATTTGTATGAATTTTTTAAAAACATAGCATATGTGTCATTTTGCAATGTTTTATTTTATATCTAGCACCTGTAATTGCTATTTTAAGGTTTATAATTATGGCACATAATCATCTTAATGATTACAGAATACTGTAATACTTTACTTGGATAAACTATATTTCACTTAACTATTCCTTATTGTGGACATTTAGATGCTCTCCATTGTCTCAACATTAGTAGTAGCATTAAATGTATTAAGTTATTATAGCCACACAGGTATTTTTGGATACTTTCCTTTTTTTGTTGTTGTTGTTTCTCAGTATTCTGAAAGAGTTAAGGCAGCTCCCAGAAGTGCTTTAAGTTCTGGGAGAATCTGGCTCTTTGTGTCTGATTCATTTTCTGAGTGGGTGGTGTATGGTTCTGACCTTGTCACTGACAGGAAAGTTCAGATTTCACACTGTAAAGAAAGAAGAAGTCTGTCCTTACAGATCTCTTTGACTGAAGTATTTGCCTTCAGACAATGATTATACGCACTCTTCCATCATCAGACTGGTACTTGCTAGTGTCAGTTCTTTGAATCGAAATTGCAATTTCCTTTGTTCATTTGGGCTATTTTTAAACCTTGGCAGCTCATTTAAAAGGCACAAGTTGTGTTCTAGGTTAATCCTGTCCAAATTTTATAATAATGGGTTATACCATTGAGTCCAACCAAAATAATCAAATGAAGGAAAAACACATATTTTCTAATTTATTTGGCCAAAATTGGATGCTCAGATAACATGACTTTAGTTCTTATATAAAGATAGTGTTTTGGTAAGCAACATCTGAGAATAGGTTGATGAATCATCATGGGAGGAAACTAGAGAATCTTTGACTTTATAAAGGATGTTTGCAGTTATTTAAGTGAACCTACCACCCAAAGCAAAACTGTCCACAGTGTGCCTGATGGTCTATCTGGTTTTGACTAAACCCCTTTCATGGCTGGATTACCTACCTCATCAGAAAGCCCATTTATTCTTTCACAGCTGTAATAAAAATTTCTCTTTTTTATTTTTTTTAGTTGAAACTTTTTCCTTTTTTTAGATATTCAATTGTTCCTTCTTTTTTTTTGTACCTCTACTTTTACATCCATTTTCAGAAATATTACCTATTCTTAAATGTTTAGTCTTCTGCAGAACAAGCTGCTAATCAGCTTTTCTTATCATATGTTCAGGAACCTACTTTCTCAGATCGATGGTGCTGTTTAGGGTAAGGGTTAGGGTTAGGGTAAGGGTTAGAGTGAGTGTGAGTATGTACATCCTCTCCATAGGGTTAGGTTTAAGTTTAGGGTTAGTGGTTAGGAGTTAGGAGTTACAGGTAAGGGTAGTGTTAGGGTTTGAATTAGGTTTAGGGTATTTGCTTGGTATTGTGCAGTGCAGAGAACTCTTCAGAGAATAAAACTCCAGGCTTCTGCTGAGGTGAAATGAAACTTGTCTTTTTTAAACACCTACTTAATGATACACTGACTTCTTTTTAGAGCCATGCAGAAAATGTGTGTATTTCTTCTTTCTCCCTTAAATATTTGAAGACATCTATATGGTTTCCTTCTTTGAGATAAATACCTTTAGCCCATGCCGGCTTCCGCCCCCCCCCCCCCAAGATGATGTTGTTTCTATTCCTAATCATCTCAAATACTTTCCTGGGTATTTTCTAATCTGTCCATGTTCTTAAAATAAGGATTGTAGTGCAGAAAATATTGGCTCACAGATACAGTGAAACCATTTTGCATTCCTGCGATCTTGACTTGAGATATTTTGCTTTACGAATATCTTAGAGACCCCCTCAAAGTTTGTTATCATGTAAGGTTTCCCTGTGTTATACCTATAAGTACATGTTATTTCCAACAGTCTTATCTTAGAACATAGTCGCTGAGAGATGGCACCTTACTCACAAGAGTTAGGTGTAAAGTTGGTAATTACTAAGCTCTTTTATAAGGGCTCTGTTATAAAGCCACAGTGCTTTTGATAGGAAGTGTGGTTCATAATAGATAAAAACATTATCATTTACACTAATGATAGCTAGTGAGATACTAGTGAGATGATACACTAATGAGAGCTAATCTTTAATTGCACCTTGAATTTCATGGTCCATAATGGGAGAAAATAAAAAAAGAATTTGTCGGGGCGCCTGGGTGGCTTAGTCGGTTAAGCGTCCGACTTTCGCTTAGGTCATGTACTCGCGGTTCGTGGGTTCGAGCCCCGCGTCGGGCTCTGTGCTGACTGCCAGCTCAGAGCCTGGAGCCTGTTTCAGTCTACGACTCCCTCTCTCTCTGACCCTCCCCTGCTCACGCGCTCTCTCTCTCTCTCTCTCTCCTAGAAATAAATAAAACATTTAAAAAAAAAAAAAAAAAAGAATTTGTCAACACACCACAACTAGAAATAGGCAGTGCTGTATGCCTAGAGGATTTGTGGTCTAATTATTTGTAAAGCATATCAGGCTTAGATTAAAAGGTATCTTTCACATCACATCCTCTTATTTGCTCAGATCTTGACCACTCCTAATTTATCTCAAATACCTAGGAATCATTTGTATTTTGAGAGATTATTTGATTTCACTTTTTTACCTTTTTGGTTTTTTTTTCTAGTTCCTACTCTACACAGATAATTATTTTGATCATTTTGAACATCTTTATTGAATTCAAACAATCTGTCTATTTAATAGAAAACAAAATCAGTTAATGTTTATTGACATTTACTATTCAAGTTAGCCACAAGTGTCAATCTAGCAATCCCTAAACGATATAAAAATAAAAAATATGTTGTGTACTTAGTGGTTTGTCATTTTTTTAAATGTGTATTTATTTTTGACAGAGAGAGAGAGAAAGAGTGTGTGAGCTGGGGAGGGGCAGAGCGAGAGGGAGACAGAGGACTTGAAGCAGGCTCTGTGCTGAAAGTGGAGAGCCCAGTGTGGGGCTTGAACTCATGAACCATGAGATCATTCCATGCTTAACTGACTGAGTCACCCAGGTGCCCCATTGTGGTTTGTTGAATTAGCTTTTAAGATTTTTTAATTGTGAAATTTATATACAAATGCAATATGTATGTAATATGTAATATGGATGTAATTATATATATTATATGTATACAAATATATTCATATATCTCATATAACTCAGTTGAAGAAATAGACATTATTAATGCCAGAAACAACTTTCCCTTTCCCCACCATGAACACCTCCTGATTCAGACCTCCTCCCAGCAATCATCCTGTCCAAAACACATTCTTAGTTTTTATGATAATCACTTTCTTACTTTTTTAAGTAAGTGTATATCCATAGGCAATACATTGCTTAGTTTTTCCTATTTGGGGCCTTAGTATAAATACAATTCAATTTTGTATATTTTTCTATGGCTTGCTACTTTTGTTCAATGCTGTGTTTGTATACTGTATCCACATGGATATGTGTAGTGTGTTTCATTTATTTTTTATTGTTGTATGGATACAGTATAATTTACTCAGTTTGCTGTCAGTATATAATTAGATTATTTCTAGTTTTTGCTCTGTTTATTTTTGTTTTGAGGAGCCTGAAATTAAGTTCTCCATTAAGAGCAACCTCGGGCTGCACGTAGCCCCAGTTCCAGGAAAAGCCTCAGCTGAAGCCACCCTCGGAACCACCCTCGGATCAGCCGATCAAAAGAAATGTGGAACATTCCTGTGGTCTGAGTCAGGGCTGGGAACTGCAGGTAGTTACTCTGTACAAACTAGCCAATCACTCACCGCTTGCCTAAACCCCAGGTAGGCCCTTTGAGCTCATCTCATAATTGGTCATTTTCAAAGGATTCTCAAAGGTCATGATTGGGTCCTGCCAAAAGTAACGGATGCCTCACAGACACTGAATGGTCCAAACTGTTACTATGGGTGCTATATAATTATGATTGGTGCTTATGTGATGATGCTATACATACAACGTGTGCACTGTAACACCCCTGTCCCTTACCCCATAAAAACCCTGCTCGCTATTGTTCGGGGCTTCACCTTGCTGCCGCTACACCGGTAGACAGGTGAGCCCCTGCTCGAGCTTGTAATAAAGACCCTTATGTACTTGCATCGGTGTCAGCTCCTTGGAGGTCTCAGGGGACTCGTGATTCGGGCACAACAGTTTTTATATATTAAAGATACTGCTGCTAGTAATACTTTTTATATATCAACTGGTCCACAGGTATGTTTTTATATCTAAAAATGGAGGGCACTGGGTTGTAAGGTATGTGAATGTTCAACTTTATACACTAGACCAAACCATTTCATAGTAATTATATTAGCCATATATGAACATTCCTTTTATTCCATATCCTTGCAAATCCTTGATATTGTCAGACTTGAAAACTTTTGCCAGTCTGGAGGATATATTCTGTACGTCATTGTGACTTTAATTTGCAAATCTCTGATTACTAACAAAACTGTGCTTCTTTCGGAGTGTTTACTGGGCATTTGAGTGGTCTTTATTTTTGAAGTGCCTGATTAGGCTTTTTTTTTCCTTTCTGATTCCTAAACTTCAAAATTATATATATTATATATATATATAATATATAATATAAAGCTTATTTACTTATTTTGAGAGCGATAGAGGGGGTGTGAGCAGGGGAGGGGCAGAGAGAGAGGGAGACAGAGAATCTCAAGCAGGCTCTGCACAGTTAGCGTGCAGAGCCTAACGTGGGGCTCAAACTCATGAAACCATGAGATCATGATGTGAGATGAAATCGAGTTGGATGCTTAACCAACTGAGCCACCCAGTCGCCCCCAAAATGATATCTTGACATTGGTTATTAATTGTTACGAATGTTGCAAATATCTTTTACTAATATAATTTTTTACTGTCTTTAACTTGTATATTTTTGGAACTGAAGATCTTGATTTTAATGCAGTTGAATATATCAGTTTTTTTTCTTTTTTGGTCAGGATGTTTGGAATTTTGAGTTCTGTTTGAAAAATTTTCTTCTCTGTTGAGAGCCTGAAGATAATTTTTCTGTAAGGTGTATCACTTTGCTTTCAATTACTATGTTTTTGAGTGGCAGGAAACATCTGTCTGTATTATATATGGACAAATTAAAGACAAAGAAAGATATCCATTTCTTTGTCCTAAGCGTAGGACATTTGGTTATTTATGGAAGAGACTTAGTGTTCTATTTAGTGCTTAAAAACCAATTTTATAAATAACTTGTTTCTGAGGGCTTTTTTTCCTGTGTATTTCACTGCTTAGAAACAAACTAAAAAATCTGACTCTTCTAGACCTATTGTTATACTTCACAGTACCAAAAGATTTCTGGAAAGTGCTAGGAAAGGGTAGCTCTGAACTGTGCAGAACACCTGTTCTCTGAAGATTCCAGAACACATCACTTAGTCAGGTACAGATAAATACTTTCTAAAGTCACACTGACAGCCACTCTAAGAACTAAGTGTAGCCATTGGAAGGGAATTTCTCATTGTTTTAAGCTTTCTATTTAGGTGATGATAAATAACCCCTTTTAGCATAAAAAAAGTAAAATTAACACTTAAGTTCATGAAAGCAATTCTCAAAAGAGGTAATGCTTTAGAATGGCTTAGTGGTGCCTGGGTGGCTCAGTCAGGGTTAAGCATAGGACTTTAACTCAGGTCATGATCTCATGGTTTGTGAATTTGAGCCCCAAGTCGGGCTAAGTATTGATAGTTCAGAGCCTGGAGCTGCTTCAGATCCCTTGTCTCCCTTTCTCTCTGCCCCTCCCCTACTTATTCTCTACCTTCCTCTTTCTTTTTGTCTCTCTCTCTCTTAAAAAATGAATAAAAATAAAGATAAATGGTTTAGAATACTTTCTTGTCTTTTGGTGTTATGTCTAAGACTTTGCCTAACCCAAGGTTACAATTAGTCCTGTTTTATTCTTAGAGTTCTATTGTTTTAGCTCTTAGAATCAGTCCATGATCCATTTTAAGCTCATTTTTATGTATGATGTAAAGAAGGGGTCCAACTTCATTTTTTTTTTGCATATGTGGATATCCACTTCTTCCAGCACCACTTGTTGAAAAGACTGTTCTTAATTGAATTGTCTTAGCACACTTGTCAAGAACCAACTGACCATGAATTTAAGGGTTTATTTATGAACTCTCACTGATGTTTCATTGATCTATATGTCTGTCTTTGTTACCACATTGTCTCAGTTACTATAACATCAATCTAAATTTGAAATCAGGAAATGCTCTAACTTGGTTCTTACTTTTCAATATTATTTTACTTGTATTTTCAAGATTGGGTCACTTGTATTTTCACATTTAGTTTAGGATAGGTTTGTGAATTCTCATAAGAAAGTTAGCTGGGGGGAAGGGGTGCTAGGGTAGCTCAGTCAGTTAAGCATCAGACTCTTGATTTCAGCTCAGGTTATGATCCCAGGGTCATAGGATTGAACCTCGGGTTGCACTCCATGCTAAGCATTGAGTCTGAGATTGTCTCTGTCTCCCTCTGTCCCTTTCCTCCACTTGCATTTGCTCGCTCTCTCTCCCTCTCTCTCTCTCTTTCCCTCTCAAATAAAATTAAAAATTAAAAAACAAAAAAAGAAATCTGAGATTCTGACAGGAATGACATTTAATCTATAGATCAATTTGGGGAGTATTGTCATCTCACAATATTAGGCATTCTGATTCATAAATATGGATTTCTTTCCATTTATTTAGGCCTTCAATTTCTCAGTAGTGTTTTATAGTTTTTGAGTATAAGTTTTGTACTTCTTTTGTTAAGTTTGTACCCAAATACATTATTCTTTTTGACACCAGTGTAAATGAAATTGTTTTCTTAATTTAATTTTTGATTAATTTTTGGATTGTTTATTGGTAGTTTATATAAGTACAATTGGTTTTTGTGTATATTGATCTGGTATGCTGCAGTCTTTTATTTTTTTTTTTATTTTTTTTTTTTTTACAAATAGTTTATTGTCAAATTAGTTTCTACATAACACTCAGTGCTCATCCCCAAAGTGCCCTCCTCCATGCCCATGCCCCCCTCCCCCCCACATCCATCAGTCCTCAGTTTTTGTCAGCATTCAAGAGTCTCTCATGGTTTGCCTCTCTCCCTTTCTCCCACCATTTCCGCCCTTCTTCTCCCCCTTGTTCCTCCGTCAAGTTCCTCCTAATCCTCCTATACGTGCAAACATATGGTATTTGTCCTTCTCTGCCTGACTTATTTCGCTCAGCATAACACCCTCAAGGTCCATCCATGTTGCTACACATGGCCAGATTTCATTGTTTCTCATTGCCATGGAGTATTCCATGGTATAGATAAACCACATCTTCTTGATCCATTCATCTGTTGATGGACACTTAGGCTCTTTCCATGTTTTAGCTATTGTGGAGAGTGCTGCTATGAACATTGGGGTACATGTGCTCCTATGCCTCAGCATTTCTGAATCCCTTGGGTAAATTCCTAGCAGTGCTTTTGCTGGGTCACAAGGGAGTTCTATTGTTAGTTTCCTGAGGAACCTCCACACTGTTTTCCAGAGGGGCTGTAGCAGTTTACATTCCCACCAACAGTGCAGGAGGGTGCCCGTTTCTCCACATCCTCGCCAGCATCTAGAGTTCTCTGATTTGCTCATTTTAGCCACTCTGACTGGCGTGAGGTGGTATCTCAGTGTGGTTTTGATTTGTATTTCCCTGATGAGGAGGGATGCTGAGCATCGTTTCATGTGTCTGTTGGCCATCTGGATGTCCTCTTTGGAGAAGTGTCTGTTCATGTCTTCTGCCCATTTCTTCACTGGGTTGTTTGTTTTTCGGGCGTGGAGTTTGGTGAGTTCCTTATAGATTCTGGATATTAACCCTTTATCTGATATGTCATTTGCAACTATCTTTTCCCATTCCGTTGGTTGCCTATTAATTTTCTGGGTTGTTTCCTTGGCTGTGCAGAAGCTTTTAATCTTGATGAGGTCCCAACAGTTTATTTTTGCTCTCGATTCCCTTGCTTTTGGGGATGTGTCAAGTAAGAAGTTGCTGCGGTGGAGGTCAAGGAGGTTGTTTCCTGCTTTCTCCTCTAGGGTGTTGATAGTTTCCTGTCTCATGTTCAGGTCCTTTATCCATTTTGAGTTGATTTTTGTGCATGGTGTGAGAAAATGATCTAGTTTCATTCTTCTGCATGTTGCTGTCCAATTCTCCCAACACCGTCTGTTAAAAAGGCTGTCTTTTTTCCACTGGATATTCTTTCCTGCTTTGTCAAAGATCAGTTGGCTGTATACTTTTGGGTCCACTTCTGAGTTCTCAATTCTGTTCCATTGGTCTATGGGTCTGTTTTTGTGCCAATACCATACTGTCTTGATGATGACAGCTTTGTAGTAGAGGCTGAAGTCTGGGATGTTGATACCTCCCGTTTTGGTTTTATTTTTCAGTATTACTTTCGCTATTCGGGGTCTTTTGTGGTTCCATACAAATTTTTGGATAGTTTGTTCTAGTTTTGAGAAGTATGCTGGTGCACTTTTGATTGGAATTGCATTGAATGTGTAGAGTGCTTTAGGTAGTAATGACATCTTAACTATATTTATTCTTCCTATCCATGAGCATGGAATGTTTTTCCATTTCTTTGTGTCTTCTTCAATTTCCTTCATAAGTTTTCTATAGTTTTCATCATACAGATCTCTTGTATCCTTGGTTAGGTTTATTCCGAGGTATTTTATGGTTTTTTGTGCAATTGTGAATGGGATCAGTTTCTTGATTTCTCTTTCTGTTGCTTCATTATTGGTGTATAAAAATGCAACCGATTTCTGTGCATTGATTTTGTACCCAGCTGCAGTCTTTTAAAATTCATTTATTAGTTCTAAGAATTTTTGTAGGTACCTTAGAATTTTCTATATACAAGATCATGTCATCTACAAATAGAGATAGTTTTAAGCTTCCTTTTCAATCTGGATGCCTTTTTTTGTTTCTTGCCCAGCTGCCCTGGCTAGAACGTCTCATACAGTGTTGAATAGAAGTGGCAGAAGTGGATATTCTTGTCTTACTGCTGGTCTTAGAGAGAAAGCATTTAGTTTCTCACTATTAAGTATGTTAGCTGTGGGTTTTTATAGATGCCCTTTATCAGATTGAGGAAGCTGCCTTCTATCCCTAATTTCCTGAGTGTTTTTATCATGAAAAGGTATTGGATTTTGTCAAAGGTTTTTATTTTCTGCATAATGGAGATAAGAATACATTTTCTTCCATTTATATCCATGTAGTATGTTACATTAATTTATTTTCAGATGTTAAAACAACCTTGCATTCCTGGGATAAATACCACTTAGTTAAGGTAAATATATATTTTTAATGTTTTAGGTTCCATTTCTTAATATTTTCTTAAGGAGATTTATGTCTCTATAAGAAATATTGGTCTGTAGTTTTCTTGAGATGTCTTTGTCTGGTTTTACTATCAGGGTAATACTGACCTCAAAGAGTGAGTTAGGAAGTATTCTCTTCTCTTCTATTTTTTAGAAGAGTTTGTAAGGAATTTATTTTTTGTAAATGTTTTTTAAATGTTTATTTATTATTATTATTTTTTGAGAGAGAGAGGGAGGGAGGGAGAGGTTGAGAGAGAGAGAGGGAGATACATAATCTGAAGCAGGCTCCAGGCTCCAAGCTGTCAGTGCAGAGCTAATGCAGGGCTCCAACTCCTGAAATGTGAGATCATGACCTCAGCCAGAAGTCAGCCGCTTGACCGACTGAGCCACCAAGGTGTCACTCTTTTTTTAAATGTTTGATAGAATTAACCAATAAAGTTATCTGACCATGGACTATACTATTTAAGAAATTTTAAAATAATTAATTCAACATCTTTACTTGTTATAGATCTATGAAGATTTTTAATTTTTTCCTTGAGTCAATTTTGGTAGTTTGTGCATTGTTAGGAATTTGCCCATTTTATCCAAGTTATCCAACTGGTCATGTATTAGCTTTTTCTTCATATTATTTTGCAGTCAAATGAGGGTTCTCAACAGTGTACTTACTGTTTGGAATGGGGTTTGGAATTAAAAAACACCAGCTCCATCCCAAAGCTGGTAAACTAATCTGATATAACTCCCTAAAGGCAATGGGTCAGACTTTTTCTTTAAAAGTGAAGTCTCTATTACTTCAAACTATAAAGGGGAAAACCAAGGGGAACAAAGAAATGTTTATATTCAGTCTTTTCTATCAGGATTTTTTCCCCCCTGAGGCTTCTGTTTCAAGGATTTCCTGATTCCCAGGATTGTACAAGTCTCTACAGAACCATTTTTTTTTCTGACTAGATTGGGCTGGGTGAAGATAAGGAAACAGCTATGGTGCTATTTTTATGAAGGAAGGACATTTTTTAAACATCCTTCTTATGCAAATTATATATAGCTCTTGGGTCGCAGAACTGCATTTTATCCAGGACTAGCCTGCTGACTAGCTTAGGACTGTGGAGTTTCCAGATCTGTGAGTGTCTTATGTAGTCCTGGGTCACATAGTGCCTGAGGACATAGCTTGAGTTAGTCTCCCTGGCCACAGTGTATCCAGCTGAGGCCAATTATGTACAGTCAATCCATATGCCTTAACAAAATAATAGATTCCAAAGGCTTTGAGAGCCTACTGTGTGACATTCAAGCCTGGGGAACCAGCAGACTGAACAGGACTAAACACTTGGGGTCACAGATTATAGTCAGTTCAGATGGAGGATGCAGAGGGAATCTCCTTTGGGTCCATCTCAAGAAAGAGATTTAATGCAATTCTTTTATTAATACACTTCTGGGCTTTGGGAGCTTTAGTGCAGGGGACATCAAGTTTCAAAAATTGTGACTGGCCAATGGCTTCATAAGGGGACAGGGACCTCAACAATGTTGAGGTCAGGAAGTCTGCTTGGAAATTAATTGAAATGTCTTCAAAGGAAGAAAGAGGTGCTGGAAGTCAGTGATTAAGTAGTCCTAATCATTCATCTAGTAGTAAAGTAGAGCTAGGAGCTGGCTCATTTCTGTTCTTTCAGAGAGAATAGACCATTCCTAGGAATTGTACAGTCTGGAAATGTTTACCTGTGAGGAAATCATTCCATTTAAGTTGATAGATTTATGCCTGTCCTTGTCAGAATTGTCAAACTTGAGGGTTTGGGAGATGTCTTTATGTCTATTTGTGAGTTTCGTCAAAACCCAGGTGACTCCAGGCCTGTGCTCTTGTAATACACATTTTCCACAGCTGTACAGGAAGGGTTGCAGGACATGTCATTTGAAGTCAACAGGTGTAGTTAGACATTAAGGGAAGGGAGAAGAGCCTAGTTAAAATGACCTCAGCCAGTTCCTGTTCCTATCTGGCTTTCAAATGGAAACCACGTCTTCCAAAAATTTAAATAACTTTGTAAGTTTAAACTTTTTCTCTCCCTAGCTTAGACCTTCTGGGTTCTGACTCTCTGTCTTAATAGGGAGTTCAATTTTCTTTAGAAAAATCGTGTGTGTGTGAGTGTGTGTGTGTGTGTGTGTGTGTGTGTGTGTGTGTGTGTTTTAATCTGACCTAGGTCTCTCTTTTCCGGCTGCTTGGTAGGTTCTCTCTCTCCTTTCAGGCAGCTCGCTCGGGACCAAGAAAAGCCCGGGGAACCATTTGTTTGCTTTCCCAGGAAAGGCCTGATATTGATCTCTGTGCTGCTTCGGAGACTTTGAAGATCTCTTGCAATGCAACTGTTGCTTCACCTTCGAGGCTGTGGCTGCTTCCTTGCCCTCTTGACCAAATCCCTCCGCTTACTGTGCTCCCACCCCTCTTTCTCTCAGCTTTTCACATTTTAGTAACAGATTATGGTCACTTTTGCATCTAGTTTAGCTCTGTGGATACTGTATAGGTACTGTATATATATATATATATATATATATATATATATATTCAGCAACTAGAATGAATCGCCTTACAATGTCAAGTACATAGACTCACTGTATATATATGAGTCTATGTACTTGACATTGCAAGGCGATTCATTCTAGTTGCTCAATCAAAGTCTTATAGTATGTGTTTAATTATTATTTTCTTTTTATTTTATGCTAGTGCTACAAAAATGTAGATTCATAAATTGTAGTAACTAAGAATTTGGATTAGAATGATAACCACAGCAGCAAAGATTGGGGTGGGGGAACCCCAGACGTTATCCCACCCTCTTTTAATTCTTGCATATTACATTTTAGTTTTTGAAGATGTAATTTTTCAGTGTATATATTGTTTTATATTCCACTTTTCTAAGTAATCATTATTTCTATAAGTTTACATAATTATTACTTTTAGTGGACTTAATCTTATCTCTCATTTAGATATATATGAACAATTCACTATATAGTTGATTTTAATTTCCTTCCTTCCTTCCTCCTTCCTGGCTTCTTTCTTCCTTTCCTGTGTTAGAACTCCATTTGGAATAGAACTCTTATTAAGGTAGGTGTGTGCTTTTGTTAAGTGTATTTCCTTCAGAAACATTCCTATGAACATGGTTGCTGGGTAAAAGGACATGAACATAAGTGGTTTTACAAACAAAAATAATTTTTAAACTTTTAATGCTTCCAGCCATGCAAGTCTGTACAAGTTTCACCATGGCCTTGAGCATCATATAGTATCACTTAAAACATATTGTATTCATTTGATATGATAAAATTGTTACCTCTAGTTTGCTATAACTTTTTTCTTTTCTTTTTCTTTTTTCTTTTCCTGTTTCATTAGGACCATGGTGAGCTGAGGTTACAGAGCTATACCGATTGGCCTCCCGGTGTCATCCACTTGATTGGTTGTAAGAAAGTAGGCCCCATGTCAGAGAAGGAGGTGGCCTGGCACGGATGGCCTGCCATTCCTGTACCTGGGAGACTTATCCTGCTCTCCAAATGAGTTGCTAGCCCTGGACACCAAAGATTTATTACAGAGCCCTGACAGCAGCCCCACACATAAGAATGCCCTTTAACCAGTTGGGAGCTTTCCTGGGAAATAAGTACCTTGATATCAAAGCCACTCCTTTCTATCAGTGCAGCCTCCAATCAGAAGTGCTGTTTAAAGGGGCACCTTGAGGGGCGCCTGGGTGGCTCAGTCGGTTAAGAGTCCAGCTTCAGCTCAGGTCATGATCTTATGGTTCAGAAGTTCCAGCTCCATGTTGGGCTCTGTGCTGACAGCTCAGAGCCAGGAGCCTGCTTCAGATTCTGTGTCTCCCTCCCTGCTCCTCCCCCCTTTATGCTCTGTCTCTCAAAAATAAATAAATGTTAAAAAAATTAAAAATAAATAAAGGGGCACCTTAGAACCACAGAAGATTCTATGACCCAGCAGAAGAAAAGGTACAGCCTTCTGAAAAAGTTCCAGAGAAGGAAGTTGGCTCCCAGCCAGAGGCTGTGTTGGGAAAACAAAAGGCTGCTAGATAGCTTCCTCTACCTTTAGAGCTTCTTGCACCATCAGAGGAAATCCAAAGATACCAGTTTGATGGACGTATGCCAGTTGGTTCTGGAGGATTTTGTCTCTGTCTTTCCTGTGCGCATCTGACCCAAGCCAGTCCTTCACAGAAGGAAAGCCTCCTGAGAGGCTCTTTGTTTCTCCCAGGCCTCCTCATGTGGTTCTCTGCCTCATAAGTGTGCATAGCTCCTTTTCAACACATGAACGCCCGAATCCAGGCTGAGCTCCGGAAGAAGAAGCTGATTCCAGAAATGGCCATCCACAGGGATAAAAGCCAGGAGCCAAAGACTAAGAAAGAGCAACAAGATTTTCCAGCCCCTTGTCATGGGCCTCACCATAGAAAAGCACAGATTGTCTTATGCCCCTAGTGAAGGTCACAACTTGGAAGCTGGTTTTCATTCTTGCTGTGACTCAGGTGAGACTGATAAAGATGAAAACATATGCTTAAGCTCTCACAGGTCTGCTCGGAAGCAACTAGTGACACTTCTTAGTTAGATACAGCTCTTATTTAGAAGGTAGCTCCCTGAATCCAGAAGCCATGCAGCAAAGTGGGCCGGCCATATCTACATATAGTTGCTCATCCAACAGATAAGCTGAAGACATGTGAATCACCCAGTAGTCTCCTAGATCTCTTAAAAACAATTTCTGCTAAACTGCCAGCTCCATTGAGCCAAAGCTCCAAGTAAAACATGGCCTACACTTGGCTTCTGTCTTCAGTCACAGTATTCTCATGCCTCCATCTGAGTCTAGTCCACAGAGGCATTTGACACAGAGGACGATATGAGCAACTTTTTCTGAGACAGAACTTCTTGCTGGCTCCTATTTGGGGCAGAATGCTACCATTGGTCAGTCTTGCAATAATCCACAGGTCATTCCAAAAAATTGTAGGTCCTCTTTGTAGAAGAGCTGTTGTCTCGCATCAGGGATGTCCTGGACTGGTCTGCACCAACCACAGCTTCCTCACCGCACATTGTCAGGGTCCAGTGAATTTATGAGTCACCAGTCTGTGCTGATGAACCTGCTGCCCTCAGTGGGAGACCTTCAGGAACCAGGCCTGGGCATGTCCCACCATCTCCATGATCTGTTGCAGAGCTGTAAAGGTCCAAACCTTCCTAGGTTGCTGCAACTCCCTGGTTATGTCTTCACCTTATTCCATGCCCTATTCAGATTTTCATTCTTGGCTAGGGCTGGGTCAGTAGCCAGACCGCTATGGAATGATTTCCTTTGTTCCATCTAAGCATGATAGAAATAGCCCAAGGATTGGCAGATTTGGTTTTGGATTTGATAATCTGAGAATAGATATTTGATAGTACAATATTGGTATTTTTCCCTACATCTACAGCTCAAACTTTCCAATTTTGGCTTCTTTGACATAGTGTCTTACATTTTTTTCTCTGGCTCCCAGATATCTTTTGGGGCTTCTTGTCAATCTCCTACTTGGCATGTACTCCAGCGGGTAGCTCTTTTCCTGCCACTAGTAGACCTCAAATGTGCACTCTGTAAATACTGGACATCAGTTGAAATTCATAACTGCACTCAGGCTGGCATGTGTTGAAACTAGTAACATCACTCTCCTAACCACCACCCATCCCCAGCAGACTTCCCTGATAAACCATCACATTTCAAGGCCAAGTTTAATATTCTTTCAGGATCCCTAGTTCATAAGGCATCAGAGTCATCGTCTGTCCAGTGCACTTTTCACTAACAGCCTCCAATCTAGCTGCTTCCTTGAGAAGCAGAGAAATTCCATTCCTAGCTTTCCTTCCCTCTGGGGTTCTCACTTCTCAGTTGTCCTAAGCTGAGCCTTTGCATTTTGGTTAAACTTCTGTTACTTCCCTTTCTCCATGTTTTTTAAAAAAATTTTATAATATTTCTTAGAAAAATTTCAACAAACTAAAGAAAAATAGAAAAAAAAAAGAGAAAACCCCAAAGGTAGTTTCACCCAAACATTGCCACTTCTGTTGTTTTGAGTTATTTATAACCTGCCATGCTTCCTCTGCATACATGTTTTTCTTAGTTGTAATTATATTCTGTAAACATTTTTTCAGCCTGGTTTTCTTCAATTACAAACACTTCTTATATTATTGCATTATCTTTGTTGCCCCTTTAGCAGCTACCTCCTAGCATTTATTGTTAACATTTTAACATTTATTTTTTCTAACATTTTTAGTATTAAATTATCAATAATTATGTGATAAAGATTTTTGATCCGTTAAGATTAATTCCTTAGGATAGATGACCAGACATTGAATAACTGAGTTAAAGCTCTAGATCTATATGTAGATATACATATACTTTACATTTCATTATATTCACATGTGTATATATAGGTATATGTACATATGAATATAAATATAACTTTTCATGAGACATTGTCAAATGGATTTCCAAGAAAGAAGTTATTGCCAAAAGGATAATAAATATTTTATACAGTTTTATAGCCTATAGTTTTCACTGAGTATATTATGATCATTTTCTTACATATTTATTTTTTAAAGATGATTTTTCAAAGTGACCATCATATAAGTATACTGTAATTTACTTAACTATCATATTATTTTGAAGTATTTGTTTCTACATTTCTTCTGTTGTAAATAATGTAAATACATTTTTGTTTATTTTTTTAATGTTTTTTTTTTTTTTATTTCTAGGAGAGAGAGAGACAGCGTGAGCAGGGGAGGGTCAGAGAGAGAGGGAGTCACAGACTCTGAAACAGGCTCCAGGCTCTGAGCTGGCAGTCAGCACAGAGCCCGAAGCGGGGCTCGAACCCACGAACCGTGAGATCATGACCTAAGCAAAAGTCGGACACTTAACCGACTAAGCCACCCAGGCGCCCCTGTAAATACATTTTTGTATGTGTCCTTGATTATAAGAATAAATTCTTGGAAGTAGAATTACTGATACTACCTAATGATACTTAATGATACAAGGATTAGAATGCAGTAAGGCTCTTAATGATACTAAAAATGATACTAAATAATAATGATAATGATACTAAATTGGACTTCAAAAAGGTTGAAACAATTCTTATTCCCAAAAATGAGTGGACATATTTCACTGCATTCAATTCTGAGAATTTTAATTTTTTTCTTGCCAATTGTATAAATGAAATTATCATTGTGTTCTTGACTATAGGAGATTGAAGTTAATAGCTTAGTGGTTATATTCGTTTTTAAATTTAAATTTATTTTATTTATTTATTTTTTGAGACAGAGAGGACTAGCAAGCAAGAAGGATGGAGGGAGAGGGAGAGAAATAATCTTAAGCAGGCTCTAAGCTCACTACAGAACCTCATGTGCAGCTCAATCCCATGACCCTGGGATCATGACCTGAGCAGAAATCAAGAGTTGGGTACTTAACTGACTGAACCACCCAGGTGCCCCAGGAGTTATATTATTAATTTAAAAAGTTTACTCATGTCTCTTTTCAGTTCAAAGCAGGATTTTGTTTTTGTTTTTGTTATTTCTTATTGTTATAATGTACAACCAATTAAAAGCATATGAGAGTACAAATTTAATTGGATGCTAATTACAATCATCTAAGTAGCTGACTGTCCCCCATGTTCTTTGCCTTTTTTGCTGCAACCTGTCAGGTATAGTGGTTCATTCAAAAGAGAGAACTGATGATACTGATGGCTTGAGGAGGGGATAAGGTAACTCAGAGCATTCTGTGAAGCAGGAAATAAGAGAAAAAGAATAAATCGTTTTTAAAAACAGAACCAGAATTGTTTTTCTGGTGGGAGGTAGTTAGTTGTTTTCACATATGTAAAAAATACATTCATCGTTATGGAAGATTCTCCCTTCAAGAAGCTTAGGTGGGAGGCTCCAAACTGCATTTGGGAGGTTCTAGGGTAAATAAGATGAATGGAGTGAAAGCATGAGAAGCTAGAGCAATGCTTACTGTCAACACCGTGGGAAGTGTAATTATGTCTCTCAGTGGGTTTTGGTTCTTTTACACTCAGGACTCAGTCCCAATTCTCCAACTTACTGCTAAAAAGGTGTAACTCGAACATGCCTGGTCAGCTGCAGATGCTAGTGCCAGGGCAAACTTTGAGAAAGCCAGCAGTGGTAGTACCAGCCAGATCACCATCAGTCTGCCTTTTTTTTTATTTGTTATTGTTTTATAAGCAGGGATCATGCAACCCGAGAAAGCCTCCTGTTGTGTTCCATGATATTTCCTTGCTCTCCCTGTGGGCATTTTGGAACTTCAGGTGTTTGGCTAACATCAGCAGATACGCTGGTCTGGACTTAGGGAAACACTGAGAAGCACCAGTGGGCCACCTTGAAGATGTCATTGCTGTGAATTCATGACACCTGTCACAGATATCTCTTGCATGGCTTGCTGATTCCTGGATGCCATACCAAGAATCTTGCTCAATCTATGGATGAGCTGTGAGGCAAAGAGCAAGAGAGTTTGTCATTAAATGATTGAACTTCACTGGGTTTACTTGAAAGATAAGCACAGTTCAAGTCAGCCTCTGCCAATAGGTGACTGAGGTAAAACCCTTTAAAGAAACATTTTACACTACTTATTGTTTCTACTCATCCTAAAAGTGTTTGTCTCCTAAAAGTATGGTCTTTTGGGTTAGGCCTAGGGGATTGTAGACCAAATTTTATATACTAGGAGACTTAAATTTTCTCTTCATAGAGTTTTTTTCTTCTTTCCATCAATACATGTTAGGAATGCTATACAAAACAGCAGGTAAAATTTTAAATAGAATAAGTGCCTAAAACCTTAATATTTGTATGGAGGCTCAGCTGAGAAGAACTTTTCCTCAGTGCGTTACGCAGGATGATACTGTTTAATGCACACAAGTTTAAAACTAGATGTGGCTATTGCTTAAATGGCTGTAGTGAGAAGGGAACCAACTTCTTCTTTTTAAAAAAATATTTATTTATTTTCAGGAGAGAGCAAGCGGGGAAGGGGCAGACAGAGGGGGATGGAGGACCCAAAGTGGGCTCTGCGCTGACAGGGTGACAGCAGTGAGCCCTATGTGGGCTTGAACTCAGGAACTGTGAAATCATGACTTTAGCTGAAGTCCGATGCTCAACGGACTGAGCCACCCAGGTGCCCAGAAGGCAACCTTCTATGAGCAATTGTTTTCTATTTTTTTAAATTATTTTTCTTTTTTAAATTTTTTAAATAGTTTATTGTCAAGTTGGTTTCCATATAACACCCAGTGCTCATCCCCACAAGTGCCCTCCTCCATACCCATCTCCCCATCTGCCCTCAGTTTGTTCTCAGATTCAAGAGTCTCTCATGGTTTGCCTCCCTTCCTCTCCCCCACTATTTCCCCCCTTTTTCTCCCCCATGGTCCTCCGTTAAGTTCCTCCTAATCCTCCTATACACGCAAACATATGGTATTTGTCCTTCTCTGCCTGACTTATTTTACTCAGCGTAACACCCTCGAGGTCCATCCGTGTTACTACACATGGCCAGATTTCATTCTTTCTCATTGCCGTGTAGTATTCCATGGTATAGATAAACCACATCTTCTTGATCCATTCATCAGTTGATGGGCACTTAGGCTCTTTCCATGATTTGGCTATTGTTGGGAGTGCTGCTATGAACATTGGGCTACATGTGTCCCTATGCATCAGCACTCCTGTATCCCTTGGGTAAATTCTTAGCAGTGCTATTGCTGGGTCCTAGGGGAGTTCTAGTGTTAATTTTTTGAGGAATCTCCACACTGTTTTTCAGAGGGGCTGTAGCAGTTTACATTCCCACCAACAGTGTAGGAGGGTGCCCGTTTCTCCACATCCTCACCAGCATCTAGAGTTCTCTGATTTGCTCATTTTAGCCACTCTGACCGGCGTGAGGTGGTATCTCAGTGTGGTTTTGATTTGTATTTCCCTGATAAGGAGGGATGCTGAGCATCATTTCATGTGTCTGTTGGCCATCTGGATGTCCTCTTTGGAGAAGTGTCTGTTCATGTCTTTTGCCCATGGCTTCACTGGATTGTTTGTTTTTTGGGTGTGGAGTTTGGTGAGTTCCTTATAGATTTTGGATACTAGCCCTTTATCTGATATGTCATTTGCAACTGTCTTTTCCCATTCTGTCAGTTGTCTATTAGTTTTATGGATTGTTTCCTTTGTCGTGCAGAAGCTTTTAATCTTGATGAGGTCCCAATAGTTCAGAAGCAATTGTTTTCTAAGTCCTTTTACTCTGGAATGCTGGAAAGAACCCCAATTTTACAGATGAGTAAGGTACAATCCATCAAGTTAAGCTACTTTTTCAGAGACATGTAGCGACTAAATGACTTACCTGAGATTTGATTCCAGATATACTTGGCTGCAAATTTGTCTCAAGTAGATTTGACTCCTTTCTAAGTGCACAAAAGCATAGAGCATCCAGTAATTAGGCAGAAAGAGGACTCCTAGTGAGAGTCAGTGACAAACTAACTACAGGGCAGCCTGTGAGGCCCTGAAACCCTTACTCCTCTGCCACCTGACTGCCCAGTGATATGCAAACTTTCAACTTTATCTAGATGCCCCTGGGGAAGGGGAAGTTAATGAAGGGATAAATAGCCCTGAGAGGGAGTTTCAACTGTGACTTAAGAGGGTATTTACCCAAGAAGAAACTGCTTTAAGTGGAAAGACGGAGTTATTTTACTAGGTAAATTTACATTTTGAGTAGAATAGGTTAAAAGGTAAGATATATTCAGACAATAACTAGAGCTAGATATTTCTTTTCTATGCATAAGTTCTAGTGTATAAATTTCAACCTCACTATAAATGTGTGTTATATGTACTTTTCAAGCAGCTGGAACCATACTTACTCAGGTTGAATAATATATCTTGACAATAATATTTTTTCTTATGAGCCTAAGACTCATAATTCCATCTGCCCCCTCTACATATTCTGCTGGAGCTTTTCCACATATCTGAAATTCAACACATCTAGCAGTGAAGTTATTTTATTTATTTAATTTTTTTTTTTTTTTACCTAAACTGACCTTTTCTTTGTAGGCATTATCTTGATAAGTGGCATTTAGGTAGGCTTGAAACACTGGTTCTATTCTCTCTTTGGTCTATCTTCTTCCTCAACCAAAACATTTTACTAGAAGTATATATGCATAAACACAAGTACACACGTACATATGAAGATAGATATTAATTTCAAGGAATTGACTTATGCAGTTGTGGGGGCTGTAGAGCCCACTGCCAGGCTGGAAACTCTGAGGCAGAGCCCGATGCTTCAGGCTTGAGGCATCCTTTCTATTTCTTCAGGGAAATTAGAGTTTTGTTCTTAAGGCCTTTATGGTCTTTTAGCTGATTGGATGAAGCCCACCTCCTGATCCTCATTATTGATATAGTCTCCTTGAAAGTCAAGGAGACTTTCAAGATGTGATATTTCCCACATCTACAAAACACCTCTACAGCAACTCTAGGTGCATTCAGTTCAGTAACTAGATACTGTAGTCTAACCAAATCGATACATAAAAGAAACCATTGGACATATGCAATTTCTCAATTTTCTGAGCACATAGTAAACAATTATCGACAACTTCCTGAGTTATTAGTTTAACTTACTGGTTCCAGATATTTGCTGCTGTGGATACATGAAAAATAAGGCATATTTCCTGTCCTTGAAGAAATCACAGTCCTAGAAGTAGAACTTGACATCTAATCAAATACGCTGTAATCATTGTAGTATGAGCAAAAGGTTAGGACACTAGAGAGGAGGTAGTGACAATGTCATCTAGGGAGTTTACAAAAGAGGATATTTCTAGTCAAAGCACCTCTAAATGTGCTGTTGCAATCCATTGTCACCACTGTAACTCAAGTCCTCTTCAGCAAGAGCTGAAACATTATCACATCCTCTTAACTCCTATTTCCTCTGGCACTTTCAGCTCTTCCTGCCTCCAGCTAGCCACCAGGATTACTGTGCTCTTATTCACCTAGTTAGTTCTCTTTCTTGGAAATGCAATGGTCCCCTATTACATATAGACTCCAAATTCCTTAGGATAGTGTAAAATATTTAGGACTAGATGGCCACAATCTATTCTTTCTCGGTTTATTCAGAGTTTCCTTTCTCTCAAACATATACTCCATTCTCCAGCCACAGCAAGCAGCTTGACATTCTCTGAGCCTACATTTCTCTTCTTGTCCTATCCAAACATTTCACACACAATTTCCTTTGTCCCACTTTATATGGTAATATTTTATTTATTATTCGAGACTCGATGTAAATATCCCATCTTCTGTGAGGGATTCTTCATTTCTGAGTGCAGTTAGTTCTTTAACTTTGTGGCTTTATTGTACATAGTTCATAAACTGTTATATCTCACATTTGAATTGTCTTTCTCTCTTCTTAAACTGTGAGCTCCACAGTGGCAAGACCTGTATTATTAATTTGGCATCATCCTCTCTCTTGTACTTAGAATCAAACCTGGAACATGTTAGATATCTAATATTTATTTATTGATCAAAAATTGTACATTTTTTTCTGAACTAATGCCTCAGTGTTACTCCAAGTTCATGTGGACATTAAAAAAAAGCCCAATGCTGTTTAGAACCATTCCTGATAATTAGGTATTGTTTCTTGCCTCTGAGGTTGAGGCTGCACCCAAATTCTGAAGATGTCAGTACAAGTTTTTACTTCATCCCTTACTATGTAATCTCAATGAAGCTAGTTCATTGCTCTGCATTTGGTTTCCCCAAATATTATCTCCTTCATAATATTCAGAGAATGAAATTAAGTCACATAAAAGCTTTGTAAATGAATGCCCTAGTAAACATCTCTGCTGCTTATGAGGCTACTTCCTGTGCAGGTGTTCTATGGCCCCTGCATCCATGGAAGATAGCTTATTCCAGTATCAGATGGTTTTTATAACATTTGGGGGAAAGTTTTTTCTTTTCTATCTGGGTCTAAGAGTAGAAGAAATTACATTACCTAAGAGACTTAGGGAAACGTACATTTCTTTTTTGTTTGGGCTTGCTGAATCAAGACCAGGAGATATAAAATCCTGGTGATTTCTTGTTTGCTGTCTTATTACATGGCCATTTATTGTCCTTTTCTTTTTATCACTGTGTATAAACCTTCTGAAATTAAAGGTGTAAATGGCCATAAGGATTACTTTGTACACTAGGGACAAACACTGAGTTTTGTTTCCTAAGCATACATGATTATGTGCCTTAAAACATTTAATGAGCTCCTATTTAGTATGTGAAATAAAAAGTAAATAGACTATATGACACCTATTCATGAAAAGCTTGTAGGAACTGGTACATTAAAATATTGTCATGTGAGAGCAACAGTGCACCTATTAAGAAATGCTAAAATAAAATCTTTAATTTTGTGGATAAGTGTATTTAAATGGCAAAATTCAGAAAACACATTGATGTTTATGGCATCTTAAGTTTCTAAACACAGAAAAATATATTAATGTTAGCCTATCGCAAACTTAAAGGAAATTAATATAACTGCGGTTCTCAAAATAAGTCATATCTACAAAAATAAATTGATCCTACTAAAACTTCTGGTTCTTGCTGAAAGCTTTATAGGAAATATTTTGTTGCTGTTTTATTTTTGCTTGATCCTTTTTTTTTTTTTTTAAATTTCATTACCTTTTCTAAGTGTTTATTTATTTTGAGAGAGAACAAGTGCACAAACATAGGAGGGGCAGTGAAAAAGGGGAAGAGAGAATCCTATGTGGGATTTGCCCTGTCAGCACAGAGCCTGTTGCGAGGCTCCATGTCAAGAACCATGAGATCATGAGCTGAACCAAAATCAAGAGTCAGACACTTAACTGACAGAGCCACCCAGGTGCCCCTCTGACCCCCCTCCTTTTTTTTTTAAATGAGACTCAGTTGACATATAATATATACAGTTTCAGGCATACAATAAAAGGATTCAATATTTGTACATATTGCAATATTGCCTGATCTAAACGCAATCTATGCTTTTATCATTCTGAAAGAAAATATGAGATGACTTGATACAAATATGTATTCTTGATGTAATTATGAAATCAGAATGAATTTTAATGTATTGGGTAGAACTGCTTGTCTTTTCAGATAATTCACATCTTAAATGACTCTTTCAGATGTATTGTTTATAATCTGCCATTGGATTTTATACATTGTGAATTGAGAGAACACTACTTAGTAGTTCATCGCAAGGGTGTCTGTCTTTACTTTGCTGCACACCTGTTAGTACTTCCTGGTTCCTTAGGAAATACCACACACACCTTTCCAAACAAACTTTTGGATTCTCCTACTGAAAGTTAAGTGTTTTTTTCTTTTCTTTTCTTTAATTAAGTCTCTATAATGCAGTGCTGAAGAGTATGGGCTTTGAGTCAACCATTCCTACCTCAGTCACTTTACTTTCTAAAGCTGATAAAATGGGTAAGTTTTTTACTTTTCTCAGTTGATTTCCAAATGAGCAAACATATGCCAAGCAGTTTATAGGATGCTGAGCACAGAGTGGCACACTTTCAGCTATCAGTTCTACCTCTCTTGAATTATAACTAACTGGAAAACCTGAATGGTTTGTTCTCTATCAAAACCAAATAGAGAGGATCCTGGACAGAGAATTTATGGGTGAACATTTCATTCTATGTTCTCAGTTTTATAGAGAAACTCTTGCCTCTGACTTGGAATAAAATGAAATAATCTGAAATCTGATATCAACATAGAAAAATTTGTCATCATTGAATGATCACTGAATATTAGAGCTGGAAGTTTCATTACTATTGATATAGGGCAATCAATCTCTTTTCTTTAAAAATAAAGCATCTGAGCCCTAGAGAGGTAAAGCAACTTGCTCATGGTTGTATACTAAGGAGTAGCAAGGTAAGAAGCTCCACTTTGGTTCATTCTTGCAAAGAACATGACTCACAACTTTTTTCCTCTTTAACTTACTAATGCAGCATGTTTATCTAATAGAGGAAGCTGTATTTTTCAAATAAGTTGGTATCTATACAATATTTATGCAATATTTAAAATATTAATGACTTGTAAGGGTGAATAAAATATTTTAGAGAACACACTTCACAATAATTTATTTATATTCTTTATTTCATAATAAAATAGAGGTATATCAGGTTGTATGAGTTTATTTGTAACTAGCTTGACTCTGATTAATTTACATGGTACCCAGTTTAAGCACTCCCACTCTCTGCTTTCTGGGGGCTTAGTGTCAGGAACAGAGGCTGGCATTAAATTCAGAGCAGATGTGCAATCACTTCCTCCCCTCTAGCTTGGCTTAAGCTGCTAGTATAATCACTAGTCTATTCTAACACTCAATTTTTGGATCACTGCCTTAAAAAGTAATAACATTCTGAATGAGACTCTGGTTCAGAAATCCTGCCCCAAATGGAGTGATCCTTCTTGTATTTCCTTGACTGGTAATTTTGGGAGGAGTAGACAAGTTGGGTGGGCATGTAGTTAATATAATTCCTCTTTGTGTGGAATTTGCTCTGTCCATAGGGAAATCTCCTTATTGGTAATTTACACCTCGCAGATAACATTTGTTCTGTGGGTCCAACCCTGATTTCATTTCCTTTTCTGGGTGTATAACCTGTTTCCCAACAGGGGTGGCTATTCATTGTTTGTGTGTGTATTCTTCTTTTTTTTTTTTCTGAGTCTCCCAGACAAGTTTAAGCAAGCAGCAAATTCTCAATTAGGTTTTCCCAAAGTTTAAACATGCTAATGGTTAATAGCATCTTAACTTGGTGGAGCAATGTTTTTTCATTCTAGTTGAGCAGATTCTGAAGAGTCTTCCTACAGTTTTCAGTTTGATTTCTCTGTTGTCATTTGGCTTAGCTATTTCTATTTATTATGCTTTAAAAGAGAAAAGGATGAAAATTCATAGCAAAAACTGTGTACTCTGGAGGAGCCACAGAAAGTCATAGAAAAGCCAAAATGATGAGTTGTTAACAGGGCATCACAAGCCTAAGAGTAAGTGTATTTGAAGTAAGGACAGAATGAAGACATGTCTGAGCCATTTTAATTTATGAAGAGAAATCCTGCCACTTTCACATTGGAAGATGGTTCAAGTAATCTGGAAATCAATGAAAGTCACTCATTTGAATAATGACAATAGTCAGATTTTTGAGAGACAGATGCACCAGGGTTTTTAACCATGTTTTGTCCCAGTAGGAACTAGCTTCTTTCCATCTTGATGAAGTGCCTCCAACCTTTTACTGGGTTTCTTCTATAGCAGGAATTCTGGATCAGGAATGAGATCAGATTTTTAAGTTGCCACTAAGTGAACCTCATTTAGCATTTTCATTCTTCTAAGAGAGCTCATCAAGTAATTGCCCTCTAATAGCAGGCAAGCAGGATGACGAACAGGATAAGGCATCATGAAGCTAATGAAACTTTAAAATGGTCTCCATTTTCCACCGGCCTGGGAAAAGCACATCAGAGCAATGACACACCCCACAGAAAATGACACACCTCTGAAAAGACATGCAGAAAGCAAGATGAGTCTTTTGGTTCCAAAAAGCATAGCAGTGGCTTGACTTGACAAATCCAAGAGCGAAAAATCAGTAATTAAGATCTCTGTAACTGAAAAGAATGGAGCTTCTCTTTAAGTAGGTATCTGCAAAAAAGATGGCTATGAAACTTTCACTAAAGCTTTCTCCTTTTAGGTACTTATCAAGCCTACATATTTCTGAATCTGTCCCAGATGATTTTTCTTAATTCTAACTTCTAGTCCTAAAAAATACTTAAGTTTTATTAAGGGAGGAAGGACATCGTTTTAGGTTAGGTTGACCCAAAATCAGACCCAGAGAAAAAGAAATAACCACATATATTTCATTTGGGAGGTGATCCCAGAAAGCACAAAACAAAGTGTGGGGAAATTAAGAGAGAAAAAGGAGAAAGCCAGGGGAGCAAGCAGGAGTGAATGGGTTACCAGTGTGGACAACTGGGATTCAGTTCCTCTGGGGGATCTTCTGAAAAGCCATGATGGACTTCAGTATTGTCTCACCAATGCAAGAGGAAACAGGGTTATTTGTCCATCAAGTCTCATCCTGCCTTGGTGTATGGTTACCTGGCATCTTGAGCCGCCTTGCATATAAGTTGAACCAGGTCTTGTGGCACTTGAAAAAGCCCTCAGACAGAGAAACACAGTCATACTTGAGAGCACCATTCTCATGACCTAATATCCTTCTCAGTGTCCCATCTTCAAACACCATCACATTGGGGTTTAGGCTTCAACATATGAATTTTTTATTGAGGGGTCATAATAATTCTACAGCATTCTGCCCCTGTATCTCCCAAATGTGTGACCTCACATACAAAATATTTATTTCATCCCCAGACTCCAAAAGTCTTAACATCTTCCAGCATCAACTCTAATGTCTAAAATCTGAAGTCTTACTTAAATTTTATCTATATTAACTATAGGAAGACTTAGATGTGACTTGAGATATGATTTATCTTGAGTAAAAATTATTCTCCAGCTGTGGACTTTTGAAACCACACAAGTTAGATGCTTCCAAAATATACTGGGGGGACGGACAGACATAGGATAGACATTCCTGTTCCAAAAGAGAGACGTAGGAAAGAAGTGTTAAATTAATTTTATAATGAAGCAATTGCCCTGAAGTGGCTTTAATGCCTTAGTAGCTTACATAAGCAAACCAAAACCTAAACCTAAACCTGTAATACCTCATGTTTAAGAAACTATAACCTGAAGACAACCAGTTACAAGCAGGCAACTTGACTTTCCCAAATAAGGCAACTGCTTAAGCTATAGCTAGTCATCTAATTTTCTTGCTTTGCTTTGTTTTCCTCATCTTCTCTATACAAGGTTTTCCCCTAGCTCCTGTTGGTGTAGCAGTCCTAACAACTTCCAGTTTAGTGATGCTGGATTCAAACTGGTTTTGTTAAAATAAACTCTTAACATTTTAATATGGCTCAGTTTATCACTGAATGGAAGAAGAGAATGACAGGTCCCAAGGAAGCCCAAAGCCTAAGGAGACAAATTTATTAGACCATAAGGCTCAAAAAGAATGCTCTTTGACTCATTTTTTTTTGAAACATTGACATGTTTTCAAATGCATAGGGAGTAGCAATGCCACCTACACACGTTGGTGGGCCCCACTCATGCCAGGGCTCTCTGCTGGAACATAGTGGCTCTGTCAGATGGTGCTGTCCTTTGAAACCTAAGTGAAGATGTCATTGATTCCTCAAAACTATCAAATCCCAAGATAGAATTAAGTATCTTTATTCTCAAACATTCCTTTGTTTGTGTTTCTTATCTGAGGGAGTGACACCATCCAGTTGCCAAAAACGGAGTCATAATGGTTTCTTCCCTCTTGTCATCACTCACATTCCAGGTCACAAAATTCTATAAATTTTGGGAAGGTTTGGTATTCCCTTACTAGTACATTCCTTGTTTCTTTAGTGAAGGGAATGTCATTCAGAGCTTCCAGAAAACATAGATTGGTGGCTTTCTGATTTCATTCCAACTTGCTCACCCTTCTGTTCCTTCTGATCTTCTCTTTATTACTTTGCCAAGGCAGTTCTGCATCTCACCCTTGGTGACTGCAGGCTATCATCATATCCAGTCTCTAGGGACATAATAATATCAAGGGAGAGTACTCCTATGCCAATAAACTCTGACCTCCTCAGTCCTACACCCTAACTATTCAAATCCATGTCCCTGTTTCTTGCTAGTATGTATTTGCCAGATGCTACAGCTTTTTTTTTTTGGTCGGTAAGCTATTTCTTCACATAGGATTATGCTTGTCTGCTCAGGATATGCTAGTTATTGATCTAGATCATATACTCTAAACCAGAGTAAAATAAGTTTTGGGAGCATGAAAGATGTTTATATACATTGCAAGTTTGTGTGTTCCTCCAAGGGACTACAAAACATAGATAGATATATGGTATAACTGAGGTACTAAAATTTAATTTAATTGGGGGTTTGTTGTTAAGGACAAAATATCCAAGAAAGTACTTGGGTAGATGAAATGAAAAAAGACTGAGAAATATTTGTCTAGGTGCTACAGCTGTGTTCTTCAGCCTTGGCAATATTGACATTTTGGACTGTATCATCTTTATTTTGCAGGCTGTCCTTTGCATTACATCCCTAGTCTCTATTCACTAGGTGCTAGTAGCATTTTTCTCCTCCTTCCCAAGTTGTAACAACCAAAAATGACTCCAGATATGGCAGTGGTTCTCAAACTTTAGCACACATCACAGTCCTCTGCATAGATTTCTGGGTCCTACTGCCTGAGGGTACCTGGGAATTTGCTATTCTAAATAATTTAAGGAAAGCATGGGTGATTTTAGAACTCCATAGGATTATTTTGAGGATTAAACAAAATAAGGCTGAGGTCAGCCAGTACAAAAGCCCTGCAGCTGGAGTATGCTCAGTTCAGTCAGGGATACCAGTGGCTGAAGCAGAGTGAAAAAGGAGGAAAGTAGAAGTAGATGAATTAAGAGCAGTAGTAAGGCACCATATCACAAAGAGCATATCGACCACAGTAAGACTTTAAATTTAAGAGTGATCAAGAGCCACTAGAGTATTTTGAGCTGATGAGCGGCATGACCTGACTTACATGAGAAGGTTTACGCTGTCTGCTTTGTAGGGTGTAGACTGAATGGAAGCAACAGCAGAAGCAAGAACATTAGTTAAGAGGTTACTGCAACTCAAGAAGAAATGTTGGGGTGTGGATTTATGGTGGAATTGGGGAAACGCATCAGGTTATGGAGACACTTCCAAGTAAGAGTTGGCAGAGTATGGTGGTGGATTGCATATCATGTGATGGTGAAAGAGGGGAGTCATGCGTCAAGGACCTCCCCAAGGATTTTGGCCTGAACTGGATTATAGAGTTACCATTTGATAAATTAGAGAATAATGTGGAAAAGGGAGGTTTTTGGAGAGAAGATCAGGAGTTTAGTTTTGGAATGTTAAGCTTGAGGTATTTCAAATGGCGATACTGTATAGATGATTGCATATGTATGAAAGCACTGAATCCTAACCACTAGACCATCGGGGACAGTGATGACTGGAATTCAGGAATGTATCTGAAATATTAATACAAATGACCATGTTTAAAATTTTGATACTGGAAGAGGTTGCCTAACAATGAGTACAGATACAAAAGAGGTAACATCTGGGGCCTGAACCATGTTAAGCTAAAAACATTTTAGTGTAATTAGAAACTAAGGTTATTTGTAATAAAATGAATCATGAAGAATTGTTTTGCAAAACTTTACAAGTAAGGTGACTGAAAAACACACCAGTCCAATGTCCCTTAGTAAGACAATTGGGGCAAAAGCCAAAAGAAGTTATTAACCTTGGTATTTGGAGTTTAGGGTAGGTCAGGTTTTTGAAAAATTGAATTTGCATGTATATCCATGGGCTATAATAATTACCTCCGGAAACCAATTATAGGAATTAGGAGTAGTCTAACACAGTTATTATTTTACTTGAAAAAGAGTACTGAAATTTGTTTTATGCTGCATAAAGAACTTGTTTGATATATATTTCATGAGCCCCAGTTGAGAGGGAACATTTCATATTGGAATATATGAAAGCTTCTAATCAAACATTTATGTCAGCAAGAGTTTTCTTTTGTGGAAGAAAGTTAATGTGATAAAAAAGTAAAAAGGGCATAATAATGCTCTGAAGATGCTAATCTATTTTAGAGAATATAGAGGGCAAGGAGGAGCCTTGGTAAAGGACAGATCTTGACATGTAGACTGAAGTCAGGAGCCTGAGCCATAGACACAGCTTTTGACCTCTGCTTCTGCAAGAACCTTCTTACCCTTCCATTTCTTAGCTAACTCTGAACTCATTCTGTTACACCTGCTTAATAACACAGCACTTGTGAGTGGTTGCCTTTAACTCTCAGACTTTTATATTTGAATGGGAAGAAACAATGAAATTTAGTTTAAATGAATGTAGGATCTAATGTGAGCAATTTCTGAAGGGGAGATAAGATGATGTAAAATGTATTTATTTCACTTGGTGTAATATGTTTCTTTCCAGCTATTCCAAGCTGACCTTCTGATGGCTTCTGGCATAGACTCACACTCTCCCTGGAAAGCGAAGGAATTTTCACAGGCCTGTGCTTGACATCCACACCTTCACCAAAGCTCTCTTTTCTCTATCTTTTTTCATATTCTCCATGGCTGATTGGAGATTGGAATAAATCTAGTGTCCTAGTAATGACAACTGGGCTCTTGATTTCAACTTTATCCCTGTACCATGCTCCCTTCTCCACCCCAGTAAGTTTTGTTCTACCCATAGACTTGGGATCTGGTACACAAGGGAAGAACTCTGGGTGTATGAGCAGGTCAGAAGACCAAACATCCTCACTTATTTTCCTCTTCTCACTTTTTTTGTCCAGTCCAGGTCTGGACCCAGGTTCCCATCTCACTCATTCTAAGTAGTGTCCCTCTCTGGTCTTCTCCTCTCTAGAACTGGAGTCTTGACCTTCACTATGTATTATTTGACTACTGGACCAGTTCTCCTGAGATTGGACTATCTTTCTGCTTGGGGTTAGCTTATATTTACAGATCTCTTGTTAATCTGTTTCTTGCTTGACAACCAAGTGTTGATCTATTTCTTGCTTAACAATCAAGTGTGCAGCTATCACATGGTTGCTTTCTTCTACCTTCTTAATTATAGAGCACAATGCTAATTAGTTTCAGAACTTTTGTTTTGAGAGTTGGATCGTAAAACACTGTGTCTTGACCACGTGGGCTTCCTCTCTGGAATGATCTGGGAATATGTGCCCCAGACTCCCTCCTTCTCGTCTGGGTCTCAGTCTTGTCCTTATTCCATCCCCTTCCATTTCTCTCCACCTCTCTTCTGGAATGCTGTAGGCTTTTAATCATCTGTTCAGTAATTAAATAACTTGAGTTAATAAAGTATGAGTGCAGTAATATTCATTTATTATAAAAATTTGTTTTTAACTAACACCAAATTTTAACTTCCAGACTTAAGTGGAACACAATTTTGAATCCCTCTCTGATGCTCAGATTTACTGTCACTGTAGTTGTGTCAATTTAGTGAACCTTTCTGAAGTCAGAAATGTCTTTTCAGGACGGAAGTGAGAACAATGATAGATCTTGTGTGTATTCCCCATGAGGATCAATCAACACACATTTCCATGCACTTTTTTCCAATCAGAAGTGAGCGATTTTTCCTATTTTTTTCCTTTAGCGTATGTTAGAAACTGATTTTTACTGGTAAATTTAATTTTACATAACCTTGGTTCTATTACTGTCTCTGATCTGATCACTTCTGAAAGACAATTGAAAGACATCTGGATGGCTCAGTCAGTTAAATGTCTGACTTGATTTCAGCTCAGGTCATGATCTCACGATTCGTGGGTTTAAGTCCCATGTCAGGCTCTGCACTGAGAGTGTGGAGCCTTTTTGGGATTCTCTCTCTCTCTGCCATTCTTCCTCTCATGCTCTCTCTCAAAAGTAAATAAATAAACTAAATTAGAAATAAAGGTATTTGAAACTACTTTAATGACAGCCTAATCGAATGCCTGACATTTGACCATTACATGATAATATTTTAAGACAGAAATATAATTTCTTTACATCCTACTCCCAAAGTTATATGCTTCAAAAGTACAAGTATCTTTGTTATTCCTGGAAGTGAGAAAAGCTCTGAGAATACTGTGCCTCTGTTGTCTGATCCCCAGAGCCTTTAGCATAATTATGATGCTTGCATTTATGTACCATTTTATTCATTAAAAAAATGTTAGCCTAGCAAGCAGCCTAGCGAAATAAAAGAGCATGAAATTTGGAGTTAGGCAACCTTAGACTTAAAGCTCAGCTAGCATCCTACCATCTATGTGGTCTTGGTCATGTTTCTTAATCTGTCTGCACTCATTTTTTCAATTCAAAAAATGGGGGAGATGCTACTTATTTAGGGAAGTTGGAGGATTAAATCACATAATATATGCACTGTTCCTGGCACATGTAGGCTCCCAGTACCTCCTGGTTTGATAGCAACCTTGGAAGATTGAGAGGAGTTGAAATAATAACCCACATAAATAACTCGCAGGGACTTTTTATATGTATAATAGGTAAGTATTTCCTCCTCACACATCAGCACAAGAAATGTTATTTTGGTTTAATTTTTGAAGTCAAATGAAATCTCTGTGCCCCTACTCTCTATGAAGGTGAGAAATTAAATCTCAGTCATATGTTTTAGTGTCTTCTCGCTCCTCGGATTCCAAATTTGGAGGGAGAAGAAGGATGCTTATGTGCATATAGAAAGATGTGGGAGGTGGAATGGCCTTCCCAGTTATTATAGTTCCTCTTTCTACAAGAGCTGGTTTTCATTTTTCCCTTCAGAGAGAACTGATGCTCTCTATAAGCTCCAAAGCAAGTTCCCTAGAGATCCTGTCCATGGACCATAGGCTTGGTCACTGAAGATCTCTGCAGATCAGTGCTTGGCTTCCATCAGTATCTCATAAGAATAATCCATCAGAGATAAACTCTGTATGCATGGTATCTCCCCAAGTCCCTAGACCCTACTCTGTCTAGGAAAATTTCTTCACTGGTCTATGTTCCCACCACCAACCTTTTATTCCTGTTTACTCCAAGGGTCTTCACCTCAAATTAAACCTGTGGAGGAGTTATTCCTTATGCACAGAAGATTTTACTTTCAAATATCAGATTCTCTGAGGCAGTGGAGCTCAGAGCAGAGGAGCAAGTTTTGGTTACTTTTGGGAGAAAAGGGAAAGAAACAGTACCACTCATTCTTTTGAGCACCCCGTATTAGTGAAAATAATATGTATGTTAATACAATAATAGATCATTGTGCAGTGACTTAGTTCTTTCACCACTTTGGTGAAGTAAGTTCTTCAGCCACCACACCATTCTCAAAAAGGAGAGGTAAATGCTGGCTTCCCACCCCATGAGGATTTGCCCCTTCCTAGACTGCAATACTGCTTCATGGTTATGAGGGAAGAGGTCCTTCAGTGACTGGTAGTTCTGATTAAAGCCCTCCAAGAGGGTGTTCACTCATCTGTTGGCCTCAAGACATCCAACATGGACATGACTGCTCTCTCCCCAGACCTTCTCAGAACTGATCCCATCATGACTCACATACCTCTTCCGATGGGTCACCACTAGAAACTCAACTGCCTTTGTTATCCGTCATTAGGACCCTTATCACTATACTGTTCCAGTGCTCTTATCCATCGACCTCCATTGTCTCTTCACAGGTTTCCCAATCCTTTCCCTGTGTCTTCTGCCATTGGAAAAATACCCTTTTATCCTCATCCCTATCTTTTCCCATCTTCATTCCCTTCATCTTCTTTTTCTAATAGAAACTAGCCCTTCCTTGATGTCACTTACCTCTTTCAATCCTTTTAAATGGAAGAGGTGTTTTGTTCTAACTTTCTTACCTCAGAACCTAGAAGTGGGGTAAATATGTTCCCCTTTACCTCTATTTTTTCCTATTGATTCTAATGAAATAAAGTCTAGAAAATATCATCCAGTTTTTTGTTGTCACCTGCACTTCATCATTCAAGTCGACGGACCGTGGGGACAAGGATACAGCCATACAAAGAGTCCCTAGCACCTTCTCCCCAGCGGCAGGAAAAGGAAGGCATTGTGCTTAGGTTGTCGAAGGAGCAGAGCCTACATTTAGACAAAGAAGTCATATCATATGTCAGAGGAATATTTTGGAACCAAAATGACTTTTGAGTAAAAAGATGAACCAAATGTACTTCAATGAGCTTTTCTATCACCTCTGGAACCAGCTTTTTAGATTAAAAAATATTAAGTTTTCTATAAATTTACTTCTTGTTAACTACATAACTATTCATAGATAAACAAAGCAAACAAAAGGAACAAAGGAACAAAGCAAGAGAAGAAGATAAGAAGGAAACAAATGATATTCCCAGATACCTCATATAAATATAGGACTGAGGTCTGGTACTGAAGGGTAATTATCATGAGTAATGGCTGTATGCTGAGTACATATTTTGCTAAATGTTGTCTAAGTATAAACTCAAAGTATCTTTTTTAATCATAAATTGAGCCTACACCCTGAACAGCAAAAGAATAATTTCCCAAATACAATTTTAGTAGCAGTTCTGTTTTCTTGCTTGAAAACTTAAAACTTAAAAAAAAAAAAATTGGTCATTGGTGTTGGATTGACTATAAAGAAGTTTTTTTTTTTTTTACCTTGTCTTATTCTGAGAGGTAATGATTTTGGTGGATTGATTATTTTCATGACAGTTTCCCAAAAGACACTGGCTTGAGATCTCAGCCTAAAGAAGATGAAGAAAGAGCATGTTTTGCCACCAGATGGAAGCCTGTGGTAATCAGAGAAGTCAGGTTTCTGTCACCAGGCACACATCACCCAGATGATGAAAGCCCCTTTTTTACATTGTGCACCATTTCCAGAAAGCATTAGTTAAAATTGGCTAATCTTTGCTCTGCATATATTTTTTCAACCTGATTATGTTATTTTCATGGACCAAGATGAGGTGCTCGGATCAAAATGTTAGATTCAAAATGAGATATTTTCCATATTCATAATCCTTAGGTCATTGCCATATTCAGAGCTATATTAGATAATAAAATTTAAAAACTCATTTTCATTTCGAGTTACTCAATTTTAGTAACTGTTGAATTTCACACACCACCTCTTATCTCTGTACCAACTGCCTACAGGAAACACAGAAACTTAATTATTGACAGACCAAATATTTGCATACTGTGGAAACCAGAATATTCCATAATTTAAGAATGTAGCAAATATTTTCCCTAAAGCCCAATTTTGCACTTAGTTGTGGGCTGCATTTAAAACTAGCAGTATAAATTTTCAAGCTGCAATTGGGATCTTTTATCTCTTTTGAGATCTGAACACGGGTTATTAGTTTTTCTTCCTTTTAAAAATTTTACTCTGCCTGCTTCTGCCATTTCTTCATTCATGTGCTATGAAATATCAGCTTACAAATTGGTAAGATGCTATGTACTATTTTATTTCAACATGTGAGTAGTTTCTGTGCCATCTATCCACCAATTATGGTTTTTCTGTGCAAGAAGATCTCGTTTCAGAATGTCCATGATCAGATTTTATTTTCTCTTGCTTAACTTGCAGCTTTCTGCAAAAGGTGTACTTCATACGCATGTCACTGGTGTGAACATGTTGGTTTGCTTTACAGGGGCCAATGCTAGGGAGCTACAGTCATATGCAAGTGCTTAAGAAATGTAAAGTGCTATGAAAATTTAAAAAAAAATTTATTATTTTCTTACGGCTTATAAATGACTTGCATTTTAAGAATGACATTTGGGGAGTCCTCCCAGGTTTTAGTATCATAGAAACAGCTCTGCTTCATGGAGACTTTCCCGTCTGGTTTTCATACATCCAAACAAGGCTGCTGTCCCCGGGACACAGAGGCTGGAGTCCTTTCTGTGCTTTGCCAGTGGTCTGTCCATTTCAAAGTAATGCTTCTGTGAAAAGGAAACAAGATTAGAGAAAGGGACAAGAGATTTAGAAATAGTCTCCGCTCTGTTATTTTTCTCCTACATAACTCTGGGCAAATCATTGAGCCTGGTTGAAACATACCTGTTTCCGTATCTGTAAAATGAGTATGACTATACTTGCTACACCTAGCTTTTGAAATGAAAATTAATCATGAATTTCAAAGTACTACACAATGTTGGTTATTACTAGGATTTAATTACTAGTATATTGTTTCTCATCAGAAAGCCACTCATCCAAGCTGAGCTATTTTAAAACTGCTTGCACTAAACTGCATTTTAGTGTTATTCCAGTAACCAAATTTGAGGGATATTGTAAGAAAATCAAAACTCTCTCCTATTTGCTTTACTGTAAAAAAGTAACAGAGGAAATTGCTTACACCTCACATAGTGTCCTTTTTTTATGAGGATCTAAGGAGGTGACAAATTTTTCTCAGATTATTTGGGTTTCTTTTAAATACAGCTTTCTATTTTTTTTAAAGTCCTATAACTGATTGTGTTTTCCTCCTCACATGAGCTTCTAGGCAGCTCTGAGTTAAATCTATGGTTCATATTTAGCAAAGTGTGTATGACTTTATAACATGTATTTAAATCTCACAACTGTCTTTAACTTATTGTTTCTGTGTTTTCCTTTTCTTCATGATTTCCTCAGTTTACCCTCTTCATATGCAGCGTGTATTTTGAGAATGACATGATTTTTGGAATGAGGCTGTACCTAAATATAAAAAGTAATTTCTTATATAGACAGAATATTTGAGGGAAGTCTGGATGGCTCAGCCATTAAGTGTCTGACTTTGGCTCAGGTCATGATCTTGCGGTTCATGAGTTTGAGCCCACAACAGGCTTTCTGTTAACAGTGAAACACCCACTTCTATTCCTCTGTCTTCCTCTCTCTCTGCCCCTCCCCTACTCATTCTCATTCTCTCTCTTTCAAAATAAATAAACTTTTTTAAAAAAAAAGAATATTTGAATTATATAATAATAATTGCTAGTATATATTGAACGCTTACTATGTGCTAAGACCTATGAAAAACACTAAGAGATGGTATGTCATTTATTCTTCACCATGAAAATGGTTTTATTATTTCCTGTATTTTACCAATGAAGAAACTGGGGCTTCAAGAGTTTAATCACCTCATCCAGTGGCTCTCCACTGATAAATGGACAGTGCTAAATTCCAGCATAGATTTATCGGATTCCAATATTCATGCTGAGTAGTCATTATACTGTTCTGCCTTTTCATGCCAATTATAATAATGTGAAAAATGATTGATATTGTTGTAGAATTATCAAAGGTTTTTGATGTAGTAGAATGTTTAATCTTTATCAAGAGCATATGCAATTTAAAGAAAATTAGGTGTTTTAAGACCCTATTATTCATATCTTTTCTTGAAAATTTGATAGAGCAGATGTCCTGCCACCCCTTGTCTTTATTGTCCCAAATGATATCAGTGTCTATCTCCATATGTGACTTGGTATTAAAACCAAAAGAAATGCGTGCTTCTTAATGACATATGGAGAAACATATCCAGCCATCCTTTTTTAGAATGTAACAAATACCTTCTGGCACTTTCTAGCAATCTTCTGCCATGGTTTGTTCTTTCAAGTTGTACTTCAAATACCTTTGCTATTCTCTTTCTTTAAAAAAAAAAAAGTTTTTATTTATTTATTTTGAGAGAGAGTACACAAACAAAGGGGAGGGGGAAGGACAGAGAGAGACGGGGAGAGAATTCCAAGCTGTCAGTGCAGAGGCTGACATGAGGCTCAATCTCATGAGAACATGACATTATGACCTGAGCCAAAATCAAGAGTCAGACAGCTGGGGGGCCTGGGGGGCTCAGGTGGTTAAACGTCTGACTTTGGCTCAGGTCATGATTTAATGGTTTGAGTCTTTTGGGATTCTCTTTCTCACCCTCCCTCTCTCTGTCCCTTCTCCACTTGCCCTTTCTCTCTCTCAAAAGGAATTAATTAAAACAAAAAAAGAAAGTCAGACACTTAACTGACTGAGCCACCCAGGCTCCCTGAGGCAATCATTTTTAAGAGAATTGAAGGAGACAAGATATCTGTCCCTTTAATGTTCGAACAGGTCTGTGTGTTAACTAATAGGACTGGGAACAGCTGGAACTATAAGCATATTGTTCATAAAAACTCTTAGAGAGATGATTTTTGAGCATTGTATTCAGAAAGAATGAAATGCCTTCGCAACTGTGTTATCATTCCAGTATAAACCTACATAGGACAAAGATCAAGAGGGAACACAAAAGAAGATCTGCCAACGACACCAAATCAGACCATGAAGAAAAAGAAGGATGAAAGCAGAACAATCAGGGGTATTTTTTGTGCAGCCAAAGTTTGCTAAAAGTTTCATTAAATCCTTATTGAAGTAGAATGAAGATTGAATTTCTCAACTTTGTCTTTTATTTTTAGAAAATTTTTTTTTGTGCAGAGCCATTTTATCTATTATGTAATAGAGGCACAGTTCCTGGGGCTATAAACTTTCAGAAAATCCACAAATAAATAAGTCACCTAAAAATGACCTATTAGCTCTAGAATATGAAAAAAAACCCTGCGAGTCAAAAGAAATTAATACTTAATGAAATATCCACAAAATATAACATCACATTACTTGTCTGACTACATCTTCACACAACAGTTATATCTCAGGATAGAATAATAAGGAAAAGTGAAATATTTGTCTTCAAATAAATAAAATTATGAAAATACTTTGTAGAACTTTCACAGCAAAAATATTCTTAGTGTGTGATGTGGGTGTTTTAAAAACATGTTTGATATGCAGGGAGAGCTTTAAAGTAAGAAGATTAAAATTAAGAAGTTTACCATAAAATAATTCAGAATGAGTTTATGTACATGTATATTTTCATTTTCTTTGGCTATGTAACAAATTACCACACATTTAGGAGATAAAAACAACACAATTGTTATTTCACAGTTTTACTATGTGAGGACTCAGGCATGTGTTATCTGGGTCCTTTGTTCAGGGTCTAACCAGATTGAAATCAAAGTGTTAGTTGGACCTACGATCTTACCTGGAGACTTGATTAATTCAGTTGGCTAAGAGTATGGGACTGACATCCATCAACTTGGTCACATTATGTAACATAGGAGAATGGCATCCATTACCTTTGCTATATTTTATTGATCAGAAGCTAGTCATAGGTCCCACCCACACACAAGGAGAAGGGATTATCCAAGTGGTGAGTGGACCATACATCCTAAAATGACTTATTGGGGGTTTCCTTTGGATGTGTTTGCCACAGTGTTTACATTTAGCTATTTTCTTTTTTAAAAAGTATTTTGAAATAATTGACAATAACTGAACCCATACGTGTGTGTGTGTGTGTACGTGTGTGTGTGTCAGTATAAATGCATGCTTATATGTCTGTGTATAAACTTAGTGTATTACAATTAGATTACACTTGGTACTAATTACAATTAGTCTTTTCAGTTTTGTGTTGAGTACACTCCAGGCTGGAGGGTCCAGGATCCCTTGACTTACAGTGTGAGCGATTCTTGGGATCTACCTGTTTTGGAGATGAGTCTGGTAACTGGAACAAAAGCTTTGTTGGAGAGGCGTTGCTTGTAGTTAAGACTTCACAGATGGAACAGGATTTCTGAAGATGAAGTGAAACTTGGTAAGGCTCAGAAACCATGCGAGTTTGTTTACTTGAATTAGATTCTTGGATTTTTGAAAGGTGTTTGGTTTTGAGGGGCAGAAATATACATCTAACAGCAGTAGCAAAATTTTAAGATGAAGATGAGAGCTGCTAGAAGGGAGTGTCTCTGGGTGATATTATTGGTTTTTAACCTATCACATTTGGAGTCAAGCTGTGAAGCAATCCTATATGATAGGGAATTGCATTTGCCAGCACCATAAAGCATTAAGATGGCTGTATTACGGTCATAGCTCCTGGTTAAAATTTCTACCCTGAAGAAATAAGCAATATGTATTTGGAAAATAGTTGCTTCTCTGTAGAAGTACTTTATACCATAGCCATCAGAAAAACTTTTAAATTCAATATATTTTGTGTCAGAGCAAATAAAACCACATCTTTAATGAGTGAAAATGTCTAGTCTTCTCCATTTTTATTTTCTCTTCTACCAATTATTGCAGATGCTTGAACTAGCCTCCTCAGCTGCAAATTGATGGATACAGAGAACCAGCCACATGGAGTGTTCATATGATTGTTGCCATCTGTCTTTAAATATAACACTCTACCATGCGTCTCTAAGTAACATAACAAAATCTCCACCTGGAACCACTAATGAAGCTTAAGTCTACATTTCCCAAACATATAGATTATGGAAAGATCAAGAACTAAAGAGAGAACAAGATAATTTATATGAAGAAAATATGAATATTATAAAAGAAGGAAGGAAAAGTGAAAGAAAGTAGGGAATTAATTGAACAGCAGGAAGGAGATGGACAATTTCCAAGAACAATATATTCCTCCCACTCTAAAACTGGGGAGTTTAATTTCCTCTCTTTCTTTCATAATTACTGGGAGAAACTCTTCAGAGCTAATACATTTTATTTGTTCAGTTAGAAAATATTTATTATAGAGGACCTACAAAAATGTCAATAGAGTTGTTTTGACTCTTTATTAAAATTTTGTATTCTTAGATACTATATAAATTAAGTTATACTATATTTTAAACTAACCTTTCCAAATAGAATTAGAATTGCTCTACTTTTGTTGCTAAATTTGGAATGAATTAGAAGAGCTTTAGAATGCATTAAAATTAACTTTATGCATATAAAATCACCTTTTGAATTTTCTTTATAAAACTGATTTAACCAAATTGAAGCAAAAGGAGACTTTATGAACTGATTTGAGAAAAGCAGTTGCATCCTGGAACATCATAAAATGAGCAGGATTCAAAATAATTAAGCCCACTCTTACTTGTAGGGAGATTTCTAATTAGAAATTTCTTCTTGGAGAGTGTAATATTCTGTCATCAAACTTTAGTCCCTTCTTAATATGTCCTGGATATGGACCTTCAATTATGGAAATTCATGTCCAAATACTCCATTTAAGAGAGTAGACTTGCACTGACTCCATCTCAAACTAAGTGGGATTTTGGATACTCCCCAATTCTGTTTCAATTCTGAAATGAACATTACAATTTACAAGCTAGATAACATTTTTTTAAAGAGAGAAAGTGCTTCCTCTATATTGATGCTTTATTTTTTTCAGAAAGCATTAGAGGCCATGAAGGGTGAATCTTTATACTACCTAGACAGAAACTGGTAGATATGTAGAGAATAGAGATATTGTCTTATTTGAGTCATCTTCAATTTTGAAACACTTTGTGACTAGAGAATAAATGCAGATGCTTAATTTGACTCAGAAGTCTTAGATGGAATGAGAGCATATGTAAAACTAAGTCTAAGAACAATATACTCCTTGTTGTTGAAAGAAGAAAACCACCCACATAAAGTTATTAGAGTTTGACATTGAAGATAAATTCAGAGCTGGAAGATTCTAAGTTGGAGGATTGATGATCTATCAAGACTGGAAGTCAACTATTCAATGACTAGGTATCATTGAGAGAAATACTCTTAGCCCTAGAAAATACACAGGAAATTATATATCATTCCTATATTACATAGGAAAAGCCCTATATAGTACCCCAAATGAGTCATTAATAGAGTCAGGATAAAACAGAAAATTGTGATGAGTTTCTTTACTAAATTAAACTGACTTTAAAAAATGAATTAACTTCCTAATATTAAAGTAGAGTTCATTATTAAGAACTTGGAAAACATTAGATTACTGGTTGGGGGAATAATCTGAAATTACAGATTAGAACCAATTTAAATCAACTACATGAATCCTCCTTGGGGGCATTTTCAAAATTTAGAATATTATTATAGTTTTTATGTTTGCTATGAAAACAGCTAAGTCTAGTTTTCTGTTGTTTCCTAGAGTGTTTCAGGTGCCACAAAGGTGAAGGGTTGGCCTTCTTCCATTGACAAAAGCTGTGATTGGGAATATGTTTTTCAGTTCATTGATTCAATAGAGAAAAGGAGATATAAATGAGTAAATGAAGGGATTATTATGTTGCTTGATTGAGACAGCATTATCAAAAGGAAAGCATAGATTTGGAGGTGAGATTAGCTATGTGGCTTTATAAAGAATTTGAAGTTTCTGATTCTCAATTTAAAAAAATTTTTTAAATAAGGATAAAAACACCTATCTGAACATGCTGTTTTGATGTATATAGAGTTTGCAAAAATCATAATGTGAAAAATTATACTGATTTTTTTATTGTTGAGATATCTAGTAATCTGGAGTTTATTGGAGGAAATGAAAGGTAATTCTCTTAGATACCTTGAAATTATAGACAAAGTCTACAGCTAGATTTTATTCTCTGTATAAATAAAGATGAGCTTGATCATCGAAAAGATTATTGGTTAAATTTTATAGCAAGGAATAAAGTTTACAGCATTTTGGTTTATGGACATCCAGTTACTTGGGGCCTTCTGTCATTTGGCTCCCATTGTATCTCCCTGTCTGCTAAGCTTGGTTGGGCAAATTAGTGAGCTTTTTTCCTAGCAGGGAATTAGAACATGAGGTGAATTCTCAACTTAATAAAATGATCTTGGGATAAACTTAATTGAATTATTCTATCTTGGCACATTTTGAGAATGTGTTTTATATTATAAAAGAGATAAAAATAAAGTCTTGAAAGACGGCACTTCATATTTCATTTGTCCCTGTGACTATTTAAGAGCAATGGTAACATAAGGAGGCAGTCTAACACACCTTGTCATCCAATGTAAGATCAAAGATTCGGGTATGAATTTAGCAGTAACAAGATGAAAGAGGGATGTCCAGCCCGATTTAGTTTCCAGCAGTGGGTCTACCTCCCGCTATGGCGAATGTAGTTTTCTTTGTGGTCCAGCTAATATATTAGGGAACTAAATTAGAGTTTGGAATCAAAACCCCAGCTGGTATTACTCTGTCTCTCCTTGGTCTTTATGCATACACATCACTGATAGGTGTATTATGGAGGGAGGTGTGGTTAATGACAATGTGGATTTGAGATCTTAGGTTCCTTATATTTCTGTCTATGTATTTACATGGATACATTACTTATCTGCAAAATAGGGTTTAGAATGTCTACCTAACTTATTTTCTTACCTCACATAATTGAGTAAGACTTGTGTGTGGAAGAGGTTTTGGAAAAAGTTTGAAAAAGTCTGAGATGACTAGCAAGAACTTCTGTGAAAATTGTACAAAGGATGAGATAGTAAGAAGCCCTCTTTCATCTTTCTCTAGCTCTTTATTTATCCTTTTTGCTTTTTTTTTCAAAATAAGAGGAATAGGCAATGAATTTATATTCAATATTTTTCTGTTTTCAGAGCTTGCTTACATTGTGCCTTCAGTGTCACTCTTCACACAGAGAGTTGAAGGACAGCACATGGAATGGGTAACAGCAGGGACTGAACTTTTTCCCATCACTTGCTCTGAACTATGATAGGCCTTTGAGCATCTCTACTCCACAATTTCCTTTTTGTCAACTGGGGATAATTCTACACAGTTGTTGTGAGGATTAACTGAATTATTTCATGTGAAGCACTGAGAATAGTGCCTAACAGTTCCTAAATTCTCAGAAATTGTCAGCTACTTTTCTTCTTCTTAATCTTCTTACTGCAGAGCTAGCCATTAATTTTTCCAGGAAATTGATGACAGCCCCAGGCTGATCAACTGAGTTTTGAACTTGTAGGGAGAATGTAGAGAGATATTTGAAATTAGTTACTTGACATTTGGGATACCAGTGCCTTGTTCTCCAGAATTGTGGCATTCTAACTCAGAATAAATTTTGGCTTTACTCCACATTATTACTATTATTATTATTAATTATTATATTTGGTGATGACTTCAGCTTTGGTGGAAGGTATGAGTTATGTTAGAATTTGTTCTGTGTTACAAACTGAAATCAGATTAATCAGAGAAGACTGTCATAGCAAGAGATTGCACCAGCTTGTGTGGTATGGGATGCTGAACATCACTAAGAAGTATATGTCTCCATGATACCTTCCTCCTTCTGGTGCCTACGTCTATTGTGTAATAAATATGCATTAATCTCTATAGCTGTGAGTTGAGGCTCTTAAGCATTCTTCCTTTCAGCTAGGAAACTCAGAGCTTTGGGTTCCTTATTGATATTGTGTCCTGCAAAAGGAAGTAAAGCTTTAAAACTAAGCAAATCAGTTTTGATTGGCAGATTGCATCTTGGGAGAGAAATCTTCCTGTACCTACCTTTTTGTCTTCACTACTTTCTTTGATAACTTACACATCTCACAAATTACATACATAGTTTAAAGATGAAAAATACTCGATAAATTCACCTTAATTTGTACAGAGGAGTCACCTGCCTAAGTGGAAGGAAGGAGAACATGATTTCCTTGTTCTTGTTTACAGTGCAGGGGCCACTGCAGCCACTGAATAGAAAATATATTTTGTGTTGTTGGATATGATAGGAATCGAATGTCATATTTCTGCCCCCATAAGTTTTATCTCTGATGAACAAGCTAGAAGCATTGATTGGGAGCTTCATTTCCAGACATTATTTTGAGATACAGATGTTCGCCTAAAGATGACTGCCATTAGAGGGGTAGCCTGCATTGAAAAACTGACTTTATTTCCTCTCCTATTAAGAAGCAAACAAACAGGGGCACCTGGGTGGCTTAGTCAGTTAAGCGTCCGACTTTCGCTTAGGTCATGATCTCGCGGTTCGTGGGTTCGGGCCCGCGTCGGGCTCTGTGCTGACGGCCAGCTCAGAGCCTGGAGCCTGTTTCAGAGTCTGTGATTCTCTCTCTCTCTGACCGTCCCCTGCTTACTCTGTCTCTCTCTCTCTCTCTCCTAGAAATAAATAAAACATTTAAAAAAAAAAGCAAACACACAAAAACCATACACACTTTTAAATAGGGAATGGCATACACACAGAAATGTGTATAAATTATAAGTGTATAGTTAAATGAATTACCATAGTGTAAATCATAACACTGTAAGCACCCCCGGTCTTTCTGTGCCCTCTTCCAGTCTCCCCACTCTCCTTCCCCAAATGCAACCACCACTCTGACATCTAACACTTTTATTTTGCCTGGTTTTGAACTCTATACAAATGGAAACACACAGTATATACTTTTTTGTTTCTGGCTTTTATTTTCTCAACATAATACTTGTGACATTCTTCTGTGTTGGTATGCATGGCAGAAGTATGGCAGACTCTGTCATTATTGCTCTACACACATTCTCCAACACCTACTGCTGTAGTGAAGAAGACAGAATCCTACCTGCCTTAAGGCTTTCTTGGCATCTGAGGGCCTAAAGTCCAGGTAACTCTGGATTTAACTCTCCTGCAGATCGGAGTCAATGACTGACAGGAGCTTGTGTATAAACAAGCTCCCTCCCTCTTTGGATGGAATAACTCTGGGGCATGTATTTTATACTGAGTCTTAAGAGTTCTGCAGGGGGAATAAGCTTCACCTATTCACAATGGTAATTGGCTCTTTCTGGCCAGTGTACCTTTTATTGGCTGCATTCCTTCCTTATCTCATTTCCACACTTCTCCAGTAATGTTTCCTGAGCTCAGCTTCCAAATAAATGAATTGGGCTTGGATTCTTATCTCAGGGTCTGTTTCTGGAAACTTGATCTAATAACAAGAAATTTGATCAGTTTCATTGCTCTGTGGTATACTATTATATGAATATACCTTAATAATTTATATCTTAATATGTCAATAAGCTATTGTTAATAATATTGTTATGAACAGTTCTTATACCTTTTGGTAAATGTATGATTGTGGAATTTCTGGGCAGAGTTTATATAATATATTCAACTATAGTAGATGATACCAAAATATTTTTCAATGTGGTTGTAACAATTTATACTATAAAGAGAATTCCAGTTGCTTACAGTGTTGGAGAATTGCAGTTGATGCATATCTTTGTCAATTTGTTATTGTTTCTTTACTTTTCATTTTAGCCATTTTGCTACTATATAGCACTATTCGTTGTGTTTTTATTTATATCACCCTGAAGATAAAGGGTGCTGATTACATTTTCATATGCGTATTTGCCATTTGGATATTCTATTTTCAAGTGTCCTTCTTATGGATGGACGTTTGTTCTTCTCCAAACTATAGAGTGAAGCCTCAATCCCCAATGTGACTATATTTGGACATAAGGCCTTTCTGGATATAAAGTTAAATGAGATCGTAAGTGTGGGACCCCGATCCGATAAGATTAGTGTCCTTACAAAAGAGACAAGAGAGTTCTCTGGCCTCCTTGCCCCTGCCCACATGCACCAAGGAAAAGCCATGTGAAGACACAGCAAAAAGGTGGCAATGTGCAAGCCAGGAAGACAGTTTCATCAGAAAGTGGATCAGCTGATACCTTGATCATGGACTTCTAGCCTCTAGAACTGGGAAAAAAAGAATTTCTTTGGTTAAGCTACCTGATTTGTGGTATTTGATATGGCAGCCTTAGCTGACTAATACAGATTTTGGTACCGAGATGTGGGGTGCTGCTAGGGCAGTGGAAGTGGGTTTTGAGGTACACACTAGAAAAAGCAGAGATTGCCGTGAAGGGAATGCTAGTAGAAATATGATTGTTAAAGGTCATTCTAGTGAGATCTCAGAAAGAAAAGACTAGAGCTGCAGAGAAAACCTCCATCTTTTTAGAGAATAAATAAATAATCCTGAACAGAAGGTTGGTAGAAATACAGACGTTAAAGGTCACTGTGGTGAGAGCTCAGCTGGAAACGAAAAACAAGCTTAGAAACTGGAGGAAAGACGATCCTTGATATAGTGGCAAAGGTCTTGACTGACGTGTTCTACTGTTTTGTGGAAGATAGACTTGTGAACGATGAAACCGGATATTTGTCTGAGGCAAGTTTTAAGCAAAATGTTGAAGTCACCGCCTGGGTCTTTCTGACTGCTTATAATAAAGAGCAGAAGGGAGATGGATTGAGGAAGGGATTGTTGATCAAAAAGGAACCAAACTTAAAGTTTTCGCAAATTCTCTGAGCCTCTCCATATTGCAAAAAAAGAGGAAGCTTGTGTTGAAAACAGTAAAGGTGTGGACGAACCCATTTGGTAAGGACATCACTGGTGTGACTCACGGACTTAATCAGTCATCTTTGCAGGAGCCAGAAATAAAGATGGAATTATACCAGCAGAGATTCTGCCAGTGTGAACTAAAGGGGAGAGAGAAAGCGGATGGAGTGAAGGAAAGCTGTCAGATGTCTTGGATTCTACAGGGCCAGACCAGAGAGCTATCTGGCTGTGAATGTGCCTGCCCCAGGGGAAGGGACGAATGATGAACAGAGTGATTCAGAGGTCATCAGAGCTGCCACTCTTCACAGGCCCAGGGAGCTGGCTGTTTCCTCTGTTTCAGAAAGCTCTACTGATACAGTTCTCACATTGGGCCAAAGTGCCCCACTGAGCCAGAGACAGTGCTGCCCCCACAGAGCCGTGGGGGTAATGCTGTCACAATGGTGAGCCCATAAGTTGGGACATTGAGCCAAAGAGATTATTCTAAATAAAGTCTTAAGATCTAATGAAATTTGCTTTTTTTTTAAGTTGTTTGCTTGTTCAGTAAATTTATTGTCTTTTTCTGAAAAAAATCTTCATAGAAAATTGTAGCTTAGAGGCTCACTCCAGAGCTCAGAGGAAGTTTGTCTTCTGAGCAACTCCATCTTTCTTCTTGGCAAGAGGCATTTTGAGATGATTCCACTTTAGCTTCTTAACATCTTTCTTAGGCTTCTTTTCATAGACTGGATTCTCTTGTAGAGCAGCCTGAGCTTTCTGATACGTCTCCTCTCTTATGTTTGGAGCTACACTGTTCTTCACATATGGAGAGAATTGTTTCTTGTAAGCATCTTCACCTTCTTCCATTACATAATGCATACAATCTGCAACATTCTGACCCATGATGTGTTTCTGATGTACTTATGCTTTGAATTCCTTGTTTTCTGATTTGTAACCGAGGAGTCATTTTGTTCTGTGAGTGACAAACAAGCTTCTGTCCTCAGCTCACCTTCAGGTCCCCATTCTGTTCTAATGGAATCAGCTGGGTTCTGGAAATGTTTGGGACTGGCCACACCTTTCTTTGTTCTAATCTCCTTGGAATGAGTGTCTACCCTATGTCTGTCTCACCATCATATTTTGAAGACACATAACTTGTCTGGTTTCACAGGTTCATAGTAGAGAGGAATATTGCCTTATTAGAGAAATTATGCAGTGAGTCTCACCTATATCTGATTTAGATAATATTTGGATAAGACCTATTATACTTTGGAGTTGATGCTGAAAGGAGTTAAGAATTTTGAGGCTGGTGGGAGGAAATGAATGTATTTGCGTGTGAGAATGACATGAATTTTGAAGGGCCAAGGTCAGAATGGTATGGACCAAATTGTGTCCTCCCAAAAATCACCTGTTCAAGCTCCAACCCCCAAAGTGACTGTATTTGGAGAATGCAGGGCCTTTAGGGAGGTAATCAAGGTTAGATGAGGTCAGAAAAGTGGGCCTTGTTCCAATAGGATCAGTGTACTTATAAGAAAAGAAAAGTGAGCTATGTGAGGAGATATGTTAATTAGCATGTTCTTTCTCCTTCTTTCCCTCTTTCATTCTCATTTTCTCTACCATGAGAAGCCAACAGTCAGCAAGCCAGGAAGAGACCCCTACCAGGAACAGAATTAGCCAACACCTTGATCTTAAACTTCCCAGCCTCCAGAATTGTGAGAAAATAAATTTCTGTTTCTTAGTTCATACAGTCTGTAGTATTTTGTTAATGGCATCTCTAGTAAACTAACGTAGTCCTTTTAAATCTTGACTTTTTCTTTTGGATTGAGAGATTAGACTTTTTCATTTGTTTTTCTTACTGGTTTGCACATTTTTATATAGTCTGGAGAACGCTTGATTGTAAGTGTTTCACATACCTTCTCCCACTCCACGGCTTATCTTTTAATTTTCTTGTGGTTAATTTTGATGAACAAAAATTAATAATTTAAATGTAATTTATGTATCTTTATTTTTTTATTATTGTTTTTCTAATTTTTTTTAAATTATACATTTTAGTTAGTTAACTTACAGTGCAATATTGGTTTCAGGGACAGAATTTGTTGATTCATCACTTACATAAAACACCCAGTGCTCATCACAAGTGCCCTCCTTAGTTTTTATGTATCTTTCTATCATGATTAATTATTTTGGAGTCTGTTTAAGAAGTATCTTTCTACTGGGCACCTGGGTGGTTCGGTCAGTTAAGCGTCTGACTCTGGCTCAGGTTATGAACTTGCAGTTTGTAAGTTCGAGCCCAGCAGTGGGCTCTGTGCTGACAGCTCAGAGCCTGGAGCCTTCTTTGTATTCTGTGTCTCCCTCTCTCTCTGCTCTTGCCTTACTTACACTTTGTCTCTCTCCCTCTCTCTCAAAAACAAGAATGGAAAAAAAAAAAAAAGAAGTGTCTTACTACTCTCAGGTCACCATGATAGTTTCTTATGTTGTGATCTATGTGCTAACATGGTGACCACTAGTCACGTGCAGTTATTAAGCACTTGAAATGTGGCTAATCTGAACTGAGATGTACTTAGAGTATAAAATACACATTTCAAAGACTGGGTATGAAAAATGAATTAGTTTATTTATACTAATACTATGTTTTGATTACATAGACGTTCTATTTTGAGTATATTATGCATAAAATATACATATGCTATAGATATTGAGTGTATTAGGTATATATAATATTATATATACATACACATAATTATTAACACTTATTATAACTCTCTTTGATATGGTGGAATTCATGGTCCATAAACTTTTCCATTTAAAATCTTTGGTTATTGGCATTTAATGCTGAAGTTTGGAAATCTGAGGTCAGTTTGACTTTTGTTCTGTCATGTTTTTCCTGGATGCAAGGATTTTCCTTGGTCTTGGAATTAAAATTTTTCTCAAGTATATTTATTTTCATTAATCTTCCTTGGTAATTACTTATACGCCTTACTTAAAAATTCAAATATCTCCTCTGTTATACTTTCTATTTTTTCTCTCATACTTCTCCCTTTGTAATTAATATTATGAATTTTTCTTTTTTTATTCTGGTTTTTGTCTTTTTACTTTTTGCGTATTTCAATATTGCATACTTTTCTTTTGACCTCTGAGTGAATAAATTTGGCTTATCTTCTGTCAGTAATTTCATTTTCTACCACATTCAAGATGTTCATTGACTTAATTTAGGGTTTTAGGTTGTTGTTTTTGTTGTTTTCAGCTTTTTTATTTTGGTCTTTTCATTTTGAAATAATTTTAGGTTATAGAAGTGTTGCAAAGATAGTAACAGAGAGTTCCTGTACAGCCTTCACTGAGTTTCCACTGATATCAACAGCTTAACATAGCCATAGTACATTTATCGACCCTAAGAAGTTAACCTCGGTAAATACTATTAACTAGGTATAGATGTAATTTTAATTTCTCCAGTTCTTAAACTAATGTTCTTTTTCCGTTCCAAGGTTCAATTCACGATACTGCATTACATTTAGTTGTTTTGTCTCTTTAGGCAACTCAAATCTGTGACAGTTTGCTGGTTTTTACTTGTCTTTTGTGACCTTGACAATTTTGAAGAGGACTTTGTAGCCCCTTGCAGAATGTCCCTCAATTTGGATTTTTCTGATATTCTCTTGTTTTATGTGTTGCCAGGGTTTGTTAGAATCAGGTGTGGTAAGATATGCAGACATGGAAATGACTGCTATGAAGGAAGAGGTTTATTATTAGATTCCTGGAAATAGAATGTGTGGCATGCCAGGGAGTGCTGGCTACACGACTCAGGAAGCACCAGTTGGTCAGGATGCAGGGGAAGCAAGTCCGAGAGGTGGGGGTGGGGGAGAAACACGGGCAAGAGAATTTACTGTGGTTTCTGTGGAAAGGAACAGGGCATGCAGGAGAAGCAGCTTCAGGATGGGCTCTCAGCTTCGGTGGACTCTGGGGCATAGGGCCTGGCTCCAGTTATCTGGCATCTGGCCCTGGGATAAGTGGACAGGCGGACAGTGGTCTACGGTGTGAGCCTGATAAAGGAGGTGGTAGGGATATGAGCTCTGGGTTGAAAGGTGACTGAAGAGGGCAGTCCTTTATTTATCTCTAGGAATTGGCCAGCCCTGGAAGGGAGGCCCTCTAAGGTTAGTAAAACCTTCAAATATTAAAACATCAAAAATATGAAATAAAAAGGGATGATTAATACATTTCTTATGATTAGACAGAGGTGGTCTCAATTTAGATGTAGAATTAGCAACTATGCTCTTCATCAAAAAATCTTCCCTGATTTCAGAATAGTCTGTTTTCATTATTTCCTATTTTGAATGTCTTCCATATCTTTTTGAGGGGTTGGAGTTTTTTACAATTTTTTTAATGTTTATTTATTCTTGAGAGAGAGGGAAAGAGAGAGCACACCAGCAGGGGTGGGGCAGAGAGAGAGGGAGACACAGAATCTGAAGCAGGCTGCAGTCTCAGGGCCGTCAGCACAGTGCCCAATGTGGGGCTCAAACTCAGGAACTGCGAGATCATGACCTGAGCCACAGTCGGCCACTCAACCGACTGAGTCACCCAGGCACCCCAATAAGTTGAAGCTTTTAATAGTTGTCTCTTATTCTTGTTGTGACTTCATTTTGTAAGAGAAGTTTACTTTCATTCTTCCACCTTTGTTGAAGTGATGTTTTTTCCAATGACAGGTGTCTTCCTTTCACTACCTGGTGATCCATACACAAAATTGTTTATGTAGTATTGAAGACAAGATGGCTTCTATAGCAAGTTGTGTGGGTCTTTATCCAAATCTTTCCTTCACATGTAGAGAGAAAATGGAGATGTTTACATTTAATGTGTTGTTGTTGTTGTTGTTGTTTAAGCTATCAAAGTGCAGCAGCACATTGGCCAAGGCCTGCGTGTGAATTTACCTGCAATTCTTTGCATTTCTTCCCTCCTATTTTTCTTCATGATTTTTTTTCTGGTAAATTGCTGGCAAATTTACCATGTTATTTAAAAGAAAGTGTGACTCAAACTTAAAGCTTATGGAATTATTAAAATTATCACATAATGTGTTGTTAGGTCTGGTTCCCAGGACACAGTCTGAGATGGCAAGTGACTTATTGAGGGAAGGCTGGGGCATGAATTGCATTGCAAAAGTTGTCCTGCATTGAGGAAAAGAGACTAGAAGTTTGCACCCCTGCATCAGTCACTGTCTGTGGATTTCCCATGGGGGCAGGAAATGGGAGTCAGAGTGTAATTTCTTGGGGTGAGTCTGCTCCCATGTGTTGAGGACAAGTTTCCAGAGAAGGGAACAGCTGGAAACCATGAGCAGACACCACTTACAGCTGCTGCAGAATGGGCAGAGGGCCCCTGGATGGGCACCAGTAGTGTTTTCTGTTTGTGAAATAGCTCCAAGGGTCAAACAAAAAAAGATGTAGTTTCCCTTTATATTTCTGGTCACTAGATCTTAAATAAAGTAACCTTTTCAATTATGACTAGGTGAGCATCTAAGGTTACGAAGGATGTTAAGGTTGAAAGAAGACCTCTGATAAAACAGAAATCCTCAGTAGTTGTATTTCCCATGACAGGAGTTCATTTTAAGTTTAGCAGAAAATAAGAGTTTATCAAAAATATATCTTCTTCCCAGAGGTAGTACATATGCTAATTATCCACCAGTGTGCCCTTTATATTCCCAACAACCTGAGCTGTAATGGAGGTTGTCAATCTAGAAACAGAAGCCAATTTCAAAAGTATTAGTAAGAAAAACAACAGCAGTTATAAATAGGGTTTCCAATGCCATCTAAGTATATAGTGTAAGCTGCACCTGAAAAGAAGTGGGAGTGTAGAAAAACTTAGTAACACGTCCATTCAAAGTTCAAATAGAAATTTCAGTTCAATACATGATTTCAATAAGGCAATTGATTAGTGCAATGATGAACACTGACCTGGGTTCAGTGGGGGATCAACATAAAGATAGGCCCTAGTGAACCTTGCACACTTCTACGATTGTTAGAAAGTCAGTACAACAAATTACCTTTTTGTTTTAGAAAACTTTTTGGTTTTTTAATAACATGTCCTGAATCCTACCATGTTCAATAAATATCCACTAATCTTAAAGTTAAGTTATGGTTAACTTCCATAATTCAGAATATAATTGTGATAAAATGTATTCAGAGGAGAGAAAAAATACTGCCATGAAACACAGAAATTTTGTTTTTAAGAAGAGATAAGAAGTTGTGCTTTAAGAGTCTAATGACCTAGAGACCTTTCTTAAAATAAAAATTTGATTAAACATACTTGTTTATCTATATTTTTAAAATTAAGAATCTTAAACTTTTCATAGACTGTAGTAGAATAGAATTACAGATGTGGCCATCATGAAAATTTGTTGCTCAGGTCTCCAGCTACAAGGAGCTGAATTGACTGATGGCTTCATCTGCTGTCCTGATGGATCCAACACTCCCTCTGTGCTGAGGCCATACTTCTTATGAGCAGCTCTCAGCCAGTGACTGAGTGTGGGGAAGGTACTATGGCAAAATCACTCTGAAGAGAGGCCAGGCTCCTCATGTATGTTTTTGGATCAAGAATTCCCCATTTGTTGGGCTCAATCTTTCTTCAAACTGTGCTGCTACTAATGACTCCTCCTACCCTGTCCTTCTTCCCTACCTTTTTTCACAGGAGTCATAGTCTGAAGGCTCCTTCCCCACAAAAATCTCTTCCATATATGATCTCATAGTGATTTTCATTGGGCCTAAAGCAACACAAATGGTTTATGAACACAGTTCAAGAAAACAGATGTGGGGGGTGGGGACCTAGGTGGCTCTGTTGCTTGAGCTTCCAACTCAATTTTGGTTGAACCGCAGCTCATGATCCTGCGGTCATGGTATTGAGCCCTGCACTCTCCCTCTGCCCCTCTCCTCTGCCCCTCTCCCTTGCTGGCTCTCTTTATCTCCAAAAAGAACTACTAAATTAAATTAATTAAAAAAATAAAAATAAGAAACAGGTGGTAGGGTGAAGATGTGGGACTAAGTCACTAAGCACTTAGTGAGCAAAGAAGACACCACCTGCTAAGTGTTCTACCAGTGGTAACCTGGTAAAATGTTCCAGTACCGGGCAGTGCTCTCATGAAAATGTGAAGATTCAGACATTTGAGAGACATGTGGAGGATGTTTATGATGATGGCAGCATTGGATTGCCATCCTGCTGAGGGGCAAAGAGAAACTGAGAGCTGGTCAAAGCTAAATGTGGGAATGAGGGGGTCTCCTTGGTAACTTACAAAAGAGTCATATTTTCTGAGTAGATCAAAGACAGATGTATAACAAAATGCAGATTTGATAGTCACAGAGCTGCAGAGACTTTTGAAGCCTCATTATCTCAGACAGGTCTGCTACGTGAAGTTCAGGGTTCTGCATTGGGACCCTGACCCCTGAAACATAGCATTTGATATTTGGGTTTATACTCTTAAGGAGATTGGCTCTGCAAATTCTCTGGAATCTTCATAGCTGAAAAATAGTCCACCTTTGCTAGAAGACTCTGTAGAAGCCAAATGCAAGGTGATAAGTGTTTCCCTCAGGAACTGTTCCTAGTTACTTTCCTGGCTTCCAGACTAATTAAAATTAAATCCCAGCAAATCCCAGCTGGTGGGCCTGATAAGGGAGAAACTATATACCAGAGGCATTATAAGACTTAGCTATAATGTACTGGCAGGAGCCAGAGTATTATGCCTGGGATTGGATTTCCAGGGTGATCTGTCAAGGAGCTGGAATGTAAAATAGAACCAGCAGGAATTCATTTATTTGGTGGTACTTGCTCTGGACCAGGAATTTAAATCTCTCAGACTACAGGGGATAAGACAAATTCACTGATAAGGTGGCTCTTAGAGGCTTGGAGGAATTGAGGGGCAATGTTGAGCCCTCGGTATGACATGATTCTAAAAGGAGACCAACCAGTCACCTCATGGCAGTCATCTACATTAGACCCTTCTGTCCTGGAATGGCCAGAAGTTTGCCTTTAGAGCAGTAGATATGTACATTCTGGGGATAAATTTGCCTTTCTTGCCTGGAGAGCCTCAGCCAGCACTACTCTCTTAGAGCTATGGAATGATCCATAGGCATTGAATCCCGTACACAACACTTTCTAGTGAAGGGGAGGAGCAGGTCCATGGGGTACATGGTTTGTGCCCAATGTTACACCATGCAGAAGCAGCTAGAACACCTTTCCAAAGGCACTTAGAGGTAACACTCTGAAAGAATTGGATTCTATATTTCAAGATTGTAAAAATATTTTATATGTAAATACACGCACATACTTATAAACATCTGGATATAAAGGGAACATCTTAGTTTCTTATTATTTCTTTGATAAGAGTTTTTAAATATTATAAAACCTTAGTTTCTTGGTTTAGTGATTGTGGTGATCATTTTGCAATATATATAGATACCCATTCATTAGGTTATGTCATTATGTTATCATTATGTATCAAATTACCTGAAAATAAAGTAGTGTTGTGTGTCAATTATGTCTCAATTAAAGAAAGAAGCCTCAGGAATATCACAATTAAGAATGAGCAGAATATGGGGCGCCTGGGTGGCTCAGTTGGCTGAGTGTCTAACTCTTAATATCGGCTCAGGTCATGATCTCATGCTCAGTGAGTTCAAGGCGCACATCAGGAGCCTGCTTGGGGTTCTCTTTCTTTCCTTCTTTCTCTGTCCTTCCCCTGCTTTCTCTCTTTCGCAAAATAAATACCCTTTGAAAAAAAATTAGCAGAATAGAAGTCAAATAAATACAATCATGGCATAAAAAATAAAAATAAAAATGAGCAATACATGATAATAGACACAGGTAGCTAATAAAAATATGAAGTCAGTTCTTCTCTCGTAATTAAAGGAATTTTAATGGAATCTCTTGTGATTAAAGGACAATGAGACCTTTTTTCATCTTTTAGATTTTCAAAAATTGGTTGAATTGACCCAGTGCTTTGAGGATATTGGGATGATGGTAAGCTCATATACCATTTGGGGGGACTTAATTGTTAATTATTTGCTTAAAATTGGGGGGACAATTTCTACTATTTATATAAAATGTAAATGACATTTTCTTTGACCCAATAATCCTACTTCTAGGAAGTATTCATAGTGGCATACATATAAGCACATTGAACTCTACAGCATTGTTTGTAACAATAAGAACTTTCTGGAGGCTAATATTCATTGAGTGCTTACTTTGTGTTAAACACTGTTTTAAGAATTTTACATGTATTAACTTATTGAATCTCCATAGCAGTCCTATGAGGTAGCTAATTTGCTATTCCATTTTACAGGTGAGAAAACTAAGGCACAGGGAAGTTAAGTCACTTCTGTTTAGTCTGCTTAGTAGAGAAGATGAAATTGAACCCAGACAGTCTAGCTTCAGTGTCTATGCTCTTAACCACTATCTACATTATTTCTTGAAAAATGGTAGCACAGATTCACCATTGCTTAGCCACAGTTTTGCTGTTCAGCGCCGAAAGCTGAAAGCTCTAATTATAGTATACTTGATGGAAAAGCTGACCTAAGTGAATTCAAATGGCAGCAAAGCCTGAAATGAAGTGACATGGAGCTATTTATAGTTATTATCTATCCCATTTAGTGACATATTAATTAATGTTTCACTGCAAAATATTATATTAATGTGTTTGATTGTAGGGTGATTCACATACCCTACCAGGGATGTTTCATAATATACGGCATATACTGTGTATGCAGATGGGCTAAATCGATGTCTAGGAGATAAAATTAGTAGCAGTGGAAAACTGGGGTGGGTGAAGGAGAGGGAGGCTTGAAGAGAGACTCATAGGTTAATAACTTGCAAGCCTGTATGGATCACTGAGCCATTCACTGAAACAGAGAACATAGCAGTGGGATGGGTCTGGAGGAGGCGTGAGTCCAGCTTCATGTGCCTTTGAGACTTCAGCAGGGACTTCAGGTAGGCGGTTGTGTATATTGATACGGAAGTCAAGGGCAGCTGTCTGCTGGAGATCGAAATTTGTGTTTCAGGAGCTGGGTATGTGAAATGCTGCTGACGTATCAAGTAAGACAGGACTCCATTTAGCCATTTGTAGATTATTGATAACTTTAGTAAAAGCCATTTCCATGGAATGTTATTAGTGGAATCCTGGACTGAAGAGGGAGTGGGAGGGTGGATATGGAGATAAAAAAGTCCAGGCAACACTTTGAAGAAGTTTGGCTCTTAAGGGTTGGTTGAGAGGAAGAAAAGTGCTAATTGAAGGAGGTGTGAGGCAAGGGGGAAGATTACTGAAACACAAGATGGAAAAGGCATAATCAGTAAGCACGTTTTCTGAGTAAATGGGGTGGGGTAGGAGCCAGCACGTGGGCGGAGGGATAGGCCTTAGGAGGGATAGGCCTTAGACAGCAGGAATATGTACAGATTCTGTGTACACATAGAATGTTTTGAATCCAGAAGAGATCCCATCAGGCATCTTACGGGTACAGGTGTGGGCCTGGGATGCACATGTCGGCTTCACAAGTGGAGAAGAGATTTGTCAATTGTGGCAGATCATTAAAGAGACCAGTAGAACACTGCCCGGCAGTTTTAATTAAGAGTCTGTTGAGGTGAGAGTTAATTGCTTATTTTGGTACCAAAGTGTAGCATTGTCTCCAACAAGGCTTTCTCCTAATAAAGCTGTGAAGGTATAGGTATAGCAGCATCCCCTACAGAGAGGGTTATGCCCTTTCCGCAGACTTCTCTCTGTTTAAAGCAGGTTGTTTGCTGGCCCCGAAAAGCATAATTGCCCATTTCTAAATTATTATTGTATCCAGAGTACTAAAATGAAAGTTATAGTGTGGTGTTTAAATCAAGTTTAAGCGGGAGAGGGGGCAAGATGGCAGAGAAGTAAGGAGCTCCGTACTTGCACTCGCGCCCATACATCACACAGAAAAGATCTGAAGCCATTGGAAACCTTACAAAACCTGAGAGATTGGGAGAAAAAGGACGCAGAATCCACTGAGAGAGCTTTCTAATGTGAGTGCGAGCTGGGGAAGATAAAATCGGGCCGGGATCGGAGACTCCAGGGTGGGAGGCGATCCCCCTCTACCCTCTATGGGGAGTGAGAGGGGAAAAGGAGAGAGAGAGTCTGAAACAGAAAAACCTACGCTCGGGGGGGAAAAACCTCCGTTCGGTGCATAGAAAGACCATACTTGCCAAATACCTGCACACCAGGTCCCCTCGGGGGGGGGGGGGGGGGGGGCGCTGAGCACACAAACTGCTTCTTTGTGCTGCTCCTGGCGGCTGGACTTCAGAGTGGCGGCGCGCCTGCTGCCATTGTAGCTCCCGGGTGGCTGGGGCCCCTGAAAGAGCCGCGCAGACACCGGGTGTCCACGCTCCTGTCTGGCTGGAACTCGAGAGGGAAGGCAAAGAACTAAAAACTGAATTAGCCTGTGAGTTCGTGTTTCGGGCGACGAGCCATAGAGGGACCCGGTTTTCCTCACTCCAGGGGGCTCGGGCTCAGAACACCCTGCGGGCAAGCCCCCGCCCCTGCGCGCCAGCCCGACCCAGAGACGGAAGCAGCGATTCTGACTCCACCCCCAGAGCCCGGTAGGGGGCCTGAAATTGCCCCGAGGGGGTTGCCTGGGAAGCTGTGTCTAAGGCACTTTCAGCGGGGCGCGAGGACTGGGATTTGGAGATTGGAACTGGCCTGGGTTGAAGGGTGCAACCAACTTCGGCTGCGCCCCCGGTACAGGGAGTTACACGCCCAAAAAAGCGAGGAGCAGCGCTTGCTTCAAGAAGGGACTGGAGCACCGACACACTCCTCCCCACAACCACCAAGGCAGAGCTCCCACATGAGGCAATGGAACAAGCCACGCCCATCACTGCCTGAGAGGTGCTCTCCTCCCTTTTTTTTTTTCCGTTTTTTTTCTTTTTTCTTTTTTTCCCTTTTTTTTCTCTTTCTTTTTTTCTTCTTCTTTCTCTTTTCTCTCTTTTTTCCCCAGAACACTGACCTGATTAACTCTGGTCGCCAGCTTGCTTAAACAATC
>NW_024081119.1:667906-897137 GCF_003009895.1 Hyaena hyaena
GCAGAGAAGGACAAATATCATATGTTTGCACGTATAGGAGGATTAGGAGGAACTTAACGGAGGAACAAGGGGGAGAAGAAGGGGGGAAATGGTGGGGGAAAGGGAGAGAGGCAAACCATGAGAGACTCTTGAATGCTGACAAAAACTGAGGACTGATGGATGTGGGGGGGGAGGGGGAGATGGGCATGGAGGAGGGCACTTGTGGGGATGAGCACTGAGTGTTATGTGGAAACTAATTTGACAATAAACTATTTGTAAAAAATAAAAAATAAATAAAAAAATGAAAACAAAAAAACAAAAAAAAATAAATCAAGTTTAAGCAGCTTTGATTGGGAAAAAAAGCTCTGCATTTACTTAGCTGGATATCCTTGGGCAAATTATTTTACTTTCTGCACTGTGACTGCCTTATCTCTTAAAATTGGTTAATTAATGGAGAACAGAATAGTCTTGCACATAAGACTCAAAAGATATGAGACCCTGCCCAGGACCTAATAGGTAGTAGGTGAAGGAGTCAATAAACCAGGCAGTCTGGCTTCAGAGTCTAGGTTCTTAAACAGTATGTAAGACTTCTCATGGAGCTCACATGTTAGCTGCCATTTTTTAAAAAATTTATAAATATCATCCAAAGAAATATAGCCTTTTGAAGTATGCGTTCATATTTTCAGTTTGCTCACTAAAAGTCAATGAAGAATAAGTGGTTCATAAAATACGGTCTGCAAGACTGTTTTGGGTGAGTTAGTGGCTATGTGTAGATCCCTCTCAGTGTGTTGACACTGAAAGAGAGAGAGATAAGGAAAAAGAGAGAGAGCAAATGACAGAGAGACAGAAGACAGAGAGAAAGCTCTCTGGTTTCTGTGTCTTTTCTTATAAGGGCACTAATGCCATTCATGAGAGCTCCACCTCCATGACTTAATTACCTCCCAAAGGTCCTACCTGTTAATACCATCACGTTGGGGGTTAGGATTTCAACATATAGTTTAGGGGGGACTAAAACATTTAGTCCCTAACATTTCTGGATGCTATTTGTGCTTTTAAAATATTTGTTAAATGAATCATTCATTTAATGGGAAATAGAAAATGTCAAGAATAGTCTTATATTTGGGGCGCCTGGGTGGCTTAGTCGGTTAAGCGTCCAACTTTCGCTTAGGTCATGATCTCCTGGTTTGTGGGTTCGAGCCCCGCGTCGGGCTCTGTGCTGACTGCCAGCTCAGAGCCTGGAGCCTGTTTCAGAGTCTGTGATTCTCTCTCTCTCTGACCCTCCCCTGCTCACGCTGTCTCTCTCTCTCTCTCCTAGAAAAAAAAAAAAAAAAAAAAAAAAAAAAAAAAAAAAAAAAAAAAAAAAAAAAAAAAAAAAAAAAAAAAAAAAGAATAGTCTTATAACAGGGTGAACTCTATTCTTTATTTCTTGTGGCTTTCAGCATCATGTTGATTGAGCAGTTTCTTGGTTTCTCTTAGATTTTCTTCTACATAGGTATCATTTTAGCTCTTTCTCTTCCTTTGCTTTACTATTTTGCCCCAAAAGTGCTTCCTGTCATTTCTTCTGTGCACCCCAGTTCTCAGTATTTATGCATATTGCTAGTTAATCCTCGGACTTTCGAAACCTGATTCATGAAGATCTGTGTTTCCCTGTAAGAGAATATCCTACTTTTCTTTCACTTCTTTTCTTTTCTTTTTAATGTCTATTTATTTATCTTCAGAGAGAGAGAGAGAGGGCACAGGGGAGGGGCAGAGAGTGAGAGAGAAAGACAGAGAATCCTAAGCTGTCAGAACAGAGCCCAATGTGGGACTTGATCTCATGAACTACGGGATCATGACTTGAGCCGATATCAAGAGTTAGATGCTTAACCAACTGAGCAACCCAGATGCTCCCAAATGGTGATAGTGAATGTTACAACTGTGGTTTCTTAGAATACTTGAAATGAGTCACCCTATTCTGCTTACAAGAGTCTTCTACAGGCCTCTGGTAAAGACTTCAGGTATTCCATGTTCTGTGTTTTAATCATTTTGTAGCAAAATTTTCATTAGTTTGTTTACTTGTAAAAGCATAATGTCAGTTTGCCATATAGACAATATGAGCTTTAGTGGTAAATATAAAGATTCTGATTATTTCTTAATTTGTTACATTAGTACAATTTTCAAATTGAAGCTTTTAAATTATTTTTTTTAATTGTTTTTTGAAAATGGTGATACATTTATCTCTTGAGAGAAAGTCAGTATTTGACTTCGGATAAGCTCCATAAATTATATTTTCCTCCTCCTTCTTTCATTCCAAAGTTCATAGTCCATGTTTATATATATCTAGAAATGTGTTTCTTTAGGATGTTATACTTCATTTTTTTGTGTATCCAAAAGGATAATTTAAAATGTATCTTTCATGCCACGCCAGCCACGGGAGTAGTATTATTCAGTTAATATCAATGATTTGAAACAAATAAAAATGCATTCAATTTAAAATCATTTGTCTCTTAAACTTTGCTACTTTGTGCTTAATTTCAATCATGGCTTTCTTCACTCACCCTCCTCCTTCCTCCAAAAAAGACTAGGATTAGAACCACAGATTGCATTAAAAGCTGTTGAGGAACAGTGTTTCATCTTACTGTTTGGTGCCATGCCCAGTATGTGGCAAGACATTACAGACCATGAAAATCAACATTATTATTAATGTCTTAACACCAATAATTTGAAGGAAGAACAACGCTTAATTTAAAAATAAAAGTGAATCAGCACTAAAGATGTTACTGCCACCAGGATTCTTACACATCAGAATACTTTTAACATAATATTTTAAAACTATAAATTATGGGAAATTGTCTTCACAAGAAATGATAAAAGAAAGAAAAAAGGGAAAGAACATTTATGGAGTTATTATACGGTAAACATGTGTCAAGTTTGAATGTTTCTCCATTTCACGAATTGCTAGAACTATAGTTAAAAGGACATTCTTTCATACCTATATTTACTATTATAGACAAAATGGAAGGTGTTTTCTAGTGACTATATTAATCACCATAAAAGTAATTTATTCAGTTTCTACTGCATGTACTGCTCTCCTAGGTATATGTGGAGACGTGCATGGGTTTTGATTATTATAGGGAAAATATAAATGCATATTCATTCTATTAGGGAAGATTATACTTTTCCTTTTTAAAAAATTTTAAACATTTTTATTCATATTTTGAGAGACACAGACAGAGAACAAGCAGGGGAGAGGCAGAGAGTGAGGGAGACACAGAATCTGAAGCAGGCTCCAGGCTCTGAGCTGTCAGCACGGAGCCTGATGGGGGGCTCAAACTCACTAACCTCATAACCTGAGCCAAAGTCAGCTGCTTAACCGACTGAGCCACCCAGGAGCCCCTATGCTTTTTCTAACAGAATGATATAAACATCCATTATTTAATGTAAAATACTGCATTAAATAAATACCTACTCACTTTGGGAAACTTTATCTCAAGAATGAAGAATGGATCTAAGTAGTGGAATAACACACAATCTTCTGATTTCACCAAATCATCTTTCCAGTGTCCTCAACTTTGACTGACACAATTAGTTACATCCTCATTCTGGGAACCTGAAGGCCTCGTGATTTTTATTACAGTAACCTTCACATTTCTCTTTTTATGTCCTTTTAGATTGTGCCTCTTTCTCTTGTGCTTTAAATGCGGCTTCCTCCTAGGAATACTTTATTTAGTGTTTTTTTTTTTTTTTTTCTGTGCCTTTCTTCTCAATAATCGTTATGGTGTGAATTCCATAGCTTTAAGCTGTACTAAATACACACAAAGATCAATCTATAGATTCTTGAGTTCATTCTTTTATCAAAAATTATAAAGAATTTCTATGTATCTGTCATAGGTGATGGGGAAGTAAAGATAAAAAAGATACAGTCTCTGCTCATTATTGTCTCAGAACCTAGAGAGAAAGACAGACATGGAAACAAACATTCCCCTACAGTGTTTCGTAAGGACTACATTAGGAATACAAAAAAAGTGCCAGAGTGGAACAGAGGGAGTCACCAATTCCACTTTACAGGAAAGGCAACTTGATCAGAAATACACCAACAACCAGCTTCCAATTAAGACAAGTATTTCCAACAACCACCTGGCTACTTGGACCCAGGAATTCCAAAGAAATATTCTCCTCAGTCTTCTTAATGTGCTAGTCTGAACCAAGAGCCATGAAAGAAAGATATCAAGTTCAAAATATGACTTTGGGTATCTGGCTGGCTCAGTCAGTACAGCATGTGATCTCAGGTTCATGGGTTCAAGCCCCACATTGAGTATGGAACCTACTTCACTAAAAAAAATTTTTTTAATGACTTGAAGAAGATATTAGTCCTGAAAATTTTCTAATTCAGCACCTGCTCTTCTCACAATTGGGAGAAACTTGGCAAACTCAGAAAACAGGTGATAAGGAAAATCCCATTGTGAATGTGTTTGTTATGGTGTGTGTGTGAGTGTGTGCATGTGCACAGGTGGTAGGTGGGGAAGATTGGTGTTTCAGCAAGTGTGGACAGATGGTGAGTTTGCCTTGTACTTAAAAAGGAAATGTGGATATTGGGATGAGTTGTGAGCTTGCAAGTGAGAAAGAAAATTGAAGCAAAAAACCTGCACTGCTAAATGCTCTAGGGGATTCCCTATAAGCTGAAGAAATTTCTCCCTGAGAAATTAGGTTTTTTCTTGATGAGAAATTTCTCTTTGATTTTCCCCACATTTCTGGTTTTCTGTTTTGCCTTTTTACTCTTTAATTATCTTTTCTTTAATTTTCATATTGTCATGGTTGTATTGAATTTTGGTTTATTTCATTTAAAAATATTATTTTGACAACTCAATATATTTTACATTTTTTCCAAATATTAGTGGTTATTATTCATCTTAATCAGTGATATTTAATTAGGTTTTTAAAGATCTATTTCTTATGTTATTTCTAAATGCATATTTCATAATTTCTTATTCTACCTTATAAGTGGTATTTCTTGATTTACTCTTTGCTAATCCTAGGGCAAAACTCCATTTTCCTTATTCTTCCATTATTTTTACTTTATCTGGATTGAATTCTTCTGTCTATATAGGTAATTTGTGGATACACACCCACCCACCAATGATAACACCACAGATCAATAAGAAATATATGTATTATAAAGAAACTGTCTAACTCTCTATTTAAAAATTCATTCATGCAAAAGGGAACTCTATCTGAATTAGACCTAACTGTGAAAGATAAACAATAATTCTTAATAGAAAAAAAATAGTCTTCTATGCTATAAAGAAAAACTCCTTAAATTTTCAAAGCATAAACCAGAAGGCAAAGAAATTGATGAATTGAATTACATCCAAATAAAATATTTCTGTTATGTTAACTAACTAGAATTTAAATAAAAACTTTTAAAAAGGGGACACCAGAGAGAAAGTTAATAGATGATACAATGGGAGAAGAAATTTGCATTATTTACGTCTACCAAGATTGTAAGTTTTCTTAGTCATTTAAAATATCAGGTCTTAAAAAAATCCTATTTATCTTACCAAGTCTTTTAAAAATGATTTTCCTTTTCTTACATATGTGTATATTGTTTTTATAATTTTAGAAATGATTAGTTTCAGGTAGGGATGTGTGAATGTATAGTAACAGTGGAGAAAATATACATTGTGTTTTTTTAAAAATTATCTCTTTTGGAAGTTGGTTAATTGGTTTAAAATGCAGATTCCTGATCTCATACCAGCTCTATACAGACTCACTGTGGCATTGGGTGACTCTTCCACACTGTAGGAGGTAGAATCTTTTTTTCTTCTAGCTGTCTCTCTGTAGCGAAGAAGCAGGATTTGTTGCTCCCCAGCAGTCCCCACAGAGATTCACAATTTCCCAAACAGGTTGATGCTACAATTTGTTCTCCAGAAATCCTTACCACCCTTTGGCTACTGGCACTTATATACATGGTTATTTAATTGTAATTTTCTCTGTATAGGAGGTACAAATGCTTTAATGGGATTGTGTTTTCTTTGGAGAGGTTGAATTGTCTCATTTTTATATGAGTAGCTATATGTCTTAAAATCCAGACTCTGAAGAAATTGTTTCTTTTCTCACAAGATGCCCTACCATAAATGGTATGGCTGGTGGAAGGATGCACAGGCGAGTGGGTAAGATAGGGAGGAAAAAAATTAGTAATTTGGGGGAATGAAGATGTTCACTTTCACATGGTGATGCTTCAGATCTTGGAGGTTCTGTGTTTTCACTTCTTTAAGATAGATACTTCTTGTCCATGTTCAAATTTGAAGATCTGACAAAAGTCTTGGAGTTCAAGAAAAAGAACATTTTGTATATTGCCAAAATCCTGCTACGATCTTGGTAGCTACTCTGATGATCATAAACGAGAGTAATCAGTTTGATTTTAAATGATTAGTGAAGATTAGAGGTTGTCAAACTTCTTCTGTAAACAGCCAGAAGATAAATATTTTAGATTTCGTGGGCTGTATGCTCTCTGTTACAACTGCTTTTTACCTTTGTAGTAGGAAAGCAGACATAAACAATACAGTAACCGTGGGCATGGCTGCATTTCAATAAATCTTTATTTATAAGAACAATTTGTAGATTTGGCTCACAGGCAGTATTTTCCAGACCTTTGGCTCAAATATAAAACAAACTGGCTCATATTTAGATGTGGTGTATAGTTCAGGATTGGTTATTTATCCTAAAGATCGAGTCAGGAGTTCAGCAGAAGGATTGGAGTTGCAGAAAAAGAGATATCTTGGAATGGAGACTTATCAATTCAAAGTCAGAGTTTATTAAATGTAAATGTGTTTACAATGACAAATTAATGCCCTTTAAAAAGATAAACTAGTGGGTTTTCATTTCCATGGAGATTTCATGTAACACAAAGGCCTTTTCACTATGCCATTTTAAGTAATTGCCATTAGCACTGAGGCTATTAATTCAATATAATTAAGGAGTGTAAAAGTCAGCTACCATTGCAGTGTATCCATCACTAGAATTTTCCTATATTTTTCTACATTTTATAGTTGAGTTTTCTTGTCAGACTTTTCAGTGTTATTTTGAGATTTGGCTATTCCTACCAAAATGAAATGATATTATTAGCAAGAAATAGTCAGCATTCATTCACGTTAAAGAATTCCATTTAGTATATTTTTTCTGTTACATTAATCAAAAGAGGCTTTCATGTATCCCCAATGTCCCTTGCTCAGTGTGGGTGAATGGAAGGGACATCACTTATTGACCTCAGACAGATTTAATGAGCTACAGTTACTTGTTAGTTCATGTTCTTCTAATAGCTTTTTTTCTTTCTTGCCCAGTGACCCAACAGCCATTGTAATGGACTTGGTTTGAACATTTATCATGTTCTTCCCGATTGGGCTGCTTTTGAAAGTCAGGCATGTTGAGCCTACAACCCTTACTTGCTACACGTGTCAGTCTCCATATGTAGAGTTACACTTAAAACATAATCACTCTCCAGTTCTTTACCAAGTGAAATAAAACTGGAAATTATATTCCTCATATAATATATGGCATTGAAAAGGTAAATCGATTCAACAATTACTTAATAGGAAAAACAATTTAAAAATTGCTAAGAGCATAGGAGCTCCTGGGTGGCTCAGTTGGGTAATTGTCTGACTTCAGCTCAGGTCATGATCTCATGGTTTGTGAGTCTGAGCCCCACGTCTGTTTCTGTGCTGACATCTCATAGCCTGGGGCTTGCTTCAGATTCTGTGTCTCCCTCTCTCTCTCTCTGCCCTTCTCTCTCTCTCTGTCTGTCTGTCTGTCTCTCTCTCTCTCTCTCTCTCTCAAAAATAAATAAACATTAATAAAATTTTTTGAAAAAAATTGCTAAGGGCATAGTCTTTAATAGACTCTCAAATTCAAAAGGGTTTTCTAGAGCTCTCAGTTTATCTTTGTGAAGTCTATGTTTAAAGCATCCCAGAAAAATGGGTACTAATTTTATGGAATTTCTTGAGAAGCAGGTGCCACAGTCTTTCTGGATTTCAGCATGTCACTCTTCTTTGAGGAGTGGTGGACAGTGTGTCACAATACATCAACAATAAAATAGGCGATATTCTCCCTATAGCTGTGTCATTAGCACCTACTGGTCCACATGACAACAGAAGCTTACCTCTCTTATTCTGCAGTGCTTATAAAATGTTCATGATTATTTCACAATCCCTATTTTCTCCTTCATTCTGTTTTATTCCCTCTCCATTTTCATTGCTGTAGTTTAATCACTCAGTGTCATCTGGCTTACTGGATTTATCTGCTGACTTCTCTTTATAACATCAACCTTCACTTCTCTAATTCTTCCTTTACACTATTATCAAAATGAATATTCATCCTTGCAGAAGTGATTAGTTCAGTTTCCCGATCAAAATTCTTCAGACAGTCCAAATTGTTTATAGGAAGAAGATTTGGAATCTTAAACATGTTATCTTTGTCTAGGTTTGTTGGAAAACAGAGTCTAAGACAAAGACTTTCATGCACGTGGTTAAGTTGGGAAGTGATCTCAGGGAGCGTGAACCTTCTCTGAGCATATATGGCCCATGTTATTTCTGGGCAGAAGTGTTTCTGCCATGTCCCCTTCTTCTTGTGATGATGACTGGTGACACATCACATGACAGCCTGATGGAACAGAACCTTCACTGGCTACTGGGTTTCTGAAGTAGTCACTGCTGCATATCTACCCAATGAACATACTTACTGATATAGATGTCATAAAAGACACAAGCTTTATCTTTCTTGTTTTTCTGTTTTCTGTTTTTACCCCATGTGTGTTCCCTCATATTCTCAAGTTGGCTGCTGCCACCCCAGGAATCATTTCAGTGTTTAAAGCAGGAGAAGCATCATCCCTGTATACCAAGGGCATCATCCCTTTATACCGAGAATGCAAAAAACTTGAAAACATTTTCAGAAGATTTCCTCTTATGTCTCCTTGGCCAACACCAAGTTAAATGGCTTCCACGACTTACAAGGGATGTTGTGGAAGAGAGCACAATGTCACACCAACAGATATTGGGAAGAAGGGTGGAAAATGTTGAGCAGACAATTGACAGTATATGCTACAGTTGTAAAATCATCGTGAGAAAAGTTCTTTTTCCAAATTAAGAAGAAAGACCTCAATACCATAATTAGGCCAAACTCCAGTGGGATAAACTGAAAATCTCCATTTCAAGTCTGTAATGAATTATAGAAAACTACTTTTGTAGTAATTTTCTACAATACTTTGTATGCCAGCCCATAAATTTTATGAGTTAACCTCCATTTTCCGGATTGCTATGATACAGTTATAGGAGGTTTAGTAAAAGCAACAAAACAAAACAAAAAGTATGGCTGAAGCAAGATGAATGTGATTCGTCACTTTTTCCCATATACAAGGCACTTCATTTTGGTATGAAGGAGAAATAGATTGATCTGCTCATGATATTCTTCCATAAAAAGTATCAAAGGGACTTACATATTTTTGAAGATTTAAGTAATTCTGATTTCAGTTATGGTACAAACCTTATTGATCTTTTAGGGATTTAAAATCAACTGGCGGTATGTTCCAATATCCTAAGAGATATTAGGGTTGCTGAGTTTTATATCCACGTTACTATACTTTCACTTTCTTTCATATTTTCCATTTTTGGGAAATCACATGTACTGCTCTTATCCTCCTTCTTCTTTTTAAAATAAATGTCTTCAAAATGGCATGCTCTTTTTTAGAAGAGTTCCACTTTTAATTTGGACTTCTTGATGTACATTATACAAAATCAGTGCTGCTTTTTATATTTTAAAATCCTCCGTCGATGGTATAATGTGTTTAGCATATGTATGGGGGTGGTGGCTGAGAAGATAGGCATTTCAAGCAACAGTTTTTCCTAAACTTGAGGGCTGTCCTCTGATGTGGTTTGAAAATCTAATCACTAGTCATTTTTTGAGTTCCTTGAAGATCTTAAATAATATGGAAATGTATGAAGCCTGCTAATGTTTGCAGATTTGTTTTTCCTTAGTGGTTAACTGATAATGCACATTCTTTCCCTTGATTCTTGGTCCTTGACCGATCTTGGAAAAGCCATATGAGATTCTTCAAAGAACTTGGAGTAAAATATTCTAGTATTAATTTCATTACAACTGACATTAAAAGTAGTAGAACATCCTTTAAAATAGTTAATACTTGAAGACTCATCAAGTTGCTTAATGCTGTGAGCAAAATGAAATTTCACTATTAAAATACTTTTAAAAAGGTTTATGGTTGTTGTGACACTATTTTACTTGTTCACTTGCTTAGCATGTAATAAAAGATTAACTTTTCCCAAAGAATGGTTAAGCCCTTGACAAGCTTCTGAGATATAACTTCAAAGTCCTTAGAATGTCCTACCTGATCATTGGTGTCTTTACTTGCCAGTGGGTGTTAGTCCATGCCAGACACTCGATATCAACAATTGATTTATGGTGGGGGCCTTGGGCCACTCAGTGTCTGCTGGAGGGTCCAGGGACTAAGGTCAGCTACATTTATGTGCCAACCCCCAACAAAATCTTGGACACCTTTAGGTGAATTTCCCTGTTTGACAATATTTCCTGTGTGTCACCACACATTACTGCTGGGAGGAATAAATGCTATCTGCAAGATTCTTAGCAGAAGACAACTGGAAGTTCTACATCTGGTCTATCATGAACCCTGTTCTATGTGCTTTGTCCCTTTATTGATTTTTATTTGTATCATTTCACTGAAATAAACTGTAACTGTGAATATTATGACTTTCTGAGTCCTGTGAGTTCTTCTAGCAAATCAATGGACTGCAGGGGTGGTCTCGAGGACTTCCTGAATGACACTCAGATTGGCATCCTTTGCTCTAGGAAATTTGTTCTAGGTCTGAAAACAAGTGCAAACAATCCCTGTCTTTCCTTCCCTATTGCCTCTCCACAATGGAGTCTTCTCTGGTGGGCTCAGAAACGCTGCACTTGGATGACTTGAATGCTTGCAACACCTATTTCACTGCACCCTTTCAAGGGGAGAGGGTGGCTGATTTCTGATGCAAGTCTTTCTTTCCTCCATTACTAGTGAGTGAGACCCTCACACATTCTATCCTCCATTGTTGCTTCTGTGGCCAACTCTATGTTGAATTTGGAAGGAAATTAGGACTCTTTCTATCCAGCGATTTGCCTTCTAACCCAACATGTCATTGTCTTAACTTCCAATTCCTAAACTATTGAGCTATAGTGTCAAATAACCCTCAACTAAACCCTGCTGGCATTAGCTAAAAATGGCTTAGGACACTTCTTTTAGGAGGCTTTTCTTTATGATTAGGGATATGGAACATTGGCTTTCTATAGAAGAAACAATAGAAGAATTATCTAGGGAAAAGAGGATTTTGATGCCTGTTTACAGTGACCCCACTGGGTCAAGGCAGGGTAAGGAAGGTGTCAACACTCTCTCACTCTCTTTTTAAATGTTTATTTATTTTTGAGAGAGAGAAACAGAAAGAGAGAGACCAAAGCAGGGCAGAGGGAAAGAGAGAGAGAGAGAGAGAGAGAGAGAGAGGATTCTAAGCAGGTTCTGTGCTGATAGCAGATTCAAACTCACAAACTGTGAGATCATGACCTGAGCCAAAGTTGGACGCCCAACTGGCTGAACAACCCAGGCACCCTGGGAAGGTGTCCTCTCTGATATAACTCATTATTTCTCCTAAAGGGAGGGGAAAGCTGAATTATGAGGAGCCTCTCTTCATTTGGCCATTTCCAGGGGTTCTCTTTTAGGCTGTATACTGATACAAGAGCTTCCTCTCCACCCAGGGGTGAAATCTGAAGCACTCTGTGTCTTTGAGTAGAAATTCTGGCACCTCCAGTTTTCTCACCAGAGCCTCCTTCCCTAAGCTTCTTGCACTGGTTTTTGCTTCTCCCCAGGTGTCAGCTCTCTGGAATTAACCTTTATTGTGATTCTCTATTTTGTTGTGGATAACCTTTTTTTCCCCCACTGTGGATTCTGTCTTGACTTCATGTAGCTCTCTATAGCTCTCATTAGGCTTGTGTCATCACACATCTTCCCCTGTATGGTGAAAGAACTGGGTCTGTAGTGCTCGTGTTCCCAGCACCTGGCCTAATTTCTGACATAAAGTAGTTACTCAATCATCATTTCTGGAATGAACGAATGGATGATAGGTAGCCCATTCCACTTCCATTCTCACAGCTGCTTCCAGGAACATCACTTAAGGTCAGAGACTTGGCCCTTTCAGTTTCCTCATCCGTACATTTTGATAATTTACAGGATATGATAAAACAACCTTTCTTTTAGCTTGATGACTAGAAACATTAATGCTTTTTTTTTTTTCAAACAGGAAGATGGCAAACCATCAACAAATCCTGGAGAATATTTATTTAAAAATCAATGCCTAACAAGCAGATCAGAGGTAGAATGATTGCTACATATAATGTAAAATAAAAATTGGGTCACTAGAGATGAGGGAGAGGGGTAACAGAGTGCCTTCTTACAAGTTGTCATTCTTCAGTTAAAGATTACATTCTATTTTGGTAGGGACTCTGCGGAGAGCATTCCCACAGTTTTTAATAGTTCAGTCTCAGCTGTCAGGAACATTTGTGTTAATTTCTCCTGTTCAGCACACACAGGAATTGCTGTGCCTGTTGTTTGCAGATACGAGAGCTGGCTTCCTAATAATGTGACTGAAAATGTCCATCAAATATAGCTGTAAAACTTCCCTTCTGTTTCCTGAAAACCTGGGAATGTTGTAAGATTCGTCTGCTGGAATGACAAATCATATAAAAATTAACTGTAGCAACAGACCTATTTAGAGACTATATTTCTTTTTCTACATTAGTTGACTGGTGAAAATGAAGGGAAGATACCGTGTGATTATTTTGTTAGGCTGTATTATTACTAGTTTCATGGGCAAGGGCATTTGTATATCATTCTGAATAACAACTGAAAGTAGCTGATAAGTATAGTAAGGAGCAGACAAAGATTACTCCTGAATCTTTTAGTGAATTCAAATATTTCTTGTTTCCAATAATCTTCTGAATCTTCTCCATGGTGAGATTACTACCACAACAAAGTACCACAAACTTAGCTGCAAATGGGTATTCAAGCAATACCCATTTGTTACTTCCTGGGCCTGCAGGTCAGAAGTCCGGGTAGTGTGGCTCTGTCGGTTCTCTGAATTGGGTTTCACAAGGCCAGAATTATGGTGTTGGCAAGTCGCGTTCTATTTTGGAGGCTGTAAGGATGAATCTGTTTCCAAACTCACTGGGATTGTTGGAAGTGTTTAGAGTCATGGGGTTATAGGACTGAGGTCCGATTTTCTTGCTGGCTGCTGGCTGAGGGTTCACAGCTTCTATAGGCTGCCTGCATTCTCTGTAAAAATAGGATGCTGTCCATCTTTAATGCCAATAGTGGAGGGTTGAGTCCATTTTATGCTTCAGCCCTCCCTGACCTTCCCTCTTCCTCTCTTCTCTGCTTTCCTCTCCTATTGAATCTCCCTTCTGATTCCAGATGGAGAAACTTCTTGGCTTTAAAGAGCTCATGTGATGCTATGGAGCCCACTTGGATAACATAAGATAATCTTCTTATCTTCAGGTCCATAACCTAATTACACCTGCAATGTACCATTACAGCACTAACTAGGTTGATGTTTGATTGAACAACCAAATGTCAGGAGTCTCGGGGTGGGGAGACATCCTTACAATTCTGCCTAACACAGAGATGGCAAGTAGAAACCAGTGTGGCTGGATAATGGGTGCAGCTTCACTACTGACTGTGTGTGGAATACCACATGGGTTAACTCCTGTACCCACTGTGCACTGAGGTCATTCTAGGAGGCAGGCACTTTGTATGCATGACCTAATCCTCAAAACAATCCTGAAAATGGGTGTGTTATCACTTTAGTGATGGGCAGCACAGTTCCAAAGATAAAGGCATTAGATAACTTTCCTACAATTATACAATTTTCAAGTTGTAGAGACTTTTAGCCCAGATCTGATTGACTTGATCTGATTATCTTGTAGATTAAAGAAAACAATGTGTACATAGCATCTCACAGAGTGCTTGACCTATGTTTTGTAATAAATGAGTGTCAATTGATGGGTTCTTTTTAAATTTTCATTTCTTTTATTCCCACTGTTTGCCCCTTCCCCCCACCCTCCATCTCATTATTGGCTCACTACCTTCACTTTGTAAAAATAAAGGAGGTGCTGTCTAATTCACCAGAAGGAATAGAAAGAGATAGGAAATTCCAGGTATTAAGAACCTACAAAGTGCAATGCTAGATATTCTTTTCTCATTTATGTGCACTGCATTTGAGGATGACTGTGAGATAATGAAAGTGATATTTTAAGAAGATAGAAGTGTATGAAGAAGGAAAGTATATTTACTTACATTAGAAGCAGTGATGGCAGCAGTAGTGGCACCTGCCACAGCTCCAGGAGAGAGGTAAGGCTCCATTTGGGAGCAACGTGGGCTTGCCCATCAGTCCCTAGACCCCAGACCTTATCCCTGTGGCAACTGCATGAATAATAAGTCTCTGGCTTCAGCAATAGGACAGAAACTGCTGGCGCTCAGGCAATAAACTGTCAGCAAGTTATTGCAAAATAAAAGCATATACATGGATGCTTCCATAAAGCCTACCTGAGTCATTAGAGTTCTTTCAGAGTTTAGCATTTCTGGTTTAAAAAAGTGCCATAGCACTGAAAAGCAGATATTCACAAGCTTACAAATAGATATTAAATTTAAAGATGGCTGCCATTGGATTGAAAAGAACATTATTTTTCTCTGAAGCTTCAAATGAAACATCTATTGAGAAGGACATCTTGAATATTATTTTTGTCCATGTTACTGAAGATACATCAACAGATGCCTTAACAGTACTTTGAAATCCATACAAATCATGAAGCTACTTGCCCTTTTGGATACCCTCCATGAGCTGCAAAAGAATGTCAGAGAAGACATGAAAATGGTCTTGTGTTCATTTACATTTAAAATTGAATTCAGGGGCACCTGGGTGGCTCAGTGGGTTAAGTGTCTGACTTCGTCTCAGGTCATGATCTCACAGTTTGTGGGTTCGAGCCCTGCGTCAGGCTCTGTGCTGACAGTCAGCTCAGAGCCTGGAGCCTGTCTTCAGATTCTGTATCTCTCTCTCTCTGACCCTCCCCTGTGCACACTGTCTCTCTGTGACTCTCAAAAATAAATAAAAAACAAAAAATAAATTAATTAATTAAATTAAATTAAATTCAGTTACATGAAAGGGAAGAGTTAAATACTTTTAGAAAAAATATTCCACGAGAGATACCATCTCTAGATGTACTGAAACCTATATTTTAAGTAATTTACTAGAAATTTGACCCAATTTGTCACAGCCGATAAAGCACTCTCAACATCTCTAGTAATAGTTGCATCACAGAAAGATCCTTTTCCAAAGTAAAAGCTACTTTTTAAAAATTATAATCTTACATTTTCTAAGACTGATATCACTTTCAATTTTATTAACTGAAAATGAAGTTGCTAAATGTATAATTATGATCACCTAATAAAATGAATTTGCAGAAAAGTGAGCTAGAAAACTCATACACACAATTAGGATATCATAATAAATTATTACTTGTTACTTTGTGTTGAACTATGACTCCAAGAATATATATTTTTGGCAGTTTGTAAGTTTAGGTTTTCATGTGTATTACTATTACCCCTCTTACATTTTATGAGTAATAAAATATTTTTTAATTTTTCTATCTTTATTATTGATAGACAGAGTGTGAATTGTGTAGGGGCACAGAGAGAGGGAGACACAGAATCCCAAGCAGGCTTCAGGTTCTGGGCTGTCAGCACAGAGCATAACACGGGGCTCCAATTCACGAACTGCAAAATCATGACCTGAGCCAAGGTTGGTTGCTTAACCTACTGAGCCACCCAGGCACCCCAGTAATAAAATATGTTTAAAGACCAAAGATTGATGTTTTAATACCTTTAATTGCACTTTTCTCCCTGTCTTTTGAACAAGGGGTCTCACATTTTTATTTTGCACAGGGCTCTGCAAATTGTGTGGCTGGTCCTGCTTTCCTTTACCTAACTTTTACATTTCTTTCTCCCCCTTTGTCATTCGCCTATCTGAAACATTTCTTCCTTCATAGATTTGGGTTTCTTAACCAGTTCTCAGGACATTCTTATACATAATTTACTTGTAACTGTGGACTGCTAGTGGATAATGGCAGTGGCTTTAATATCTGAAGAGCTGGGTTTATGATCATCATATCAGACTTTTCTTATTCAAATATACATTAGAGATATATATTACAGTTCACAAAAATCAGAAGGATTAAACATACATTAGATTAATAACTTAAAAAGTGAAAAGATATAAAAAGTGAAAGATTTAAAGAAATAAATTTGAGTATAATCTTAGCTCTAAAAAGATATTTGGGGATCATCTGCCTAATTCACTAATTTTACAGTTGAGTAAATTGCAGACTTTAAAGTTATCTTCAAGCCAACTCAGTGCTTTTTTTTCTTTTTAAAGGTTTTTTAATTTATTTTGAGAGAGAGAGAAAGAGAGAGAGAGGGAGCATGCATGAGCTCACACAAGAGGGAGGGGCTGAGAGAAAAAGAGAGAGAGAATCCCAAGCAGGCTCCATGCTGTCAGCACAGAGCCTGACCATGCAGGGCTGGAACTCATGAACTGTGAGATCACTGCCTGAGCTAAAATCAAAAGTCGAAAGCTTAACCGACCGAACCACCCAGATGCCCCAAACTTGGTACTTTTCTTCTCTATTAGTAGATAATGTGATTCTAAATGATCTAATTGTATTAAATAAACCTATATAACTCCATTAACCTGAATCTCTCTCTTAGAATTGAGGTCTTCCCTCTCCTCTGTAACTAACAGTAGTGGTGCCTGGAACCTGTGTGTTGTTTCTTACCCTTTCCTCCCTTGGATTACCTTCTTATTCCAGGAACAAAATTGTTTTCGCTTGTTTGTTTTCCTGTTTCACACTTTTTACTTACAAACTTCTGAGACTTTCAGAACAGTAAGCTATGTTGTCTGATGACTGAGAAGGTCTGTGACTGGCTTCTGGTTGGGCCAGGAAAATTCCTATGTTTTTTGTGGACCTTTATTCTGTGTCTTTTTGTTCTAATTTTTCTTGTTAGAAAAAGTAAAATTCTAGAGTATATATTATTCCACATGAGGAGTGTGATTCTATCTCAGCATGCCTTTTAAGTTACTCTGAAATTTAAAATTTGTATTATTTCTTTAAAAAAAAAAGACTCGAATCAGATAACTAATTTCCAATACTAACTATACTATTTGTTAGCTTTATGCCTTTGGGAAAGCTACTTAATTCTCTAAAAATGGGGCTAAACAAATCTACCTCATAGGGTTTGAAGACCAAAAGAGACTCTTGAGAAGCATTTCATTCTCTGCTCACCACTTCCTTTCTCTTTGGTTCAAGAAAATAATTTAATTGTCCTTTTATAACTTTAAACAAAATATTTGTATTCTTAATAAATACCCGTGGCAAAAAGAATTGAGTCAAGGAATGAATCATTAGTTTTATAATTTATATTCCTGCTCTTGAATGAAAATAATGCTGGATTTATAATATTAATTCTTATATGTATTTGGAATAATTTCAGGACTTTGATTTTTATTTCTTTAATTGATATGTTTGTCTTGAAAACCATTTGGTTCTCTATATATGTCTGTATGCCTGAAAATGCTAACACCACTCAATATCCATCTTTTATAGATTTTTAGTAGCGATTCTTGCTTGTTTACTTTGTTTTATATGAAATTTCATAATTGTCTTGTTTCAAAAATTCTGTCATTGGCATTTAAAATTAGTTAAATTTATAACCCATTTTAATTAAAATTAATATGTTTATAATGTTAAGTGTTCTTATCCAATAAAATAGCATGTCTTTGATGAAGGCTCCTTGTGTGTGTGTGTGTTAACAACTTGGAAGATTTTCCGTATAGGTCTTGGAAATGTTTGGTCATCTTTATTCTAGGAATTTAATCTTTTGGGTTGCCATTCTAAATTGCATCTTTGCCCTCTTCACACCATTTTTTTGGTTGCCTTTTGAATTTATGAAAGGTTCCCTTTGGATCCTTAGAAAAGCATCAATTACTTAAGGACAATAATAGTCTCATAACAAAACAACTGTCAAAAAATAATCCTCTATCATGTATTGAAAATTGTCATTTTTATGACACTGGAATGAATTCCCCAAAGAAAATTTACACTGTAATCTCTTGTACTAACCACATTTGCTCTGAACATATTCCTCAGCTGACCCAGATGATGGGTTCTTGGCATGCTCCATCACTTGCTGTCAAACTAACATGAACATGTATTTTCTGGTCTTCTTTTTTTTTCCTGATACTGGAGTCAGATGGAAGAAAAAAAATTACTGCATGACTAATTCACACTTAGGGTAGAATGTTTATTTTATGCTGTTCAAGCAGATTCACCTCTTAAATATCATTCTGTCCTCACCCATGAAATTATTAGATGTTAAAAATAGATCTTCGAGAATACCATGAGCCCAATAAAATCAAATAGTTCAGTTTAGATTTCAATCAAGTTTTATTTGATAGATTATTTTTCTGAGCTAACTTACTAAAAAAGAGTCAGCTATAGATGGGTGTAAGCTGCTGAGAAGGCCTAGGTGAAGCCTTTGAAAAATGTTACTGAGTCAAAACAAGAGGAGCAACCAGAAAAATATGGGGGCATTGGTGCTCATTTTTCTTTTTCATATGAGTGTCCTTGGAATGTGATTAGTTGCTTTTCAATATACATATGGGTGTTTTGGTCTAAAATGGATATGGGCATGAGCACCAGAGAACAAGTGGCCATGAAGGCCTGAGTCACATAGTAGACAAGTGCTTCGGTCAAATGCATTGCTCTTGCTTAACATAGGTGCAATGGATTGAATATTTAGTCCTTCCCAAACTCATATGTTGAAACTTATTTCCCCAGTGTGATGGTGTGAGGTGAGACCCATGGGAGATGATTTGGTCATGAGGGTGGAGTCCTCATGAGTGGGATGAGTACTTTTATAAAAGAGATCTCACAGAGCTCCCTAGCCACTTCTACCATATAAATTTCCAATGAAAAGATGGGCAGGGGTACCTGGGTGGCTCAGTCAATTAAGGTTCCCATTCCTGGTTTTGACTCAGGTCATGATCTCACAGTTTGTGAGCTCAGGCCCCACACTGGGCTCTGCACTGATACTGTGGAATCTGCTTGGAATTCTCTCTCTCTCTCCCTCTGTCTGCCCCTCCCCTGCTCATGGTCTTTCTTTCTGTGTCATAATAAATAAATAAAACTTAAAAAGAAAAAGATGGCCATGTAGGAATCAGATTCTCACCAGACACCAAAACAGGCCCTTGCCATGATCTTGGATTTCCCAACCTCCAGAACTGTGAGAAATACTACATATTTGTTGTGTATGAGCTGCCTAGCAGCCAAGCTGATTAAGACAGTAGACTTATAAAATTAAGTTTTTGTCTTTTTCTTTTCTTTCCATGGGAGTTTATGGAGGTTATGTAAAGTAAGGAAAATATTACAGACTATAATAATAATAATACAAATATCCTCACTGAGAATTTGCTATATCTCAGGGAAGTTTCATTATTAATCATCTCTCAAATCTTTATCAATTAGAATTCATTTGGTGATTATAGAAAATTTATACAGGGAATAAAATCAGAATAATACTATTAATGTTTTTTGTAAAAATCACACACAAAATATGACTACTTCTACATACATTTCACTCAGCATCTTACAGGCTGTTTTGGACTGGTTAAAGTCTTTATTACAACAGCTGAGATGAAGGAGGGAGAGCTTAAGGTTACTTAGTCTAATTGAGAAAAACTAAGGCAGAAAAGCAGAATTAGAACTGCTAGCTTTTACTTTTATTATAGCCAAAAAATTTATTTTCCCAGCCCTTAATGTAGAGTTTGATTCTTTTGCCAAATTTGCTTCCTCTGTAAATATTAATGAAACTGTTAACCCTTAAAATATTATACTGGCTATTATTTGACTGACAAATGATACCAGTATCATTATCTTAAAGGGAAACATGCATATGGATATTTTAATTGAAGTACAAAATAATTTTATAATAGTAAGCTTTTCACAATGTAGCACAGATGTCTTTGTATCTGAAGAAATTATACATGAGATTTCATCTCTGTGTCTCTTAATAAATATGAAAAACATTATTACTTCCAGATGTAAGTGTTATTAAATACATAATCTGAGAATAAAAATACAAGCAGTAGTATTATTTCAAATATGAAGATTTAAAATTCACTTGGCATCAATATATTGGCTATAATATTTTTTACGAAGGATTTATTATTACTTATTGTACAGAGATTCTAATCAAGTGTCTCTGAAAGACATGGACAATGATTGACAGCTTACATGAATAATAATGAAACTGAAATTTTCAACATGGTTTTGCAACATATTTTCTATACAAAAACAAGATAAGATTTCTTATTTAAAATGCTCTGTTAATATGAGACTAATAAATTGCCAATTTGTTGGAGATACTTTTCTGAAAAAATGCTCTGAGAGTATATCATCTGGTTGATTCAATAATATTTAGTTGGGGTCCATTTGAGTTACTGCTGACCGAATAAAATTTAAAATTAACTGGGTGGCTACAAATATTCCCTAAGCCCCAGTCAAGTTAGGTTAGGCAAAAGTTTGAAATTCACCATTCGAATAGAAATAATGTCATCCCACCACTTCCTGGAAGGGAGTGATATATGATTCTGCTTTTTCTTTCATCTGTAGAACAAGTTGCACATGAGATAGAATTGAATTAAATTTTATATGAAATCTCAGCAACTAACTGACCTGGAAAAAAAGAAAAATCAACTTACTGGTTGTTTTACCTCCAGTGGCAATTAACTAGGCAGATTTTTTTTTCCCCCTCCAGTGCATTAACATTAAATAAAAATCCTTTCAATAGAACAAATAGGGTTCATTTGGAAAATATAGCACCTAAAGGTGCTCGTTAACTTTTTTTTATTTGACGTATAAGTGCCATACAATATCCTATTAATTTCAGGTACAGGTCATTGTGATGTGATATTTTTGTGGATTATAAACTGATCCCCAAGATAAGTCTAATTACCATCTGTTATCACACAAAGTTATTACAATATTATTGACTATATTCCTTTCTGTACATTACATGCTGATGGCGCATTTATTTCACAACTAGAAGTTTGTACCTTTTAATCCCTTTCACCTATTTTGGCTGCCCTCCTACCCATTCCTCTTCTGGTAACCAGTGGTTTGTTTCCTGTATTCATGAGTCTGTTTCTGTTTTTGTTTAGATTCCACATGTAAGTGAAATCAGATGCCACTTGTCTTTTCTGCCTGACTTATTTCACTTTGCATAATATCCTCACATTCCATCCGTGTTCTTGCAAATAACAAGATTTCATTGTTTTGTTTTGTTTGTTTTGTTTTTGTTTTTGTTTTTTTTTTGGTGGCTGAGCAACATTCCATTGCATATATATACACCAGATCATTTTTACTCATTCATCTACCAATTAACACATAAATTGCTTCCATCTCTTGGCTTTTGTTAATAATGATGCAATAAACATAGGGGTGCGTATTCCTCAAATTGGTGTTTTAATTTTTTTTTCAGATAAATACCCAGAAGAAGTAGAATTGCTGGATCATATAGTAATTCTACTTTTAACTTCTTGAGGAATCTTCATAATATTTTCCATAGTGGCTGCACTAATTTACATTCCCACCAACAGTGTCTGAGGATTCCCTTTTCTCCACATTCTCACCAACACCTGTTACTTTTTGTCTTTTTGATAATAGCCATTCTGACAGGTGTGAGGTGATAGCATCTCAGTGTGGCTTTAATTTGCATTTCCCTGATAACTAGTAATGTTGAGCGTCTATTCATGTTCCTATTGGTCATCTGTACATTTTCTTGGGAAGAATGTCTATTCAAGTCCTCTGCCCATTTTTAAAACAAGTTTTTTTTTTTTTAAAGTTATGTAGTTTCTTTATATGTTTTAGATATTAATCATTTATCAGTTGTATGTTTTGCAAATATCTTCTCCCATTCAGTAGGTTCCTTTTCATTTTTTTCTGATTGCTTCCTTCATTATGCAAAAGTGTTAATGTAATCTAATCCCATTTGTTTATTTATTTCACTTTTGTTGTCTTTGCCTGGGGATATTGGCCCAAAAAAATATTGCTCAGGCTGATGTCAAAAAACTGACTGCTTATGTTTTTTTCTAAGAGATTTAGGAATAAATTTAAGCAAGAAGATGAAAGATCTGTACTCTGAGAAAAAGAAGACAGTGATGAAAAAAATTGAAGATGACACAAGTAAATGGAAAGATATTCTGTGCTCATGGATTGGAAGAATTAATATTGTTAAAATGTCCACACTGCCCAAAGCAATCTACAGATTCAATGTAATCCCCATCAAAATACTAATGGCATTTTTCACAAAATTTGAAATTCTTTGTTTTAGAATGAAGAATCCTAAAATTTGTATGGAACCTCAAAACCCCCAAATAACCAAAGCAATCTTGAGAAGGAATAAAGCTCCCTGATTTCAAACTATACTACAAAGCAACAGTAATTGAAACAGTATAGTACTGGCATGAAAACTAGCATATTGATCAATGGAATAGAACAGATAGCCGAGAAAAAAAACCCTACATATGTGCTTTTTGAAAAATTACCACTAACATGGTAAACAACAACCACCAAAATCACAATTAAATAACTACATTAACTTAATCAAAATGCTATGAATTTCAGCTCTTGAATGTTCCTCAAAACTTTGCTCTTGTTTATCCTCATTGCCCTTGGCCTGGCCTTTTATGAACCTTCTAGTTTCTCTTCTTGCAGCTAACTTCTTGCCCTGGTGATCCAAATTTCATACTCACAACAGAGTTGGTAGTTTAAAACACAAAATTGATGTATTTTATCTACCTCTTTAAAGCCTTCTGTGGCTCCCTGGGGTCCTATAACAGATAAGGAGCTAGCTAGAACTCTGGATCCTGAATTCTTGCCTGTCTAATTTGTCACAAAACACCATGTGACAGTTCCTCTGGTGCAGTGCATCACACAGATGGACATTCTTTTTTTAGCGCATTGGGTTTTTTTTTTTTTAATTGTCTTTGACCGTTTAATTTACTGGTCACTTCATTTAAAATGCTCTCCTCTCCCTTTACCATCTTTAGAAATTTGACTAATCCTTTAATACCTTGCTCTTGATTTCCTGTATTCTCTAGGAAAGGCCAGTCCTTCCCTCAGTGTTTCCATAATGTTCTGTTGGTACGTCTGTTATTTCATTAATTATATTGTGCTGTCGTTATTTGTTCATGGGTCTCTTTGCTCTACAAGACTATGACTTAAGTGCAGAGACTGATCTTACTTACGATCTTACCTTCTCTTCCATCTCTGCGATGTCTATACCTTGTCTGTCAAATGATTAAGATCACAGTGGTACAAATATATAAAGAGATTTGAATATATTTGCATTTATAGAGGTGCTGGCCATGTGTAGCAACATGGATGAAACTTGAGGGTGTCATGCTGAGTGAAATAAGTCAGGCAGAGAAGGACTGATACCATATGTTTGCACATACAGGAGGATTAGGAGGGACTTAACAGAGGACCATGGGGGAGAAGAAGGGGAGAAATAGTGGGGGAGAGGGAGGGAGGCAAACCATGAGAGACTCTTGAATGCTGAGAACAAACTGAGGGCTGATGGTTGGGGGGAGGGGAAGGGAGATGATGGGCATGGAGGAGGGCACTTGTGGGGATGAGCACTGGGTGTTATATGGAAACCAACTTGACAATAAACTATTAAAAATTATGCTCAGGTGAATCAGATGAAACCTATAGGACCCAAGGTTAGGTGAGACCAAACAAGTAAATTTACAATAAATTTTTTTGGTGTTTCTAAAAAGTTACTTATATAGCCAACTTATTCCTTCACTTTTTTTTCATGGTGGGAATATTCTGAATGTTAAAATAATTCTGTATTCAAAATGAATAAAATAGTGGTTTTTTATATTCATATCTCAAAATAACTCCACAGATGGTCTTCAAACTTTCCAAGAAAATAAACTTTGGAGAGAAATCAAACATGAGATGTTTCAACCTAAAAATATACCCCTCAACCCCAACAAAGTTATAGGTATGAGGTAACTAGAGAGGATTTGACTTTGATTAATTAGCACTTTTGTTGGTACCAAAATTGTCATTTACTGGAGAAAGCTACCACTGAACAGGATTTAAAAAATATATACACTTGAGTTAGTAAAATTATTCACGTATGTTCAAGATTTGAACTTTTATTTCAGCAGCAGCATTAAACCATCATCAGTGTCATGATTGTCATCATAATCATTGTTAGCAGCTCTCTGAGCTGGTATTTGCTGGCATTTGCCAAGTATTTAAGTAGTTGTTAAGTAGTTGTTCTACATATTTTTCCTCATTTAATTTCTAGACACCCCCCCATAAATGTAGTACGACAGACACCAAAGGGGCTTACCTAATATTTATTCAAATCCCTTCTCCCTTACCTTTGTATATTCCAGAGGTTAGAAAGTGAAGTAATAGAATTCCCAATATGTCCTATAAGAAATGTGCCCATGTGATACAATTCTAACCAGTGAGATACAGGTGTGATGTGGGATGGTGAGCATGATGATTAAGAAAGAATTTTTGAGATGTTTCATGGTGCAAAAGGTGCTTTTACTACAGCACGGGGACAAGACGCATGGGCAGGAGGAATTGTACTTGCTATTGTGAGGAGTGATTGATTATATACTTTTAAGTTTGGGGAAGGATAGAGATAACATAAGTCTCCAATGGGGTTTCTGTATGAAAAACATGATCCTGGAGGTCTGGCTATTATGTAGATAAGGTTGCTTTCAGTCTCTAGCAAAACATTAACATTAAGGCAGCCATGATTTCCTTGAGGAAAGTCACATACTACATGTCTCAGGTATTTCTCAGTGGGCTGCACGTTATAAGGAGATTTAATTTTAGCTGTATTTCTCTTGTCTTTTTTCTCCTCCTTAGGTGGAAATCTCGGGAAAAGACTCTCTTCCCAAAGCCTTTCAAGAAAGAGTTTTGCCCATTACTTTTCCCCATGTTTACTTAAAACTTTCCCTGCTGCCTATAAGTAGAGCAGATACTCTGAAAACATAAGGGGAAAAGAATCATGATAAAGCAGCAGGAAAGAATCACTTGGGCTTTAGATGAGCTGAACCAGCAGGAAATAGTTCCATCCAAAAGCAAACCACTTCCTTGGTAAACAGCAACAAAAACAAGTCAGTTTCATCAGAATTCTATAAATTGAGCTCTTGAATAGTTCTCAGAACTTTGCCCTCTCCACTCTTTCCTGTGTCTTCTGATTGCTTCTTCCTCATGCTGATGACTTCCAGAAACTGCAGCTTGACTTTTGTGTTCTCAACCTCTGTATTTTTAGTTATATGAGAAAAAGAAAGCCCTTATTTAGTTGGGCCAATGTGGTTTAGGTTTTCTTATAAAACTCAGTCCAAGCATGACTAACTCAGCTTGACTCCATTCTTCCTGGTTTATTGATGTTGAAATCAGAAAGGTTTTGTAACTTGTTCAAAGCTGCACAGGTTGTGAGTACATTTTGCAAGATTCAAATCCAATCTAACAGAATCTGAAGCTGATCTTCCTTACATTAGAGAGGTGTTTGTTTTTTAAATATTAGGCTGAACCATTTAAAAATTGTCTGTGGCAATTCCATATAGTTTACCATAATTGGTTAAGCAATGTAACAATAACTTGTATACACACACATACACACACTCACACAAACTCACTAGAATTTTAAAATCGCACCTCGATATTTCCTGGTTAATTCATAAAATTCATATTTGATTAATTCAGTTGATGAATAAGGAAATACTATAGTGACTAAATTAACTAAATTATTACCTCTAAAGCCATTATCTTGTATATTTAAATATAACCGAAATGTTAGAATACCTGGCACTGTGCCAAACATTCAGAAGGGGCTCCAAAAATATTCAATGAATAGAGAATATTTTTAATTTAGTAACCTCCTTTGCAGATGACGTTTTTAAAAAAACACACATTTTGATGGAGAAAATTTATTGCATAAAATATAGTACTGGTCTGATGCTCTATTATCCCTTAGAAACAAATTGTTAGTTCAACTGGGGTATTCTTCTCTACCTGATCTGACTCTTTTTCTTATTTTAAGAAAGTAAGATGGCTTAGGTCACGTCTTCATAATAACCTCTGTTAGTATTACTCTGTAATCTTGTATCTACATTTGTTATTGCATTAATTATAATTTCATGTTAATTTTTAAAAATAATTTGTGAGCTTATTAAAGCCAAGAACTTTGTGTTCTTTATATTCCTATGACCTTGGAAGAAATTTGTATGAATGTAACGTATTACTATGATTTAACTATACATTTTATAAAAATGAAATTGTTTGAAAACTTCTTTGTGAGTGTTTATTTATTTTGAGAAAGAGAGAGAGAGAGAGAGAAAATGAGTGGGGAAGGAGCAGAGAGAGAATCCCAAGTAGGCTCTGTGCTGGTCAGTGCAGAGTTCCACACAGGGCTAATCTCACAAACCGTGAGATCATGACTTGAGCCAAAATCACTAGTTGAACTCCTAACTGACCAAGCCACGCAGGCGCCCCTGAAAACTTTTCAAATGGGATAATATGACAAATTTTTTTCAAAATTTGGAAAAGTATTCATTTGACGGAAATAAAAGTGAGCTAACATTGAATTCTGGAGAAATATTTGCATATTTAGAGATATTTAAAATAATTCAAAAGAGGAAGAAATGTAGAGGTAGGTGGTAGCAGATGTTTAGGGCTATAAAGGACACCCAGGCAAAGCACATCTGTGGTTTCAAGTGATGACACGTCATCACTTTTCAGGTGAAAGTCATGAGATCTGTATAGTCTGTATAGTGAGTTCTGAGATCTAAGTTCTGAAGGTTGGCACCTGAGCAAGGAGGAGCTTGATGGTTGTGAATGTGGTCAAAGGTTCATCTGCTTTAGAAAGTGCTGCTTTGTTGCAGTGTTTTTAAATACCAGGTCATCTTCAAAGGAATCAGAATTAATGGAATCAAGATTAGGTAACTCTCTGTGTGATAGAAATATCTCATTTGTGGGGTTGGGCAAGACAGTTAGCTATGGACTCTGAGCATCTCTAAAAGGTTTTGCTGAGTTTTACAGACCTTAAGGCTTATCAGTCTCTTGATCCTGAGCCATCTTTGTAACTACTTCTACAGACCACAGAGGATGTCCAGGTAACCACAGTATGTCATCTGTGTAAGTCGCTGCTTTCTAGGAGAGGGGGATTGGCTTGCTTGCTGATTACTACAATGCTTGCTTCTCACTCAACAGCCAGTGGGCCCTCAACCTCTTTCCTGTGATGCAACTGTGGTAGTCAAGGGCAGGTCGTCGCCAAAATATGCTCCACTTTGAGATATTATTGATTATTTTGAATTAAAGTTACTTTAGAAAAAATACAAAACATGGGGCGCTTGGTGACTCAGCCAGTAGAGCATCTGACTCTCAATTTCAGCTCAGGTCATGATCCCAGAGTCCTGAGATCAAGCCTCACACTGGGCTCCGTGCTGGGCATGGCCTGGAGCCTGCTTGAGATTCTTTCTCTCCCTTTCTCTTGGTCCCTCCCCTGCTCATACTCTTTCTCTAATGTATTTTATATTATATTATACATGTATATATTATATATGTATATATATAATATAAAGTATAAAATTAATAAAAATAAAGTGGAAAGTTACTTAAAAAAAAATACAGTATAAGAGGAACACCCTGATCTCCTTATGTCTCCAGAAAGCAGAAAATAAATCTCCTACCTGAAAGGTGCCCTCACTGTACCAAGTGGCAAAGAGATGTCCTCATTACCAGAGATAAGGAATTCAGAGCTGAAAATGTTATATAAACAAACCTTGTTACTTTTACTAATTTACTACTCCAAATCCTGTTGAGACTTCCTTACTAATTGGAGCTCCCAACAAATATACATTTTGTTTGACCTGTCAATTCCTCACAGATTTGTGTCTTTTAGTCTATGGCTTATAAACGCAGCATGATATGGTCATTTCTTTGGGTCTCCGTTTTATTACTGGGCCTTCATGAGCATGTAACTGAACTCTGTTTTTCTTCTTCTGTTAATCTATCTCATGTCGGTTTAATTCTTAGACCAGCTAAAAGAATCTTGAATGATGGAATAAAGTTTTTCCTCCTCAATACAGCCTACGGTGTGTGGCGGTATCATCCATCCCTTCACATTACCTTTTGGGAACTGGGGCAAATATGCAGAAGCTCCTGGTGCTTGAGGTGCTGTCGGTAATAAACTTCTCTCCCTTGGACCCAAGAACCTTGTGCTTTCTGTCAGCATGACACTTTTTGCCACTTACCACTGTGGTAACTAAATTGTTAGCTTGCAAGAGGGGTGAAATCTAATACCCTTCCCAGTACTTGAAAGTTGATGTCTCCTTCATAAAAGCTGTGCTTAGTGGGTAAATGAAATTTTATATCAAGATTGAGTAGTATCCAAGGGATCATCTGTGCCTAAGGATGTATTTACTGGCTTGCAAAAATGAAAGCTAACATGGAAAATGTTGTTGAAAAAACATCTTGAGGTAAAGTGACTCATTCTGATCAGTCCATAAGTTTTTTTCACCATACCATACCGAAATATTATTTTTGTTTTCAGTTTTTAAGTGTATTTATATATTTTGAGAGAGAGAGGGAGGAAAGGGGGAGATACAGAGAGGGGGAGAGAGAAAATCACAAGCAGGCTTCTCACTACCAGCACAGAGCCCAGTGTGGGGCTGGAACCCATGAGATCATGACTTGAGCTGAAACAGAGTCAGATGCTCAACCGACTGAGCCACCTACGTGCCCCTGCATGAATGAATTCTCACACTGATGTTAAATAGGTTTTTGACATAGGTAGATCATTTTTTTTTATTGTATTTATTTTTTTAATATTTACTTATTTATTCTTTTTTAAAAAATTTTTAATGTTTTATTTATCTCTGAGAGAGAGAGAGAGAGAGAGGCTGCATGAGCAAGGGAGAGTCAGAGAGAGAAGGAGATACAGAATCTGAAACAGGCTCCAGACTCTGAGCTGGCTGTCAGCACAGAGCCAGACACGGGGCTTGAACCCACAAACCGTGAGATCATGACCTGAGCAAAAGTAAGACGCTTAACCGACTGAGCCACCCAGGCGCCCCTATTTATTTATTCTTGAGAGAGAGAGAGAGAGAGAGAGAGAACAAGCTGGGGAACGACAGAGACAGGAGACACAGAATCCTAAGCAGACTACAGGCTCTGAGCTGTCAATGCAGAGCCTGATGTTGGGCTCGAACTCACGAGCCATGAGATCATGATCTGAGCCAAAGTCGGACACTTAACCAACTGAGCCACGGTGCCCTGACACAGGTTATTTAAAGCACTGGATTTCAAGGTACTATTTCCTGGCTGTGATAAGTAAAAGGCATAGCTGAAAGAAAAGAAAGAACATTTGCTTGAATATTCAGGAAATTTCACTTATACGTTTATAGAAGTCAGTAAATAATTCTATTCAAAAAGGTAACAGTATGTTGAAGGACGACCAATTGAGTACTGCAGTAAAAGTAAGACGCTTTTATAGACACTGGAGACATGATTATACATATAAAGAGACAGTAAATTGTTCTGTTCAGGCACCAACACTGTATTCAAGGGAAGTCAAGTGGATAATGAAATAACAGTAAGATTTCTTTTATAGCACTGTGAGACATGGTTAGTTATAATACTCATTGTATTGTAATCATTGCTGACTTGTGAGTTTTTTAATGCCTTCAAATGTTGCATCAAATATTCGAGAATAAAACAAAGTGCATGAACAAACACAAAATGTTGGGAACTGCTAACAAAAACCCAGAAGTGGAAATAAAGGAACAAAGGAAACAAAAGAGAGAGTAATTTAAGTTTGTTAGCATGTATGAAAAAAACATACCATAAAAAAGTGTTCATTAATTCAGAAACTCAAGATTATGAACGGACAGATTCCAAAGTGGGCAGATCTATTTATAAACATTTAACCATCTAGAAGAAATAATTACCCAGGGAGATAGAATTTTAATTAAATGCCTAGAGGCAATCTCAATGATGTAAGCGAATTTAAAATTTAAAAGGATGTAATCAGTTAGAATTATAAATATAGTTATAGATAATTAGACTTAGTTTCTATAGTGATATAATTAAATGAATGGCATGTCCTTCAGTCTTTGGTTCATTCATTTAATAATTGAGTTGCTCCCAACATACCATCCATTGTTACTGTCTTTAAAGAGTTCATAGTCTAGTGGGGAAGAAAGTATATAAACTGCCTACAATATGCCACATTTAATTAGCTTCTCTAATAAAGGCACAATGAGGTTTTGAGACCAATTTCTGACTCCAGCAATCACTGAGGGCTTCATGGAAGAGTAGTATTATTTCTTGTTAAGACTTAAAAGCTCAATGGAATTTTTATAGACAAAGGAATTGAAAAAGGCATGAGCTAAGGCACAAAATGTGAAGGTGCTGGGCATGTTCAAGAATGGCTGAGTGGTCTGGATTGTTGGTGGAGTATTAGATTTTGTTTTGTTAGCCAATCTTAAAATCTTTTTTGAGATCTCTTTAAAAGATGTGGTAGGCCCATGTATATATACTGATATGGTACATGTTTGGCCTCTGTTCTGCCACATAGGTTAATGTTCTACGACTCTAGTCTTTTGTTGGGTGGTTTTTTTAATCATTCTTTCTTTTGGGGTGTATCTTTTCATTTTTTAGGAAGGTTTATATTTGTTATAATAATTACCTTTGTGCTAATAACTTTATATAACACCCTTAACTTGTCTTTTTCCCCTTCTCTTTCTTCATGCTCTCTTTTTCCTCCCATATCTCTCTTACTATTTATTGTCTTATGGTTACCTACTATGAGTAATACTGAAAATTTCTAGTAAATTCTCTTTTCTCCTATTACCCCTTGCCCCCTATATCTTATTTGAGGTGACATCCTTTTACTCCCAGTTAATACCCAAGTGAATAGCATATTCCCAGTAAATAATTAATCAATAAATGGGCTTATTTTACCTTTTAACATACTCCCCATTCCTGCCTTGTCACCATTTTTTTCCCTTTCTTTTCTATTTTCTTTTCTTTCTTTCTTCTTTCTTTTTTCTTTCTTTCTCTTTGGTATTTGTAATGTATCTATATTTTCAGATCATGCAGACATTCTATATAATAAATGCCCCTCTAAAATAATAATTAAGGAAATTCTAAAGACAAATATGGTTTTAATGTTCTTCACTAGTCTCTTTGAACATCTAAAATTTATCTTATAGATTCTTTAGATTAGTTCATGAGAACAATTTCCTGAGTTATTTTACATTCTTCACATTTCACAACTATCATACTTGGGGTCAGTTTGACTAGATATATGACCAGGCTCATATTTTCCTTTCCTGAATATCTTTATATGTTTTGATATTTAATATCTGAAATATATTTTAATATTCTTTTCAACCCTAAAGAATTGCTTTTGAAAAGTTTAAGGTGAAATTGACTTTTCCTTTTCTCCAAAGTCAGCATTTTTTCTAGAACAAGGATCCTCAAATACTTTGGTTTCAGGAATTCTGTTATGCTGAGTGAAATAAGTCAGGCAGAGAAGGACAGATACCAAATGTTTGCACGTATAGGCCGATTAGGAGGAACTTAATGGAGGACCATGAGGGAGGCTCCATGAGGAGAAGAAGGGGAAAAATAGTTGGGGAGAGAGAGGGAGGCAAACCATGAGAGACTCTTGAATGCTGAGAACAAACTGAGGTCTGATGAGGTCTGGTAGGGGAGAGGGGAAGGGGAGTGATTGGCATGGGGGAGGACACTTGTTGGGATGAGCACTGGGTGTTATATGGAAACCAACTTGACAATAAACTATTTAAGAAAAAAAAATTTTTTAATAAAAATTATTGAGGATCCCAAAGACCTTTGATTTATGTGGGTCACATCTAATGAGATGTACCTATTTAAAAGTTGAGAAATTTTAAAAATTATTTATAAATTCATTTATAATACCAATGACATACCTAGTATATATTAGCAGAAATAATATTATTAAGTGAAAATAATATATTTTCCTAAAAAATGTGAGAATAATTATTTTACATTTTTGCCAGTCTCCTTAATGTCTGGTTTAATAGAAGACAGTTGGATTCCCAGGGGTGCCTGGGTAGCTCAGTTGGTTAAGAATCTGACTTAGGCTCAGGTCATGATCTCACGGTCCATGAGTTCAAGCCCCATGTTGGACACTGTGTTGACAGCTCGGAGCCTGGAGTCTGCTTCAGATTCTGTGTCTTCCTCTTTCTGTGCCCCTCCCCTGCCCCTGCTCTGTCTTTCTCTCTCTCAAAAATAAATAAACATGAAAACAATTTTTTTTAAACAGAAGACAATTGGATTCACATATTTAATTATTCAATCTTTTGAAATATGTTGTTTGGGTTAAAGTATTTGAAGAAAATATAGCCTCATAAATATATAGATGAAAGTGAAAAGTATCTTTTACAGTTTATTTATTTATTTTGAGAGAGAGAGAGAGAGAAAGAAGGTGGGGAGAGGGGAGGAGAGCGAGAGAGAGAGAAAGAGAGAGAGAGTCCCAAACAGGCTCCACACTGTCAACACAAAGCCTGATATGGGACTTGATTCCACAAACTGAACCATAAGATCATGACCTGAGCCAAAATCAAGAGTCAGACACTAAACAGACTGAGCCACCCAGGTGCCCCCAAAATGTATTTTAAATACCTTTTCAGATAATTGTGTATCCTTCTTTGATATTATACAAGATTTGACAAGTGACAGGTTATTAAAATTTAGTTGCAGCGTGGAATCTAAAACCATAGCAATGAACTTTTTGTTTTTGGCTACATTAAAATCCATTTGTCTGTCTTACGGTTTGAACAAGGCTTTTCTCTAGAATTATGTGCTGATCATTTAGAAACTTTGGGTTCATTGAGTTATGCAGATCTTCCAAATGTTGACACATCTCATCATACAATATCAAAACATCACATTTATTAATATCACTATTGATCTTATTGGGAAAGCTATACAGTAGTAGATACAATTTTTTTCTAAAACTTGTTCTAATTTTTTCTTGAAAGCTCAAATTTTATCCATGATAAAAAATAATGTTAATAATTTTTCATTTCATTTATTTTTTAGGAAAATTTATGCCAAATATCCACATTTTAATAACTGTAACTTTGTTTATACGTTGTTATTTGCAATAAAAATGGTGTAAAAAGTGACTAGTTTCAGATGGCAATTCAAATAATCGCACAGGTGTTTTTCCTCAAGACACAGCATCTTACTGCACAAGTGCTTTGAATATACTTTCTATTTTCTCACATACTAGTGCAAAGGTCAAGATTTAATAAAATTAATTTTTACTGTTCTATCAAGGAACTTTTTTCCCCCCTAAATGTTTATTTATTTTCGAGAGTGAGAGAGACAGAATGCTAGTGGGAGAGGAGCAGAGGGAGGGAGACACAGAATCTGAAGCAGGTTCCAGGCTCTGAGCTGTCAGCACAGTGTGCAACGTGGGGCTTGGACCCATGGACCATGAGATCATGACCTGAACGATGTCCGATGCTTAACGGACTCAGCCACTCAGGCGCCCCTATCAAGGAACTTCTTACATGAATCTAAATTTTTCTGCATCAGTATTGATGAAGAATTGATTTTGAATGCCAGGGTTTTTATTCATGCTAAGAGGCCACCAGTTTTACCCATCATTGCTTTTGCAAGGCAATATAAACTACTCCCTTTTGCTTTTTGTTAATGAAGATATTAAAACAGTGACATTTGTGTACCTCCAGAGTGGGTTTTGAGGTTTCCCCAGGAACCTGCAGAGCACACGTTGTGAACTGCTATTGTTGGCTATGTCGTGGTGTTGGCCATCCGGATTTAATCAAAATCCTTTTTTTTTTCTTTTTTGTGCAGACTTCTTACAGTGAAATGCATCCTTCTCGACTTAAAAAAATAATTTTAAAGAGAGAGAGAGAGTGCAAGCAGCGGAGTGCAGCAGAGGAAGGAAGGGAGAAAGAGAGAGAGAGAGAGGGATAGAGAGAATCTCAAGCAGGTTCTACACTCAGCATGGAGTGCCATGTGGGGCTCAATCTTATGACCCTAAGATGATGACCTGAACTGAATTCAAGAGTCGGACACTTAACTGACTGAGTCACACAGGTGTCCCCATCCTCCTGGATTTTTAAAAGAGTGTGGTCACCCAGCATACCTTTTCTAGTCCAAATGCTCTAGAACTCACTCCTCTCTGACTTTCATAAAATGACTTTCACTTTCTGCTTCCCTTCCTCCATTTTATAAAAACGTTCTCTTTCCTTAGCCTTTCTATTTGAAATTTGCTTTCAGGAATTTCTTCCCTGTAGCATTGCCCAAAGGTACTGTCGGGGGGGGGGGGGGGGGGGGGGGGGGGGGGGGGAGTGGGTGAGGATGGCCAGTTATGGATAGTCACTAGGAAAAGCAGGGTAAGCAAGGATAAGGTTGTTTTGCACATCTAAGTCATTTGTCTTTTCCATTGATAAGTTTTTAGAAATTAAGACTTCCATCTCTTCCTGGTACAGACAGAGACAAGGAGATGTCCTTATGAATGGAGATTTCCCTAATAAATGTATGTCTCTTACAAAAATGAACTTCTATCAGTTTTCAGACAGTTTACAGCAGCACTGTATCTGCTCTTTCTTAAAAATAATCAGCCTAAAAGAATCTTTATGCCACAGAGTCATATTTTAAGGTATCATAGTTTTTACTTTCTGTTCCCCTTCACCGCCTGGTTCTGCTGTAGGTGTTTTGCTTGATTCTTTGGTTTTGTTATCCTTATAGTTTTGTGTAAAACAAGCCCTTCTCTTGTAGCAGGAATTGGAAACAAGAGATTCCAGATCAAAGTATGTGGTTATATTTAAGTTGTATTTGCTTCTATCCCATTGGATATCATGCCATATGGCCAAACACTATATTGGGAAGCAGGGAATGGTACTTTCTCCTACCACTGGGTGGGATAAGGTCACATTTGTGAATAATAATACAATCCACTGTAGTCCTGTCAGAATACGGTTAAATTCTTGCTTCTATGCTCCCTCTGAGAGGGAGTTGAGCATAATACAACAACCACATGGAGAGGAAGAAGAAGGAAATGGAGAATAAGGTGCAGAAAGTTTTAAAAATTGGGCTATTTGAGAAAAAGAATTTTAACTTTTTTGATCAATGTTCAGTTCCAGGAATGAACTGATGTGAAACAGATTAATATGGAAATGCTTCTGAAGGGGAGCAGATTTTGCCACCCCAAAATATGTCTTTTTGGCACATGGATTATTTTGAGTTAAAGGCAATCAAAACCCAGCAGATTCAGGAAGAGCTCTTTACCTCCTCCTCAGCTGCCTAAATTTACATAAGAAAGGAGGCCTGTATCAGGAAGTGAGCTATTATCAGAGATACCTTTTTACATAAGAAACTTATCTGCAAAACAGTATAACCTTTGTTTTCTAAACCTCTCCTACCTTCCTGTGAATGGCCTTTCTTCCCATTGTAGCCCCAGACCCCCATCCCTTTCCTTAGCTTCCCATGTTATGTAAGCCTCAATTATCTGTCTGCCCTTTGTGTCTCATATTTTATGGGGAAGGGTTCCTGTACACACAACATTTGTCAGTTTTTCTCTTGTTAATCTGTCTTACGACAATTTCATTACTAGACCAGCCAAAAGAACATAGAAGGAAAAAAGGGAAAATTTTTTCTTTCCTTCACTTCCCATTGCAGAGATTTAGAAATTCAAAATGTCCTTCACAAACATGTGATTTAGTAAACAAAATTAATGCCCCTTTGTTAGAAAAAAATTAAGAGTTAAAACCTAGTGTGGTAGGATTGCGAGAGGGTACTGTTGCACTCTGATATATACGGGGCCCAGAAGGAGGCCCTTTGTGGCAAAAGTCTGGTTAGTTTAGCTTTTGCAAAAGGGCATGAAGGGGACCAGTATATGCCACTTTGGCATAAGGATGACTTTGGACTGGTTATTTTGAGAAACTGCAGAGGAAGTTCTAAAAACCAAGTATAGAAATTGCCCTTTTGTAAGGGACATTTACAATTATGAGGGAAATCTCCATTTTAAGGGTGTTGCCTTCTCTGTAACCAGGAAGAAGATAGCCAAATCTTTTGAAATTTATTAGTGGAGATAGCAACAACCTAAAGTCGCATAATAACCTCACACTTGTTTACTATGCGTGCCCTCTGCAATCCCCTTCTGTAACCTTCTTTTGTCTTTAGCTGTGGATGGTATTTAAGGTGGTGGCTTGGGGCATCTCGAGGAGTTACTGAGTTTTCCAGGGTGTCTCTTATGTACACAGAAGGTATACGTGTTATTAAACTTCTGTTTGTTTTTCTTTTATTAATTTGTCTTTTAATACAGGGGGTTTTAGTCAAGAACTTTGAAGAACAGAGGGAAAATTCTTTTTCCTACCTTACAGGCATAAACAAAACCTCAGAGCCATCAAGAAAGAAAGAACTAAGACCCTTAATAAACACATCTGAAAAAGCTGGCTGAGCTCTCTTTTGGAAAGAGGAGTACAGAAATTTCCATCTACCACCTCAGAGAGCATGAAATTTATTTTTCCTGATACTTTGGTTAGGAAAAAGGAAGTATTATGTAAAAAAGGAAAAACTCCCAAGTCAACACTGAACAAGGGACTGACTCTGAATTTATAATAGAAAAGTGGTAAAGAAATCTCTAAACTGAGATGTTAACATAAAACTGATCCTAGCTTGGTGATGTTCTAAGGCCCAAAGCAGTAGCAAACAGACACCCTCTCTAGGGGACCATTTCTAGCAGTAACCATTTATGCAGGAGTCTTTGGGAAAAAGTTCCTTGCAGAAGAAGAGCTTGCTCTCTCTCTCTCTCTCATATACACACACATCATACAAATACTACAAAACCATATAATGATGTAATTCAAGTTAAATGTCAGTCTAGAGACATTATAAGGAGGATCTCCAAGAGCTTGAGATTATGAAAACAATGAAAAAGATGATTTAAAAAAAGTACAGTTGTCCCTTATCTGAAAATTCTGAGAAGCAGATATTCCAAAGAACAATAACCGGAACATTATTTTTCCACTATTTCACGTGAGGAAAATGACAATGTGCCACATGTTACTCCCAAACTCCAAGTTCCCTAAAATGTAACTGAGGGACTGGAAAATATTTACATATAAGTAAAAAAAAAAAAACCCAAAACTATCACTTTTTGATTATTAATAGTTGCTCTGCATGCAGTAACGGAAGGCTTGCATGCTGTACCATAAGCATGGCACTTGGGCTTTCATCTGATGCAGCAAACTAAGAGCAATGAAGAAATCTGTTAGAAAAAAATATCATAAAGCATACAGACATGCTTTATAATAAAGACCAAGGCATGTTCTAATAATTAATTGGCATGACTCAACAAGAGTAAAAAACCTGAACTTGAATCATGGAGGAAGGAAGGAAAGCTCACTGAGATCATCACTCTTTGCAATTAGTTGCAAAAGTTAATAGTGTAGGCAAAGTTGGTGATAAAGGAATAATTTCAAGGATCTTCAGTTTAAAGGAATAATTAAGAATTCACCACCATTTTGATGCTGCTGAGGAGACTCCTGAACAAGAAGACTTTGAAAAATCTTCATGAAGAGTAAAGGGATTGATGCTTTAGGATAAAATTTTTTATTAACCAGAGCTCTGCTTACATGCCCATTTTCTATGTTGGTAAACAGATAGCTTCCCTTAATGCCAGCAATATTGAAGATACACAGCCCTTTGATTAACACTAAGCATAACTTTTAAAAAACATCGAGCTTTTATTTTTAACATTTACCAATCATATTTGGACCATAGCTTTAGACATTTCTCCAAATGTCATTTTGCTAAAAACTGTTGTATTTTAGTTTTTAAAAATATAAACACAAAAATTTTCTATAGAGACATCAGCCAAAAACATTGTATTAAGAAATAGGTGTATTCTGTGAACCTTGAATATAAAAACCATAATTCATATAACCAGGAAAATGTTGAGCAGGGAGATTTCTGTGGAGGTGAGTCCATATGTTTAAAATGATTAAATAGATAAAGGGAATATAACTCAAGATGAAGGAACACAGCAGCCAGAAAAGGAAGAGAAAAAAAGGAAGGAAGGAAGGAAGGAAGAAAAAGAAAGAAAGAAAGACAGAAAGACAGACAGAAAGAAAGAAAGAAAGAAAGAAAGAAAGAAAGAAAGAAAGAAAGAAAGAAAGAAAAAAATCAAATGATGAAAGTATTTAAAGAAAGGATAGAATTAGAAGGTTCAAGAGAGGAATTCTGGAAGGGGAGAATTGAGAGAATTAAGAAAGCAATACTCAAAGACTTAGTGGCTAACAATGTTTCAGAATTAATAAATGATGTGAACCACCAGTTTGGAAATCCCCATTAGGCCCCCGTTCTGTGTCTGGTCCCTATAGACATGGTAGAACATCTTACAGAAACCTAAAACACTTGAAATCTTTCAAAGATCAAGGCAATTAATCTACAAAAGAAAAATTGTTAGACCAACAAACTTTACACAATAGAAATCAGATAATAATGTCTTGAAGGGTTTGAGAGAAAACAAGTTACCAAGTTAGAATTCTGTACTAGCTAAAGAAAAGTTCCAAGAGAGATGGTGAACCAGTGTTCCTGTAAGACTAAAGAAGTAGCTACTTTATAAATAGGGAAACTAAGCCTAGAAACAAAAAAGTGATGAAAAAGGAATTTGGTAAACATTTAAGTAATTTTAAATAAGAATTATTTATACAAACTAATAATAGTTTTTTAATTAAAAAGATGTCTTTTAAGTAGGCTCCATGCCTGGCATGAAGCCCAACACGGGGCATGGGCTCAGGACACTGAGATCAAGACCTGAGCCTAGATTAAGAGTCAGATTTTAACTGACTGAGTCACCCAGGTGCCTCAAACTAATAAGCATTATGATAACAGTTATAAAGCCAGGATGGGACTAAGTTATGTGACTGAAAGATGGAAAGGTAGTCAATGGAGTGAAAAGAGTATTTCTAAAATTCTTATATTTTTGGGTGACAAAATATATACTGATTAATTTTAGATTTTGTTAAGTGTGTGTGTTAAAAAACTAAAGACCGTTTATTGCAAGAATTGAAATGACAATATAACCTTCATATAAGCAGAAGGGGGAGGGGAAAAATCAACATGAAAAAAATAGCCACACCCCTGACATTATATAGGAAAATAAAAAAAATTCCTTTTTGAATCAGAGAAAAAAATTATAATAGGACTTAGATCCTATTTGGATCTAAACACAAATTAAAAAATGCCTTTGAGTAGAGATGAATGGAATGCAACTATAGTTATTAGGAAACTTTCATAAATGCAAAGATTAGAAAGGAAGAAAGACTGAGAAATTAGTGATGTGCACATCCAACTCAAGAAGTTAGAAAACAAAAAATGTAGCAAACACAAATGATAAGAAAATAGTAAAGTTGAAAGAATAAATTGATTATACAAAAACAACTGAATACAGGTTTCCCCTGATGTCTGAAAATGGAATGTTCCTAAAAACTCTTACCAAGCAAATGGCCTAAAGTGAAGAAGCAATTACCATTAATACCTATGGAAACATTCCCAGACCCCCAAAATAACCTCTTTTAGATGTTTCTGATTCTTTAGGACACATCTTGCTAATGAATGCACAAAACAATGACAAAGCATAAATGTTCACACAAAACAAATCAATGCTATGGTGGCCTGATGCTGACAGTAGTTCCTTTGTAGGAGGTTGTGACACTGCTGTCCCTGCTCAGTGTACAAGGTGCCATGCTGCTTTTATACAGGCTACTGAGAAACAAGTTTGGAGGTTCTTTTTGCTTTTAGTCTTTTGTGTCAAAGTGAAAAACCTGTTCAGATTTCTTTAGGTTATCATAAACAGATACTAATGTAGGTCTTTCATAAAAATGAAGTCGTGTTAATGAACTTTTGGAAAATGATGGGTATCTGCAAACAAAATTAAGTTCCTTGAAAAGATTAATAAATTGGACAATCTCTGGCAAGTCTTCATAATTCCAGTCTCTGTCAAATCTTCAAGATTCCCCCAACCACTTAACAGCTGTTCCTAATTTAACAACAAATCAACTTAAAAAAATTTTATTTATTTTTTGGGAGAGCACAAGTGGGGGAGGGATAGAGAGATGGGGACAGAGGATCATAAGCAAGCTCTGCAATGATAAGAGTGAGCCTGCTGTGAGCCTCAAATTCACCAATCCTGAGATCATGACCTGAGCTGAGGTCAGTCACTCAACCTGCTGAGCCACCCAGGTGCCCCAACAATGAATGCACTTTAAAAAATATATTAAACTCTCTGTTCAAATAACTAGGATCATTTTAGTCTCCTCTTGGGATATTGACTTATACTATAAGTTTAGCAAAAATAGGTAAACATAAATTTTATAGGTAGAGAATGATTACAGTTTTTACTATGAAACAGTAATCAATGTAAAAAAAATTAATGGTGTTCGGCAACTAGAGTGCAACTTTGAATGTTTAATAATTATGAAAATTTTCATGTGATATATGAAATTTATAATGAGACATTTATTTTTTCTAATAAAGAATCTCTCATCATCTAAAGAGAATCATATTATTCCAAGCCTTGTATGACTGTCAACCTTCATAAGATTGTCTTGAGATTGTCAGATAATTTATTTGATGGGTATGCTTGTGTGTGTGAGCACTGCTCAACAAATTCACAAATTGTATAAATCTAGTAGATCAAGAAAGGGCTAAGGGAGGAAAAGGCAATATGCTAAGACTAATACCAATGGGAGAAAGTGTTAAAGTAGAATGATAATCACTATCTCAAGCAAGTACTAAAATAAAGGGATTTTTGAGGTGCTTGGGTGGCTCAGTGGATTGAGGATCTGACTCTTGATTTCAGCTCATGTCGTGATCTCACCATTCCTAAGTTCCAGCCCTGAGTCAAGCACTGTGGTGACAGCATGGAGCCTGCTTGGGATTCTCTCCCCCACCCCCCATCCCTCCTCCACTCACATGCTTACATGTTCTCTCTCCCTCTAAAAAATAATAATAAATATTAAAAATAATAAAATAAAATAAAGGGACGTTTATGGAGGTGGTAAGGCTATTTGAACATGAGAAGTGATGTGAGAAGAAACTTGCTCTTTTCTCCACTGTTAACGATTGTGTGGCAGAGGTAGAGTAGCAAGAGCATGGGCCTAGAATTAGGTTCTATCATGTACAAGATGCATGGCCTTGAGAAAGTTGCTTGGCTTCATGAGCCTGACATGTTTTAACATATAAAATGGACCTTTGACGGGGCACCTGGGTGGCTTAGTCGGTTGGGCGTCTGACTTCAGCTCAGGTCATGATCTCACGGTTCGTGGGTTCGAGCCCCGCGTCGGGCTCTGTGGTGACAGCTAGCTCAGAGCCTGGAGCCTGCTTCAGATTCTGTATCTCCCTCTCTATCTGACCCTCCCTTGCTCACGCAGTACGTGTGTCTCTCTCTCAGAAATAAATAAAAACATTAAAAATTAAAAAAATAAAATGGACCTTTGAATAATAAGAACAAAATATATTAAAATGTTGTGAAAATTAAACAAGATAATGTAAATCACCACTTAGCAATAGGTGCTAAATAAATACTAGTGCACCTTACCCTTTCTTTGTGTTCTTATAACAATTTCTACTTATTTAATGAGGGTCATTTAATTCACTAATGCATTGACATTTGCTGTATTAAGTCTAATTATAGTTGTGAATGCTGTTAGTATAAATAACAGAAGTTATTCCATAGTATTTATGTTAATATAATATGAAATAAATGGCTATCTGGTAGAATTTTTTTAAAGTGTTTTCTCTTGATTAATTCCTACATATGGTTATATGACTACTACATTTATAGCTGTTCCAGTATAAACTTCTTTCATTTCAATATGTAATTTTAGATTTTAAAAACATAAGACAAACAGGAACACTTCCATTGCTATGATTTTCATGTTTTCTTCAGGAACCATGGAAAGAGATCAGGGATGTTTGTTTTAATGAGAAACCCACAACACCCTAAGATAAGCCTCTTTCTCTTGCACTGAACTTATTGCCTGCACTTTCTGTCCAAGTTGTTACTCTCATATTATCATTCTCAATCTTAGATTTCTGAATAGTTCTTTAGTAGTGCCAAGTGTCTTCATAACTGTGTTAATCATCATTTTTGTGAGCATTATTTCATTTCCCTACCCTCTAAGAGCAGTGCTGAGTTTTACTTTATTTAACTAAATTATAGGCTAAGTAAGACTCTGCTATACTTCTGACTATCAAAAGAATCCTAGGATTAAAAAGCAAAAAGGAATTATACACCCAGCTTGAAAAGATCCGATGTTTACTAACTAGTTTATATTTGCAGTGAATGCTGCATTGGAAAATCAAAGTAACTCCAGGAACCGCAAAGGGCTGATACCAGAATGTTTAAAATTTTTTATGTCACATTGAATTTAGGCTTTATAGTTTCAGATTATTGGGTGATGATCTTGGTGTTGACTATTTCAACGTAAAAAAAAAAGATGTTTGAGTAGTGCTGGTGACTCTACAAACTACATTGTTGTTTTGCTGATGACTGTCTGCTAGGCACCACCAACGGGGGTGGGGGGTGGGGGTGGGGGGGCACTGCTGGTGGGACGCTGTAAAGCTCAGGGAGGAAGAAGGAGAGTTGGAAAACAGTACAAAGTAGTAAGTAAGGCAGGTTGCAAAATGGAGGAGATGTGCCGCAATTAAGGGTCCTAATTTTTTGTGTGTGTGTGCAAGGACTTATGTAGTTCTATACCTCAAATCTGTAATCCTCCTTAAGGGAAAGAACTGTGGTTTAGGCATCCTAAACCCCTGCTGTGGGTGAGCTCTTTGAGACCTGACAATGAGGAGACAGAGAACATCCTTATTCTTCAGAAAGGGAGAAAAGCATCAGAGGTCAGCTGTCCAGAGAAAAGCAGCACAGATGGGCCACAGACTGAGGTCAGTGGAATGGAGGGATGGCAAAAAGCAATTGGAGCTAGAGCTGTAGAGGTAACCCTTGCCAGCTCTAATTAGGTAGAAGAATCATCTCCTTCTGGTCCTCCACCCATCCCCCAACTCCTCCCAAAACATGAAGAGAAAAATTAGGATGATTCTAGGTAAATATTAGGCTTCCTTTTAATCAAATACAAAATTTCTCAGAGCAGTAAGAATCCAAATTTTGTCAATATGACACGTTGAACTCATCAATGGGTGAGGCTCCCTAATTTGTAAGCAAATTTTGTTCAAAATAAAATGAATGCCATAATGTTAATAACTGCATACATCCTACCATCCAATTAATAAATGCATACATCCTACCATATTTTTTTTTTACAAATAGTTTATTGTCAAATTAGTTTCTACATAACACTCAGTGCTCATCCTCAAAGTGCCCTCCTCCATGCCCATCCCCCCCTCCCCCCCACATCCATCAGTCCTCAGTTTTTGTCAGCATTCAAGAGTCTCTCATGGTTTGCCTCTCTCCCTTTCCCCGACCATTTCCGCCCTTCTTCTCCCCTTGTTCCTCCATCAAGTTCCTCCTAATCCTCCTATACGTGCAAACATATGATATTTGTCCTTCTCTGCCTGACTTATTTCACTCAGCATAACACCCTCAAGGTCCATCCATGTTGCTACACATGGCCAGATTTCATTGTTTCTCATTGCCATGTAGTATTCCATGGTATAGATAAACCACATCTTCTTGATCCATTCATCTGTTGATGGACACTTAGGCTCTTTCCATGTTTTAGCTATTGTGGAGAGTGCTGCTATGAACATTGGGGTACATGTGCTCCTATGCCTCAGCATTTCTGTATCCCTTGGGTAAATTCCTAGCAGTGCTATTGCTGGGTCATAAGGGAGTTCTATTGTTAGTTTCCTGAGGAACCTCCACACTGTTTTCCAGAGGGGCTGTACCAGTTTACATTCCCACCAACAGTGTAGGAGGGTGCCCGTTTCTCCACATCCTCGCCAGCATCTAGAGTTCTCTGATTTGCTCATTTTAGCCACTCTGACTGGCGTGAGGTGGTATCTCAGTGTGGTTTTGATTTGTATTTCCCTGATGAGGAGGGATGCTGAGCATCGTTTCATGTGTCTGTTGGCCATCTGGATGTCCTCTTTGGAGAAGTGTCTGTTCATGTCTTCTGCCCATTTCTTCACTGGGTTGTTTGTTTTTCGGGCGTGTAGTTTGGTGAGTTCCTTATAGATTCTGGATATTAACCCTTTATCTGATATGTCATTTGCAACTATCTTTTCCCATTCCGTTGGTTGCCTATTAATTTTCTGGGTGGTTTCCTTGGCTGTGCAGAAGCTTTTAATCTTTATGAGGTCCCAACAGTTTATTTTTGCTCTTGATTCCCTTGCTTTTGGGGATGTGTCAAGTAAGAAGTTGCTGCGCATCCTACCATATTTATTGAAAATGTTAAGTTTCTTATAAGCCTACGTGATATTCTACTAATCATGGTGAAAAAAAGAAAAACTTGAAGCAAATTTGCAAATGACATGATAAAAGGGACTTATGTACATAAACAGTAATTTTGGGGTATTCAATTTCTACCGAAAATTATTAAGAGCTCTGTTAGGAATGGTTGATGATACGTGGTTTGTTAAAAAAAAAAGAGAAAAGTAGTTGAAATCAATCAATAGACTAATTATACATATAAAGACAATATGCTAATCACTATCAGGAAATACCTCTATAAGCTGGGGTTTATGAATCTTTTGTCTGGTAAGAACACATGTAGTTAAGGTATCTGAATGAAATTTTACATAAAAGGACCATATATAATTTTTTTAATAAAAATCTTAAGTCTTAATTTTACAATCCAAATTTTAATCATTTTATTAATTTGTATTATGTGACAAGTTGTGGAAACTATTGGGTTATAATCCATTGAAATCATATAGTACAAAGGAAATTTGGGGGCTATTCCTCTATTCAATGATTTTAATGTGTAATGCAAAGGGATATTGATGTGTTTAGGGGGGAAACCAATGAGGCTGTCAAACTTTTAAGTCTTGTTGTAGGAAGGTGTTGGAGATTTGGGAGGGCAGAGTAAGAGAGCATTTAGAAATGAAAAATAGAGACTAAGAGAAAAAGAAATACTAGAAGGTCATGCCGGAGAATAAATGCTGTACAGAAATACCTTGGTGAAGAAAAATTGGCAAATGTTAACTTTAAACATTTTATTTTCTTCTGTGGGATGGGAATGAGTGAAGAAAGTAAATATTTTTTGACATTTTATTGTTTCTGAAGTGACATTTAAGTTTTGGAATATTTGTAATATTCTGAATAAATTCCACTTTAAACACTTAACCTTTTAGGATAAATATAGATGATTATTATTTTGTGACATATTTTTATGATGCATTGTAACTTTAATATACAGATTGGATTTGATTTTTTCTCTTTAGCAACACAATCATCTCAGCATATCAACCATTGGGAATATTATTTCCCTCTCCAGTTTTCATTTGCAAATTTCATTATAGCATGATATGGTAACCATCTGGTGTTTCTTATATAACATTATACTTAGGCTTTTCAGCTTTGAAATAATAATATTTCAAAGTAAATGGAGATCCTTTCTGAGAATGTGGTTTCATGTAAGTAACACATTTATAAAACATAAAATGTAGTTTGAGTTTAGGCATATTATACATATTGGAACTATTCAGATGGAGTAATTGTATGACTTTAGAAATCCTATTGGGTTTTAATAGTTTATTATGCAATTTATCAAGTTCTTCAGATTAGCTCTTTTGCTTAATATTACACTATCATTTCAGTTGTCTTAAAGCCTTGAAAGCTCTACAATCTTTTTTCGATAAATAGGGTAAAATTTGTCAGCTTTCATCCTTATGAAAGATGCTTTCTTAAGCATCTCTGTTGAATCATTACCTTGTAATTATGTGAGTAAGTTTTTTGAATGAATAAGCATGTGAGTTTGCCCTTCCTTCCTTCCACAAAGTGGAGGAAATGGAATAGATTTGAAAGGAAATAGAAAAGTGATTACACAAAGAAGTTAGTTAAGGAATACATTTGAAAAATAAAGATGAGAAGCATAGAAAGAGCAGCAGCACTTATTCCTCTGAGGTGGGCACAAAGCAAGATATAAGAATAAGGGAAAGATAACTACGTTTTTAATGGAGGAAAAACGTATATCAAATGGCATCCGTTGTCCCAGTTGAGCAGCGGGTGGGCTCGTTTCGTCGAAGTAGGGCAGAGACAGAAGCCCCAGGACAGATGCCGGAGGAAAGTGGCAGCTGCTATGTTTTTTGTGCTGAGAATGGGGTAAGGAGCCGACTAGTGATAAGTAAAATGATTCGTCGTGCTGCAGTGAAGGCCCAGCTGAGGTTGGAAAATTATAAATTTGTACTGTAGCCAATCACCATGGTAATACAGTCTCCTAAATGTAGTTCCCAAAACAGAAGGAATGGAAATGGATGCAGAGTCTAGGTCCGAAGAAGAATATTGTGATATATTTTTAAAAATTACTTGAGCAAGTAGTATCGAATCTGAAAAACCAACTATAAAAATATTGAGTATTATGGGTATTATAAAATAATGTACACAAATCTTGGGTTTGAGCTCTGACTCTTTAAATTCCTGGAAGACCTTGGGAAAACCACCTACTCACAACATTTTTCCTCACACATAAAATGGGAATATTTACCTTCTGGATTTCTTAGGAGGCCGAAACAAGAAAATTTAAGTAAAGTGGTTTATATACCTACAGGTATAATTTTACTATATTATTTTTTCTTTGACAGGAGGTAAAATTTGTTTCATGGAAAACTTTAGTTTTGCCTTGTTTGTTACTGATTGTTAATGTACTTTTGTTAATGTAAACTGAAAGAGAATATGGCTTCATTTGATTGGAGTGATAATTTTTATCTGCATCTGTAGATAACATTTTTCTACCAGTTACTTTATTTCTTATAGCTACGTTTGTCTTCTGTTTTTTTTTTTTTAATTATCTTAAGCTCTTTTTTGTCTTTGTCCTAGCAGACCACCTAGAATATTTCATGCCCTTTTTGCAGCTTTAATTCCAGTTTGCTATGGTTTTCATTTTTTCCCCCCTATGGAACCCCTAATGCTACACTGTTGATATCCTTTCTCTTAACTGCCTAGTAAAGTTAACATTTTGTGGATACTTTAGTTCTTAACCTGATTGATCTAATGATAAAAGATTCTACTGATTGTCTAATTTCTTGTATCATGTTCTTAGAGCTAGCACTTTACCACATGTCTTGTTTTTTGAACAATTTTCTTAACTTTTATCCATTTATATGTGACATCTGTTGGTGCCATTAGTTTTAAAACATAGTCTTTTAACAAGATGTAACTGTTCAACTCTTTTTTGCAAGGTGTGAGTCAAATCCTGATATGAATGAGCTTACTTTCTTATTTAGATATCCCTTTAGTATTTGCTGTTTTCCATTTTTCATGATTCCATGAACAACAAGTCAGCATTTGTAATTTTCAAGCGAAAAGAGCAGACAGACTGAGTAGCTAAGCTGTAAATTGAAAGAGAATATGGCTTCATTTGATTGGAGTGACAATTTTCAGTTCATTCAAGGGGGGCGTGCTGCATAAAGAAAGAGGCTTTGCAGACAGTTTCTCACCAAAAATAGTCTGGCACAGTTCTGATAATTGGAATAAAGGAATGCTAAGGAAGGTGACATAATAAGATGGTTGAGATGTTACACAGACATAACAGTGAAATGGCTCTGAAAGAACTAAATAAGAAAGAAGATTACATTCTTCTTTAAGTCTTAATATGAATCTACACATAACAGGTATGATTAGCTACTTATGAGAATCAACAATAAGACTACATTTTTACCTTAAGAGTCTAGTTACACTGAAAAATCAAATTACAAAGACCTGGCTATAATCTCATAGAAGTAGAAGTGGCAGTGTGATTGTGGCTTAGCAGCAATAACATTTGACTATGCCTTGTAAAATGCAGCCAAGATTGTAAGACATGCCCAGATCCAAAGACGCTTTGTTTATCCAGCACTGAGTTAGCCGACTTAAATACGTTTCTGGAGAGGTGTGCTGTATTTTAGGTAGGGCAGATTACTCAGGTTTTTCCATGACTTATAGGACATGGTCTTGAGATTATTTATCAACCTATGTTCTGATTCTAGGATCATCATGACACAGTCTGGTGAAAAACATACTTTTCTAGGTCAAGGAAAAGATATCCTGAATATGAAAATTAAGCAAAGTGTTAACCCAAAAAGAATGTCTTCCACTGGACATTAATTAGTTGACTTCCTGGCTTACAGTATTATGAATTTGGTTCCCATGAATCTGTTAACGGGAGTGTAACTCCAAGCCTACGTTCCGGTGCTGTGGTAATGGGAACCAATGATCTAAAACTTCAGTTCTCAAAATATACTCACCTGGCTGCTTTCAATGGGTCCACAAGATCAAAACTACTATCATATCCACGTTCTTTTTGTGTCCTGAAATATGGCTCATTAAAATAAAAAAATCTAAAAAGTCAGAGCTACTGTGTTCTGTTCTTTGGTGAAGATAGTCTTCTTGGTAGTGCCTACTCCATCTCAGTTCCCTTAAACAGGCATCTGCGTTTGTGCTAACATACAAGAAAGAGAAATTCCAGCAGCTTTGTCAGTGTTCATGGCCATGAAAGTAAGAATGCAACCACACCAATTCTTTGTACCACACTCCATCCTTTCTCAATCCTTTGGATTTTAGGTCATAGTTATCAGTCCCTTATTTCTCATTTCTCCTCACCATGTGCTGGACCACTGGCACCCAAACCTGGTTGCATTCAGGATTACAGATGATTATATTGTCCTAGATTAGATCAGATTATAGACATTCAGTTTCCAAAATTTGTATATTTAACAGGAATCTCTGGTGGTTCCACTGCAGCCAATCTGGCACTGATCTTCAGCCGGGCTACTGGGAATCTTGGTTTTGGCTCTCCCATGATCAAAACTCTTCAGCATTCCTCATTAGATTGCCTTGGGTACATATCCCTTCCAAATTTACAGAGAAGGTTAAGAAAAGTTGTGGAGTCACACAATCTTGAGTTTAAATCTTGAGTTTAAGTCTTGAGTTTAAAATCTTATCTCACCAACTGTGGGTAAGTTACTTAACTTCTCCAAGCTTTGGATCCCTCTTCTGTAATTGTTATTATGGGACCATTGACAGTTTAACTTTTTAAAGTATTTATATCATCTTCATAATGCCTAGAACATAAAGTGCCCCCAAAATGTTAAACTTTGGCAATTATCTTGATCCTGAGATTCCAAGTTCAGTGCCGGAAGCCTAATGAGATGGATCTTCCTGGGCTCTCCTTAATCTCTGAGAAGAAATCTGACAAGTGAAGATGATTTAGTTATCATAGAGAAGCTTCAGGATTCACGAATTTGCCTATACAGCCACAATTATGCAGTAGCAGCCAGGATTTAAGTGTGCTTTCAAGACTTGAGCAAAGTTGAAGGCTAGGAGTCCTATTAACATTATTATTTTGTACCTGGGTCCTGCTGTAAACATGCCCCACAGTTTCTAGCTTTGGAATTAAATAATCTATGAACACTAACCTCATTGGAAATCCTTGACTAGATTTTCCATTAATATCATCATATTCTAAAATAAGTTTTCCTTACTTTATTTCTGAGGTTGTTTCGGTTGAAGTACCACCTGACATACATTGGTCTTTTCTCATGGTTGCATATATTAGATGTACAGGCAGCCCTTTCCCTCTGCTCTTCTCAAATGTTCTTGTAAGAATGGAACTAATGTCAAGGAATTTGCTCTTAAGCATTTTTTCTGAAGGATTAATACATTTGGATATTGTCAATAAAAGTCATAAACTGAGGGAATAATTGAAAGCCAAAGACCTGACTCATAAACAGTTCATTGCTACTATTTGATTCTGTTTTCTTTTCCTATGACAAATACGGAGTTATCCATTTTTTATTGGTAAAAGTGTAATTATTATTTTCCTGTTTCAATAACTCTGATATTTTAGCTTTTTCAAAATTGCCATTATTGATGTGTAATTGCATGTATTCTTTAATTGGTATGACTCAAAGTAGACCTCTTAAAATCTATATGCTTCTTCTTTATTCTTAATTCTTTATTCTTAATCAAACTAAACAATTTATAGTGGTAGGCTATAATGACACCCAAAGGAATTTTTCATACTTTTCCTGCATTAATACCAAAATGACATTTATGGTTGGAAAACTTGTAGTGATAAAATTACTATTAGCTCTTTATTTAATTTTTCCCTTTTAATCTTGATTACAAATTTATACCTTTACTTTCTTGAGAAAAGAAAACAAAATATGCAAAAATTAGATCAAGAGGGTGACATTACGATTTTATAATAAGTTAAAAAAGGAATTTTCAAGACTTCAATGGGAAATAAATTAAGTAAGGAGATAGGTTTATGTTTAGATCTCAGAAGTCATTAGATCAAAAACTTTAGTTTGGGAGACGATAGAAATGCCAGAGTAAAAAAAAAAAAAAAAAAGTGTTATAGACTATGAAAGAGGGAGAAGTCACCTCTTTAATTACTACGACAGAGTAGGATATGAGACAAATTTTGAAACTATTATTTGCATGTAAATTGTTTTTCTTCATCAAAACATGAGACTTAATTTGTCATGATATAGACTGATAAGGTTACAACTTTCTCTAAAGCAAGTAGTGCAAGTGGCTAACCTAATTATAATATTAATGTTTAGACTTGCATAGAAAAAAGAAGCATTCAGTTCTTTTCTTATCTTTATCTCTGTTCTCTAATGGAGTTTTCCATTTCTTTTCCCAGCTTCCCCCCAAAGCTCTCACATATAAAGGGAAATAATGAGAGAGCACTTTGTTAACACACATACACACACATTCACACACACACACACACAGATATGAAAATGTGTTAGTTAAGAGCACATTCAGTAAAAAAAATATATATATAATTATTTTTATATTCTTTCTTCATTTGGCCAATGCCTTTCATTTTAAGACGTCTGTTCAAATACTCCCTGGTCATATCTCTTTGTTAAGAGCTGAGTTATACCACAAACCTCCATCACCCAAAGCAAGATAGTAGTAACAGGAATTTGTGCTGAATTGAAACAGAATGTTAGCATTCCTATGGGAAAGATAATCCAACTGTTTTGCTCTAATTTTTTATAATGATAAAATTCCCATCAGTAATTGTCATACATTGCTGCATCAGTCTGTCAAATGTAATGCTAACTATTGGATTAAAATACTGATTTTCTTACCTTTATAGAAAGCATTATTCAAAACATCAAATCAAGAAGAATAGTGGTGTAAAATAAAAGTTTCAAGGATAAAAGAAACAAGTGTGAAGAGAATAGTTGGAATTTAGTATACCTTGCAGGAAAAAGTGTACTTTTTAAAGAAGGGCTTTTCATTAAATCAGAGCACTGTGGCAATCAAATCTCTTGACTCTTGGATTGTTTACACTCAAGAACTATTTTGAAGGCCATAGGTGTATTAGCTGGAATTCTATGCGATTACAATCCATTCAAGATCTCATGTGGACTGTGGCTTACAATGAATGAGAAACATAGAAAAACTTGACCCCAAAGCTGCTAATCAAAAGCATTCCTGATTAGTTGGGCTTAGTTTTTGATTCTTTAAAACTTCCCCTTTTTATCCTAGAAAAAAGTAACTTTCCTTTAAACTTAGCATTTGATGCTAAATATTATAGACAGAAATAGAATGTAACCAAAAGATAATAGGCACCACATTTATCTTATTGTTTAAAATGCAACTTCATGATAGTAAATGTTTTCTTAAAAAGTAAGACAAGTGACTATGTGACAAGATAAAAGTTATTTTGTTGTAAAAGGAGTGTAAATCTATACCTATTATTGATTAGCATTTAGAACATTGATAAATTTGTATGTGAAACCTCTGCTTCTTTTCAAAACAATTTTTTTTTTAATTTTTCATTCAACATTTTACTCAAGTTAAACCTATGTTAAAGATGTCACAGAAAAATGTGAAGACAAGATTCTTTGTTACTTCCATTCTATGTGTGTGTGTGGTTGGGATATATAGCAGGCTGGTTAATATCAACCGATAGAGCAGTAAAATGTACTCTTTAAGGTCATCTTTTCTATTGGGTGAGAATCAAGTATATCTCTCTCTACCAGAAAAATAACTTATTTGCATTGCTATGGACATGAATCATTTGAATTACTACCATTCTTCTGCAATTTAACTTCTGTCTCTAGAGAGTGCTAAAATTGCCTTGTCAATGGAAAAGCAATCAAAGGAGAACATTTTATACAACCAGACAATTAGTGAAGGGACTCCTAGACAGCATTTCACTGAAGCATTTCACTGAAAAGACATCCGGCCATCTCTTTTGCCCATTTCCCAGTTTTGGACAGATTTTTTTCCTAACCACATCGTTCAGACAATGGCATATGCTGTTTGCAGTCAACTAACTTTTATCATCTGTTCCAATGTGTTACCTGGGATCTTTCTGCACTTTATGACTGATGTAAAATTGATTAAAATTCCCCAAGTTTTCTGTGAATTACCAAAAAGTTTTTTTACCTATTCAAGGTTACCTCTCGGTTTCAGCTCTTGCTTCTACTGAATCCATTCAATATATCGATTGCCTCACATTCTGGGAGTTCTTTTCCATGGCAAACTGTCTCTACAGTTAAACAAAGCATCTGACTTGGTTTCTGGAACTTTCTCCACTATTTCTGAGTTGCAAATAACTTTGATTTAAACATCCACACTGCAGGTTATTAAAAGACATTTTGACATTTCACCAGCAGTGTACCTTCAATGGCTACTTCATCTAACATAGATTTTTTTTTAAACTCAGCATCTTTGTAGATATCTAGGGAACTTTCAGATGATTTGGGTCCAAAATTCCTAAATTTTGTCTCCTTCTATACCTGGGATCTTTGATGTGCCTGCTATTACAACCCTGCCTCCCAAGAAATGAAATTCAAAGCTTTTCTATAAATTAACAAAAGAGCTCTAAATCAGAGGTAATGGGGGGGGGGTTCTTATCAAAAGAGCTGTCTTGGAAGACTAATTGTTTTGTTTTGTCTAAGCAATTGGTTAGTTTAGAAAACACTCTTGATTCTATACTGAACAACAAAGATCAGTCTTCTTTAAATTACAAGCAAAAGTATCATGACATAATTCTAGAACAACTTTAGAATAATTTGATGTTAATTAATCACATTTAGTTTCTGTTAGATTTGCCTTAAGATGTGAGTTAATGCATTTTGTGGAAAAGATATGAGGACTATACATGTTCATTGAGGCAAAGCTTCAGAACTTTTGGTCAAACAGAAATGTCTTTCTCTCTCCTTCCTACCCTCTTATCTTCTAATTTTCTATGTTTACCTTCTTACCGTATCTATTTACTTATCATCTATTAAATGATAGCCTTCATAATAGCCTGAATTTATAATTATAAACAAAAGAGAAAGTATTTGTTCTCACATAGCTTTAAGTTTATGTGGAGAAATACAATTAAAAATGGAAATAAATTGTTACAATAAAAGCAATACCAATATACATATTGGAGAAAATAACAAGAATATTGAATTAGTTATCAGCTGCTCTGTAACAAATTACTTCAGAATTTTAGATAAGCATTTAGAAAATCTTTTATTATCTCAATTTCTATGTATCAGGAATAAGAGAGCAACATAACTGTGTGATTCTGGCTCAGAGTCTCTCAGAAAATTGGAGTCAAAATGCTGGACAGAGGTAGGGTCATCTGAAAGCTACATCCAAGATGAATTACTCACATGGCTGGCATATTGGTAGTGGGTATTGGCAAGAGGCCAATATAGTGGTTGGCTTTCCACGGTGTAAGTGATTTAAGGAAGAGCAAAGAGGAAGCATCAAAGTCTTTTATGACTTACCCATGAAAGTAACACACCACCAATTCCTGAAATATCTTATTGGTTACAAATGTCAGCCTTATTCGGTGTAGGTGGGTGCGTGAATATCCATTTGGTGAGAGTCATTGGTGGCCATCTGTGAAGCTGGCTACCAAGGATACTCAGCCTAATTTGGGTGGAAGAGAGTTGTTTAAAATTTTAAGTCTTGAAAGTGAGAGTCAGGTCACAGAAGATAAAAAGTATTAGGAAAACGAATTGATCTTGAGACTTTAGTTGTTTTAATAATTATATTTGGATTGATTGTGTGAACACCTCTACATATCCTGGAATATTGCAATTGAAATGGCCAGAAGTCTTTGTTCAGAAACAGTTGACTGAAAGCTGAATAGAAAAATGCTATGTTTTCTAAATCATCCTGGAAACTATAAAGCTAATCAGCATTAAAGTGTTCAAGAGAAGGGTGCCTGGGTGGCTGCCGTTGGTTAAGCCTCTGACTTTGGTTCAGTTCATGATCTCGTGGTTAGTGAGTTTGAGCCCCACATTGGACTCTGTGCTGATAGCTTAGAGCCTGGAGTCTACTTTGGATTCTGTGTCTCCCTCTCTCTCTGCCCCTCCCCTGCTTTCATTCTGTCTTTCTCTCTCTCTCTCTCAAAAATAAATAAATATTTTAAAAATAAAAAAATAAAATGTTAAAAAAATCAGCAATGACTTTTTTACTTAACAATTATACCAAATCTAAATTGGTTGTATGTTCTTTTCTTTCTTTTTTTTAAATGTGTTCCACCCCTTTCCCTTCATACTCTTCCTATCATATTTTACTTCAAAAAATATTTTATTTTGAATGTCCTAGATACTATCTTCCTAGAGCCAACACTTGAAAAAAAAATAGGCTAGGCTTTCATTTTGAGAAAAAAATAAGACAAGGATATTCACTATGACCAGTGCCATTTATACTTACCAAGAGTTTCTAGCCAGTGTAGCCAAAAAAGGAAGAAAACATAAAAGATACAAAAATTTCAGCAGAAGACTGAAACTATCATTATTTATAGGTAATATGATTAGGTATATGGAAAGTAAAAAAATAAATTATACAATTACTGAGTAAATTTAGCAAGATTTCTGGACAGAAAAGCAACATACAAAGATAAATTGCATTTATAAAATGCCTCAGGGTTATAAAATACCTGAGAATAAATTTAACATAAGACTTCTTTATAGAATACAAGAAAATAAAATTGATAGAAATAAAACGATCCAAATAAGTGGAAAGGTTGCACATGGATTAGAAAGCTCATAATTTTAAATATATCCCTCCAAATTGATCAATTAATTCAATGTAATACTCATTAAATCCCAGAAGTTTAAAATAATAGATTTAACAAACCAATTCTAAAGTATATATGAGTGTGCAAAATGCCAAGAATAGCCTAGATAACCATAAGAAAGAAAAAAATGGGAGGACTTTCTCTAGCTGGTATCAAGAATTATAAACCTATTGTACTTAAGACAAGATGGCATTGACACAAGATGGGCAAATTAGACCTACAGATTGGAGAAGGGAGCAAAGAAGGAAACTCATGTTCTTAGGAACAGTCAGCTCAACAGATATCAGAGCAATGGGGTCTTTTTAATAACGGTTTTGAACTATTGTATTTTTTTTTTAAATAAAGATACAATTCTATAGCCATCCTACTTCTCACCTTATGTGAACATTAATTCCAAGCTGACTATAAATCTATGTCAAAGTAATAAAGCTTTTGGAAAGAAACATCATGTCTTGTTGTGAGAGACAGAACTGCAGCTCAAATGAACATAGGCAAAAAGGCTTTTGTGATTAATGTATTGGAAAATCTGGATTACTGACTTCCAGTATCCTACACACCATGTTTCTTTCCATCACTTTGCTCTTCTAGCTCTTGCTATGTCTTATGTTGTGTAGAGGCTCTCTCTTGCACGTGGACAAGATGGCCTGAACAGTACCAGCCTCAGAGCCTCTGACATTGGCAACTCCACTGAGAGATGATCTTTTCAGATACTGACTGCTAGGGTTGATTCATATATCCATAGTGATACAGTGTTAATGTCCATGAGGCAAAAGACAAGATTTATGATGACTGCTCCACAGCGATGACCTAAAAAGGCCAGTGGTTCTTTTTTCTAGGAAGTAATGTTGACCATTCAAGTTTAAAAAGAAAATAGAAAAAATGAGTGTTTGGTCCCAAACTTATAAATTGCATGTAACAGAATGTAACAGAATCATAATAGTTCAATAAAGTTGCTTCATGTAATTTAAAAAGTACTGCATACTTGGGGCCCAGCTCAGTTAAGCTTCTGACTCTTAATTTCGGCTCAGGTCATGATCTCAGAGTTTGCGGGTTTGAGCTCCACATCAGGCTCTGTGCTGAGAGTGTAGAGCCTGCTTGGGATTCTCTCTCTCTCTCTCTCTCTACCCCTCCCCTGCTTGCACGTGCTTACTCTCTTTCTCTCTCAAAATAAATACATAAACTTAAAAAAATACCACACACTTATGTTTCCATCAATATGAGAAAATATAACATGTGCTAAGTATCTGTTTCCTTTTTTTTATATACATTGTCTCTACTTTTCATAGTGTACCTAAATGATTGTATATTTATCCCTATTCTCAGAGGAGGAAAAATGCCATAAAGGCAGAATTGTGATTAGTATCCAGATTTACCTTAACCCTAAAGACTGTTACTTTTCAATAAACCAAGTTGCATCTCAATAGAATATTGTATTAATAACTATCATAATTAGCAAAGCTCACTAGGTAGGTTCTTATGGAATAAACTTGGACATATATTTGAAAAAGAATTAAACTCTATATGCAATTTTTAATTTAGAGAGGACAATTTTTACATATTAAATTTAGAGTTAGATTGCACATAGGTTAGTGATGACAAAAGGCAAAGGCAGAAATATTAAAAACCATATCTTGTGCTCCGTGTGACTAACACAATATTATTTACAGGTTTGGTTGCTGTGGTGATGGTCTCATATGTTCATTTCCACCCAGAAATTCAGTGGAGATTTTTTAGTAGTATAAATAGTTTCCCAATTAAAGATATTGAGACCTCACTTAATTTTTATGAATACAAAGAACATTCAATTATATATAATTCTATTACATCACATTATTGGAGTAGTAAATTAAAGGATGTATTTAACTCTGTAGTCTTCAAAGAATTGACTTGGAAAAGCGGATTCTATTTCCCCCCTGGTATTCACTTGGATTTGCATATTCCTAAAATGATATGGCTTTATTCCCTTAAGGCTGAAAGATTTGTAAGCTTTCGCATATCGGAGAGCACTGCTGCGACAGGAACTTCTCAGTTTGATTTTTTAGTACAGTCCAAATATAATTAGATTTATTGGGAGCGTAAGATCTCAGAAAGGCAGTCAATACTGAAAAAAAAAATGAGCAAAACATTTGAGTTAAGTGAATTATGGCTAAGATATCAGTCTCCTTGCCGTATACAACGTACTGTCATGTGGAGGAATTTTTTCCTACCTGATGCCAGGTTTTCATCCTTATAGGGAGCTAGATCCTATTTCCATTCCATATGAATATTTGACACAGAAACTTTTTAGTGATGATTGGACCTTTGGTATTTAAAATCCAAGGCTGCTATCAGTTAAGTAACTTCTCCTTTGCCACCCTTTTGTAATTTTCTTGCATTGATTTTGAGAGCTGGGTCATTTAAATGTGTTATCTGCATTCAACTGAATGATGGGCTTTTTTTTTTTTTTTTTTTTTTACCTTTTTTATGTTTCTGGATTTTTGGATTAACCTATATACAGGGTTCATTTAATTTTGACAGATGATAAACAGTCTTTGTCTTCTTTTTTCCATATCATATATTTAATTGCCATAACCCTTCTCAGAACTTAAAATTTCCTTGTCCAAATCGCTGTCATTATCTGTAAATTTTTATTGATCTTTTTATATAGAAATTAATACTTCACAGTCTAGTAGCTGATTACCTAGTAATGATTTCAAACTGGTTATGATGGATGTTTTAATCCCTGAAAGTATGAAACATTTCTATTTGTGTGAACACAGCTTTTATTTTGCATAAGGTGGATTGCAATAACAGTTGCTGATTTAATGTCATCCCAAGTAATCATATTCATTAAATCATAGCATTTATGTGCCAGTCAGATTTTTATAATGTACAATAAAGTAAATAATCATTAAAATGACTATAGGGGCACCTGGGCGGCTCAGTCAGTTAAGTCTCCAACTTTGGCTCAGGTCATGATCTCGTGGTTAGTGGGTTCAAGCCCTGCATTGGGCTCTGTGTTGACAGCTCAGAGCCTGGGGCCTGCTTCAGATGGTGTCTCCCTCTCTCTCTGCCCTGCCCAGCTCACTCTCTGCCTCTGTCTCTTCTCTCTCTCTTTCACAAATAATAAACATTAAAAAAAAACCCTTTAAATGACTATATTGTCATGTTCTATATAAGATCTGTGAATCATGAGTGGCACATTGGTTGAGTAGTGGGCCACATTGACTTAAAAAATAAAGCCCAGACTTCAGATTCCAACACATGTCAGAGTCTTCATAATCTCATCTCAGCCAGTTTCTGATTCCTGTCTTTAGCTTTCCCTTATATACACATTTTTCCTGATTTTCTTTACTTTCTTTAAAAAGCTCTTTTCTTCAACTTCTTCACATAGAAAACTCTCATACCATTTTGTGCATACTTTTCATGGAACATGATTATATTATATTTTATATACTTGGTTGCTAATCTGCCTTTCTTCTGATGGACTTTGCATCTTGGAGAGTATCTATCTGCCTCCTGGCTTTACTGAAGTCAAGCCTTCAGGAATTACTGTTTATTATAAGTAAATAAATGCTTGTGAACATCAGTGATTTTTTAATGTTTATATTTGCTCAATTAAACACAAGAAAATCCTTTTTATTGTATGGTTTGGCAATAGAATTATGACATACTCAGCAGAGAAAAGTTGGAAAAGTAATAGAAATTCCTTTCTGCAAAGCTGGTTTAGAATCTTTTTTTTCTAAAGGATTGTTTTATTTTTATTTAAAAAAAATTTTTAATGTCTTATTTACTTCTGAGAGAGAGAGAGGCAGTGTGAGCAGGGGAGGGTCAGAGAGAGAGGGAGACACAGAATCTGCAGCAGGCTCCAGGCTCTGAGCTGTCAGCACAGAGCCTAACACAGGACTGGAACCCACGAACCATGAGATCATGACCTGAGCTGAGGTTGAACGCTTAGCCGACTAAGCCACCCACCCGGGCGTCCCAGAATCTGGGATTGTTTTAAAGTTTAGTAATTCTTTGTCTTTGCAAGCCAGGCTGATGAGTTCATTTACCATAAAATTTTCTTAAAAACTTTAAACAGGCAGTCTGTTTGGTCTTGTGAGTTATGTGAAAAAGTAACTACAGCCAAGGATTTTGTGTGGTTATAGGTAGTAAGACTGGAGAATCTCTTTATTTCCTGATCACTGTGGTTGGCCCTTGGTTCTTTCAGCAGTTAAACTGAAATAATTTAGTATTAGTTAGTTGAAAGCCCCAGCTTGCACGGACAGAGAATTGTGAATGTGAGATAATGAAGGAAGGTCACTCTGAAGCCTTATCTTCACCTATTTAAGTTACCGATGCAGCTGACCTTTCTAATCTTCCCAAGCCCCTGGTTACTGGACTCTGTCAATATCTCAGTGCTGTTAGTAGCCAGAAAATGATTCTTAGCAGAGCTATTCCATCTTGGCTTGCAAACTGATTTTAAGTCTTGCTTAGTTTCATTTATTCCTCAGTTCCTTGCAAAAGGCAAGTAGCCAATATAAAAAAAATTCTTTGAAAATTTCCAATAACTTTGGTTAGATCTAGAGACTCAGGAAATACACCAGCAGCTTTCCAAACTTCTGCAGATGACCATTTTGCTGAATGGTCTGCCATGGCATCATTAGGCTTGGCAGCTCTCCAGCCCACAGTAGCTGTTTCTCACTACGTGGTGTCCATTTCTGACTCATGCCTCGTATCCTAGGTTTTGTTACGGTCCTATCCCACTGTACAGACTGATTTCTTTATTAAGCAGGCTGTAACTAGTAGGTACTGAGACTCAAATGAGACAGAAGTTTATTTTGCTCTCTTATAACAATATGGAGGTAGGTCCAGCAGAGTGGGTAGATAGTTCTACACCACAAAATCGTTGAAGCCCCCAGGCTCCATGTGTATTATTGCCCTGCCATCCGCTATGATATTAGGGCTGCCGCTGGAATCCAAGGGGTCTAACAGTGGGCAATTGCAAATGCTAAGGGCTGTCACTCTAGATGATAATAGAATTAAACACTAGCTATTCCTTCATGATTTATTACTTATATATTTAGGGCTGTTATTTAATCACCTAAATTGTATATTGGTTAAAAGAACTGCATATTGGTTATTCCATTGGTTTGATGATCTAGTTATTCTCAATTAGTTTTCATTTTCCCTAGAAAGTATTAACATTAGGTTAGGCAAGTTACCCAAAGTAAGGATACTTTGAGGGGTATCATGGGTGCTAGGGTCTGTTCAGACTTTCGTTATTTATAATCTCTGTGGCTCCCAAAGAGGATGCTGGTATTAGTAAAGGGAAAAGCAAAAATCATGAGGAAAGCAGTGGAAAAGGAAAAACAACAACAACAACAACAACAACAACAACAGTAGTAAAATCATTGAAAAAGAAACGAGTAAAAATCGAGTACAGATATTTGTTGGTTCTTTTCTTTTCCTCCCAAATACCTTTCCATAGTAGCCTCAGCCTGGCAGAGTATGTAGGTGGAAATATTTATTTAAATAAGAAATGAGGGGTGCCTGGGTGGCTCGGTCTATTAGGTGCCTGACTCTTGATTTCTACTCAGGTCTTATCTTAGTGTTTCTGGATTTTAGCCCCACATTGGGCTCTGTGCTGACAGCGCAGAGCCTGCTTGCGATTCTCTTTCTCCCTCTCTCTTTCTCTCAAAAGTACATACATAAACTCAAAAAGTAAATAGGAAGTGAAAAAAAAGAATAATAATGATGCAATGATAATACATTATACTTGTATGACCTTTGAATTTTGTGTTTATTTATATTTGAGAGAGACAGAGACAGAGACAGACACAGTGCATGAGCAGAGGAGGGGCAGAGAGAGAGAGAGCTGAAGACAGAATCCAAAGCAAGCTCCTGGCTCTGAGCTATCAGCACAGAGCCTGATGCGGGGCTCAAACTGACCAGCGGTGAGATCATGACCTGATTCGCGGTTGGACACTTAAGCCACTGAGCCATCCAGGCTCCCTCCTTTAAAAAATTTTTTTTTTCTTGTATGGCATTTTAGAATTTCCGTTTCACCTAAGAAAAGAAAACCTAACCTTTGACAGAGTGGCATGGAAAGAAGAAGCGTAAAAAAGATAGGTTCAGAAGGAGAATTGTCTTTCAGATAAACAAGTGCTTTCTGTAGAAACGGCATGTTAATTAATCAATTTTGCACAGCCAATGAGATGACAAAACTCCAACCTTCCTCTGAGGGAAAATAGATGAGGATCTTTATTGATCTTGATCAGGGAGATTGCAGAATTGTCATATAAGCAACACAATGAGAGTAACTTCTTAAATATAAAGGCCAACCGAAACTGATCTAAGTTTATCCATGTAACTATTTTGTGAGCTTCTTTGCAGGAGATATATCTCTTTTAATACTAGCAAAGAAATAGTTAGTGCCCTTTATACTTATGCTGATATAAAGACAGACCAAATGAGCTTGAGAGAGAAAATCCATTTAGAATCAAGTGATTACATGCAGTGTGGATGTAGAATTTGATTAAAAATTTAAATAAGCATTTTATTTTTAATAATTAAAATGTAATTCAGAAGGAAATTGTAGATAACCCCCATACTTCATTGAAATTGTAACTTTCCTATCTCTGCATTTTAAAATACTGCATTATTAAACATTATTCATCTCTTGGTCACCTTAAGTATCACGTGAATTATTTAGAGAAGTAATCTGAGACTTTCAGTGAATCATGTATGTCTCTTTTATATAACTTTATTTCTTTTTTCTATGGAATAGAAATAACATATATTTTGATGCAAGGCATTTTTAAAAATAGAAACATTGATATATATTTCAGATCACTTCATTTTTAAAATAAACCACCTTTTAGAGAGTACTTTTTGATTTATGGGAAAATTGAGAATATAGAGTTAAGGGCTCTCATAGGGAGCCTCACCAAGTTTCTCTTATTATCAACATCTTGCATTAGTAGGGTACATGGTTACTATTAATGAACCAACAGTGATGCAATATTGTTAACCAGAGTTCATAGTTTATTCGTATGTCCTTAGTTTTTACCTACTTCTTCTCTTCCGGAATTGTAGTCAGGATACCACATTACATTTAATCACTATGCCTCCTTAGGCTCTCTTGGCTGGGAGGGTTTCTCATACTTTTCCTTGTTTTTGATGTCCTTGAATATTTTGAGGGTTGGTCAGGCTTATTGCAGGGTCCCCTTCTCTTGGTATTTGTCTGATATTTTTCTCACAATTGGACTGGGGTTATGGGTTTGAGGGAGGAAGGTCATAGAGGTAAGTTTTCATTTCCATTGTGTCATATTAAGGGTATGTACCTCAACATTGTTGATGTTGACCTTGAGGTGTTTGTTAAGTTTTCCACTGTAAGTGTTTTGTTTTCTGCCTATGCTATAATCTTTTCAAGAAAGTCTCTATGCAGAGCCAACCCTTAATGAATGTGGAGTCACATTACTTGTTTTTTTTAGAACAGAATAGTTACATAAATTATTTGGAGTTTTTCTGCATGGAAGATTTGTCTCTTCTCTCACATTAATTAATTAATTAATTTATTTATTTCATATCAGTATAAACTCAAAAATGTTTATTTTATACCAGAGGTTATAATGCAATACTGCTTGATTTATTTTGTTGCTCAGATTATTCTAACTTTGGTCACTGGAAGCTCTAACAGTTGGCTCCATTGTCCTTCTGACAAAGATCCACACATGTTTTTGGTGTTTTTCACTTTCTTACTCTCTTTCATAGTAACATGCTCTGGGTTCATCTTGTGTATTTCCTTCCTCAGGCCTAGAATCAACAATTTCTCCAACGACCCCTGGTTGCTTTTATTGGAGACTATGTCTAAGAATCTTTAACTATATTTAGCTAAATGTGAGTTCATACTGGTATGTCCAACTCTAATCAGTGGCCACGTGGATCATTCCAGGCCCCTGTCCTTACTTACCTGTAAAGTTCCACTCCAACAATGAGAAACCTGGTGCCCATCATTCTCTGTCACTTACTTAATTGTTCTAGTGTAATACAGGTGTATAACGGTATTAAAATTGTAAATGCCTACCTCCCTGGGGAATAGCTTTATCTACTAGATTACAGTCTTCATGTGCAGTTCCTTCTGCCTTTATTCTCATAGAACCCATTCATTTCCAAGGTTACATATGTGAGTACATTTTCTCCCATCTTCTTCAGTGAAATTGTTTCCGATATTTATGTATAGTTATTCTCTTGACACAGTCTACATTCTTCCTCGAATTGCCTGGAACTGAATTATTATTTAAAAAATTTTTGTATACATTTGAGTTTGTTTTTTGTGCTGTAAAGTTTTATGGGTTTTGACAAATGCATGATTTCATATACCTATAATTACAGTGTCATACAGAATAGTTTTGTGGCACTAAAAATCTCCATGTGCTTTACCTGCCAATCTCATCCCCCTGACCATGAGCTCTAGGCAACCACTGCTTTTTTTACTGTCTCTAAGAGCTTTGCTTTTTCCAGACTATCATAGAAATTCGAATCATCATAGCCTTTTCAGACTTGGTTCTTTCACTTAACACTATGCATTTCAGGTTCTTTCTTATCTTTCCATGTCTCATTACAAATATATATTTTTAAATTTTTGAATAATATTTCATCCTCTGAATGCATCCACAGTTTATCTTAACATCTTTTGAAGGATATGTTAGTTACTTCTGGTTTGGGGTGACTATTAACAAAACTGCTATTAAGTACTTGCAGGCACATTTTTAATGGGAGCATGATGGGTGCCTGCGTCGCTCAGTCGGTTAAGTGTCTGACTTCAGCTCAGGTCATGATCTCACAGTTCGTGGGTTCAAGCCCCGCATCAGGCTCTCTGCTGACAGCCAGCTCAGAGCCTGGAGCCTGCTTCGGATTCTGTGTCTCTCTCTCTCTGACCCTCCCCTGCTCATGTTCTCTCTCTCTCAGAAAAAATTTTTAAATAAAACATTAAAAAAAAAAAGCATGAGTTTTCAAATTAGGTAAGTACCTAGGAATGTGATTGTTATGTCAGATGGTAAATCTGTGTTTAGTTTCTTAGTCAAGAAACTGCAAATTAGGGGTGACTGGCTGGCTCAGTCAGAGGAGCAAGCAACTCTTGATCTCGGGTTCCTGAGTTTGGGCCCCATGTTAGGTATAGAGATTACTTAAATAAATAAAACTTGAAAAAAAGAGGAAATTATTGTCCAAAGTGGATGTTTCATTTTGCATTCCCACCAGCAAATAAGGCACATACCTGTTGCTGTGCATCCTTGCCAACATTTGGTATAGTCAGGTTTTATATGGGTGGTGGTATCTCATCATTTTAATTGAAATCCCCTAATGACAAATGGTGTTAAACCTTTTTTTCATGGATAAGGATGACGGTTCATTTTATATGTCAGTTTAGGTAGGCCATAATATGCAGATATTTGCTCAAATGCTATTCTAGACGTTTCTGTGAAATTTGTTTTTGAATAAGATTAACATTTAAATCAGTACATTTTGAGCAAAACAGATTGTCCTCCATAATGTGAATGGACTGCATCCAATCGGTTGAAGGCCTGAAGAAAAAGACTGACCTCCCCCAAGAAAGAGGGAATTCTAGCAGCAGACTATTTTCAGACTTGAACTGCCACTCTTCCCTGGGCCTCCAGGCTGATTGTTCATCCCACAGATTTGGACTTGTCAGTTTCCCCAGTAGTGGTATATCAATGGCTTAAAGCCTTTCTCTTTTTCTCTCTTTACACACACACACACACACACACACACACACACACACACACCCCTTATTGGTTCTGTTTCTTTGAAGAACCCTGACTAATACAATAACTATCTATTCTGGCGTAGAACATGAAAAATAATTGAATTACTTATTGATAAATCAGATAAATCTGAGTAACAGTGACACTTAGTCATTACAGCATATATTTTTTTCAGTGTGAATAGCTCTTGTGTTCTTTGTTTTTCAGTCTTAAGTATCTCACATACATGCTCAGCTTAGTTTAACCTCAAATGTGGATTAGGGAAAATGATACCAACATCATGGTAGGTGAGGGTAGGGAGATATGTAGGCTATGTCTAATTATATTTCCAGCCTTATTGCAGCTCTAGAGAAAGAACATCTTTGGTCGTTTACAATTTATGTGAGTTGTAGTTTTCTTTAGCAACCTCAGAAGTAATTACTACGAGATTCAGGAGCATCTTTTTTTAGGAAAAATGTTTTCTTTGTGACATTACCTTATGATTCATGATTCCCATTCTGTAATACTGAAAAACACCTAATTCTATTTGGCTCTAATGCAGAATGATGGAAAGGAAGAAATAAATTGATTTTTTTCTTTTTTTTCTTCTTTCTTTCTTTCTTTCTTTCTTTCTTTCTTTCTTTCTTTCTTTCTTTCTTTCTTTCTTTATTTTCGAAAGGGGGGAATCCAAATGGAGGTGAAAAGGGCAGAGGGAGAGGGAGAAAGAATCTCAAGCAGACTCCACCCTCAGTGCAGAGCTGAGGCGAGACTCCATCCCTCCATCCTGGGATCACGACTTGAGTTAAAATCAAGAGTTCGGCGCTCAACTGACTAAACCACCCAAGTACCCTGAAATAGGTGATTTAAAGTGAGGCAAACTAAGGGGTGCCTCTTGGATCCCTTCCTTATGGTGTGGCCTTGGATGGGTTTCTGTGCATCTGGTTACTTCATTTGTTTCTTCATTTGTTTACAGGGTGGGATGGTTAATTTTATGTGTCAGCTTGATGGAGCTATGGAGTATACAGATATTTGGTAAAATGTTATATTGGGTATGTCTGTGAAGATGTTTCTTGGTAAGATTAACATTTGAATTGATAGCCTGAGTAAAGATTTCCCTCCCCAATGTGGGTGGGCCTGCTCAGTTGAAATACTGAATAGAACAAAAAGACTGAGTAAGAGAGAACTCTTCTTTCTAACTGCTTTTGAACTGGTAAATTGGTTTCATCCTGTCTTTGGGCTCAAATTGAAACTTTGGCCCTTCTTGGGTCTTGAGCTTGCTGGAAGTCAGACTGGAACTACCCCATTGATTCCCCTGACTCTAGATTGCCAACTGCAGATTTTGGGATTAACCTTCATAATCACATTGAAGCAAAGTCCTTATTATACACACACACACAAACACACACGTATGCATATATATATACACATATATATGACATTGAATATATACATACACATATATATATACGTAGATACATACATGCATGCCAGATATATATCTATATCTATCTATCTATATCTATCCATCTATCTATCTATTTATATCTTATTGGTTCTATTTCTCTGAAGAATCTTGACTAACAGTTTCTTTATATTACTGTTTTCAAATACTAAAGAAATTACAGCAAGAAATACATTTTATCTAGTGAGCCAGTAAACATCCTTCTGACATATATATATATATATATATATATATACACACACACATATACACACACACACACATATATATACATGTAATGTATAGTTTGCCTTTTCTATTAAACCATTTTCTTTTTTTAAGTTTATTTATTTATTTTGAGAGAGAGAGCACAAGGTGGAGAGGAGCAGAGAGAGGAGAGAGAGAAAATCCCAAGTAGGCTCTGCACTGTCAGCACAAAACCTGATGTGGGGCTTGAACTCACGAATTGTAAGATTATGACCTGAGCTGAAATTGCAAGCTTAACCGACGAAGCCACCCAGGTGCCCCTACAAAACCATTTTCAAATCAAGTATCATTTTATTAATGTCTCCTAGAGCATAAGAAAGATTCTCAAACCAACTTTCTAGAAATTAGAAAATATTTAATTTAATGCGATATGTATCTCTTGCTGTACATAATACATAAAGTTATGCACACTATTTATGCCTGGTTGAGTTATTTCCTTACATTCCTTTATCTTAGTCAGGGATGAAGATCATGGGTCAAGTAAGGAAGTTGTGAATAATAACAATTTCCTGTTTCACAATATAAAAAATGAATTAATTTTAATTCAAAATCACAGTAAATATAATATCTAACAATTACCTTACAATGTAAAAATAAGACCAAATTAAAATAATTGTAATGAACTGTAATAATGAATGCATTATAATAATTTACTCCTTTTAGGTATAAAGTTTAATTCAATTATTTATGCAGAGTTTTGAATAGTAAATGGATTTTTCTTTTAAAAGTTTGTCTATTTTCTTCAATAAAGTAATGATTAAAAGTTTGAGACAGAGAAATAAGATGTAAATATATTTCTAATTTTATTTCATTCAAATTTCCTTCATTATTAATGCATTCTTCAATGTGATACAACATATTTTGGAAACATGTGGGAGATAGGTGATAACTTTTGAGTCTTGTTTGCCGTAATGATAATACTACTTTTGGAAGCCTTCACATATGTTGACAGTATTGTTAATTTCTCCCCCAAAAACTTAACCCATAAAGAATGCTTAAGATACCAGTTAAATATACCACTTTTATTGCCAAATTACCACATAGAAAATATCTGCCAACTGCAGTTGCCTTACATTTAAAAAACATGAAATTTACTTTTGAGCTCCCAATCTGTCAAGAATTGTGAGGTGTCTGAGATTTTTCCCTTTTCTTGGTAGAATACATGAGATTCCTGGGACAGAGATGAAGAAATTTATTACTCATGCAAACGATATAGCATGAGCTCCATATTTCTCTTGCTTCCCAAGTCCCATGGTGGTGACATGGAAACGGCTGTGGTCAAAGATACATATGCAGTAGTGTGTGTCACAGTTAAGAAACAGGAGTTAAGAAAACCATAATCTTTTAAGGGCACCTGGGTGTCTCAGTTTGTTAAGCATCTGACTTCAGCTCCGTTCATGATCCTGTGGCTTGTGGCTTGTGGGTTTGAGCCCCGGCTTGTGGGTTTGAGCCCCGCGTTGGGCTCTGCCCTGACAGCTCGAGGCCTGGAGCCTGCTTCTGATTCTGTGTCTCTCTCTCTGCCCTCCCCTACCCATGCTCTGTTTTTCTTTCTCAAAAATAAATAAACATTAAAAAAGAACCACAATCTTTAAAAGGCTTCAAGTAAACATGTTCATCCTTTGGCTCAAAGGAAGACATTATCTTTATTGTCCTGGGCATAATACAAATCTATCTCTGTCTCAGAGGGGACACTATCTTTATTTTCCAACATTTCATGCTACACAGACATCCTTGAAAAGATATTCTGGAACAAAGCTATCAGTGTATCTGTTTGCAAGATATACAGAATGCTAGAGACACATGGCAAATTGTCTCCCACCACAATCTCTCCTAGACCTTTCCTGGGAGAATCAGTACAAGTGTAATTAATTTTAGACTAAAATATTAGACATAGCGTTATCACTGAGAAGCATGGTTTTGAATTTATCAGCTGATATATCATTTGAAAAATCATACATTCCATTTCCATACATACTGTAGGAATAATTCTTTGGAAAGTCATGTGAGTCTTTTATTGTCTCTTTTGTCCCAAATTATGAACTAAACAAGGTAAGAATAGCTTTTGTAATAACAGTTATATAAATTAGGGAATTATGTTTATAAATTAATTTTTTTCTTTGAAAATATTGGGGACACTTAGTGACAGTTTGCTATATTTTCAATTATTTTTTCAATTTCAAAGTTTTAAATCATTCTTTTTGCAGGGATATTAAAATTAATACATTGAAATTTATTATTTTTATTGAGGCTTATACATTTAATAAAATTAATTTTTAAATTTGTCATCATCAAGTAATTTTCTTTTTTAAAGCATATAGTTAAAATGAAACAGAAGTTTGCTGAAGTACAGTGATAAATTGTTTCAAATATTGTCACTATTGGGGCACCTGGAAGGCTCAGTCGGTTGAGCGTCCAACTTCAGTTCAGGTCATGATCTTGCAGTTTATGAGTTTGAGTCCTGTGTAGGGCCCTGTGTGGACAGCTCAGAGCCTAGAGCTTGTTTTGGATTCTGTGTCTCCCTCTCTCTCTGTTCCTCTCTTGCTCACACTCTGTCTCTCACTCTCTCAAAAATAAATAAAGATTTAAAAAAATAATGTTGTCACTATTTACACTTTAAGTTCCAGCATTCGATCTTAAACACATCCTATTATTTTCACATTATTATTTTTTAACATAATAAAGCCATATTTTAAGGACAATTTGTTTTAATTCATTTAAAATATTCCTATTACCATCAACTAAGTGATTGTCATACTACTGATAACCTTTTAAAAAATGCACTGAAAGCTTGAAAACCTCCTTGGAATACACAATTTTGCCAATAGCAGGTAAAAATTACTTGTTCTGGTTCACTAACCACTGTAAATTATGGTAATATAAAATTAAATTATGAAATCTTTTTTTAATTAAAAATTTTGTTTTTTAATGTTTATCCATTTACTTTTGAGAGAGAGAGAGTAAGAGTGAGCACAAGTGGGGGAGGGACAGAGAGAAAGAGAGGGAGACACAGAATCCGAGCAGGCTCTAGACTCTGAGCTGTCAGCACAGAGCCCGGCATGGGGTTTGGGGCTCGAACTCAGGAACCTTGAGATCATGACCTGAGTTGAAGTCGGAGGCTTAACCGACTGAACCACCCAGGAGCCCCTAAATTGTGAAATCTTAACATGCCAGTTATAATGATAGACAAAATCATACACCACAAAATCAAGAAATAAAATTAAGTAATTGTTTTTTGGTCAATATGTGCTCCAGTACATCTTTCCCATGCCCCTTTCCCCTTGTCCTTATAATCTACTGCAGTATTTTTTTGTGATATGAGTAGTTCTTGCTCAGGCCTTGTAAGATGTGCTTTAACATTCAATGCTGTGTAATTTTATATTCTATCCATTCGATTCTGTTTTATTCTATTCTACCTCCATTCCATTCTAGTCCATCCACTTCACTAAAAATATTGTGGTCACAACTCAATTTATTTCATCATCCATTAATCATTTTTGATTCATAGTTAAAAAAAACACATACATACCCTGTATGTTCAAACAACACAAGTTGCTCCCCAATCTAAGGGTAAGAGTCACACAACTACTTCTAACAGACATTTTGTTTTGGTATTAAAATGATAATGCAAAGGAATACTACACGAGAATCAAAAATAGCTCTAGTATTGGTTTTATAAAAATTAACTTTATTTGACCCCGACATGTGTGTTTTCTTTTATAACATATTCTTTGATCCCCAAATCTACCTGTGCTTGAAATTTGAAAGAAGGAAGAAAAAGGCTGTTGTGATATTGTTCTTGCCAATTGTGCACAATACCTATTTGTTTCTAGATCATAAATCATCCCGTTCATGTAAGTACCAGGTAACTAGTCCCTCCCTCTGCATATACACAATGTCCTCAAAAGGATGTCATATGAAATTAAATGGAAAACTCATGCTCTGTGCTCTGAAAAACAGTTCTTGAAAAATGATATCAGAAATGGGTGAGAAAGATGATTTTGTTACTTGAATTATCCAATATGTTTGCTAAAATTTCTCTGAAGATTTATGTATGAGATAATACGATGAATGCCAAGTGGCGAGGGAGGATCTATTTGTCCATGCATTGCGGATGTGAAATCAAAATGATTTGAGTTATTAGCACATTTTATTAGTCCGTGTGAAAAAATGCATAGAATATTTAACTAAAAAGGGAGAGTAAAAGAGTACCAAGTTAAGTAATTTGTCAAATGTTCAGTGGCAATATATTTCTAAAAATTATGATCACAAAGTTAAATATTCTATCTCCAAAGTTAAAAAAGAAATCCTATGGTATACATAGAGGTTTTTGCAAGGAGTAGTTATTTTCCTTGTCTGAAATCTTAAAGGTAATTAGCTCATGTGAGGAAAAAGCTATAAATACAGCTAAAGGTAGATGAGTGTCTTTTATTTTTATATTTTCATTCATTTATTCTTTCTTTCTCTTCCTGGTGGCTTGTGGTCAAGGTGGTATTGTATATGAAATGCTTTTTGTTTGTTTGTTTGTTTGTTTGTTTTTAACTTTAGGAGCAAGGCCTGTTGCAATGAATTTCCTACAAAGTATAGTTTCCATAGAAACTGTAACTGTCTTTTATTTTCACATGTTAGACTTTAGAATTACATTTAGAATTAGTTGACAATAATAATTATAGACTACTTTAAGATAAAACATGGGCTGCACAGCAAAGACATGTGTAAAGACATGGTTTCAGAAAAATTGTCCGAGTTTACAGAAACTGAAATTACTTTTTAAGGAAGATTTGTTTTTCTTACTTAGAAAGATGATTGAAATTCTATCTACACATCCAGCATGAAGTATTGAGATGATTATTGTTACATGTCAAGGAACATCTACTTCTTATTTCAAAATCTCATTTGTTACCCTAAATTTTTCTTTCTCTCTCTCCCTTTCCCTCTCTCTGTCTCTGTATCTGTCTCTGTGTGTCTGTGTGTGCACCAAACTTGTCAAAACTTCTTCTGTTCATTTCTTATTTCTTTGGAAATAATTTGAGTACTGAATAATAGAATAATGTAGAAAACCATATATCACCATTATCTTTTACTTATAAAACCTCTTAGACTATAGACCTTATAAAGAAGGCATAGTAAATTTCGTATAATTGGAAGAAATGTCACTCGACTTAGAATATGAAAAGGAAATCCAGAAGTTAACTCATTTTCCACTACTTTGCATTTAGCTGCATTGTGTTGTTGAAAGCTAAATGTGTTTATCTACCTCAGTGGCTTTACATAAGCTAATATAGACACATGAAAGTATTTTTCAGTCACTGGATTTTTACTAGTGCCCTATTAAAATAGTATCATCCTGAGTGTGATGGTACCAACTCAGAAATGAATAGGACAGGATTCAAGTTATTTTGAAATTCCCCCTGAAATAGCATTTTATTAATGCTATTTTTTGTTGTTGTTGTTGTTCAAGAATAAAAGTAAGTAGCATAGCAATAACAATTTTATGTAGTATTACTAACTATGGTGCACCTCGGTACACAATAATGAAAAACGTGTTTTCTGGGATATCAAATTTCCTCTGAGGTAGAGAAAAACATATGCAGATGAGAATTTTCTTTGTAACATTTTTAGGATGTGAGTGTCCAGTGGGGTAAATAATGTGCTGTGATGAGGCGCTGTGACTACTAGAGGAAGTAGATGGGGACTATCGGCTGTCATTTTGAGACCAACTGTAGTCAAGAATGCTCTTTTCTAAATTTTCCTATATTTTTTTACAGATAGTTTATTGTCAAGTTGGTTTCCATATAACACCCAGTGGTCATCGCCACAAGTGCCCTCCTTTATACCCATCTCCCCCCTCCTCCCCCACACCCATCAGTCCTCAGTTTGTTCTCAGCATTCAAGAGTCATGGTTTGCCTCTCTCCTTCTCTCCCACTATTTCCCCCCTTCTTCTCCCCCATGGTCCTCCGTTAATTTCTTCCTAATCCTCCTATACGTGCAAACATATGGCATTTGTCCTTCTCTGCCTGACTTATTTCGCTCAGCATAACACCCTCAAGGTCCATCCATGTTGCTACACATGGCCAGATTTCATTCCTTCTCACTGCCATGTACTATTCCATCGTATAAATTTTCCTTTTTCTAAATTTCCTTCAGAAAGAGGGTCCCATGGGATTCATAGAGGGCTACTTCTGAACATATGTGGAGAAGCAGACCTGGGTGTTTCCAGGGCTTGGTGTTGGTGGCCATAAAAACCCATCACTCAGATCTCCTGAACAGAGTGTGGTTGACTGATAGCCTGAGCTGTTGTCCTCTGAGTACAATTTCTCAAAGAGATGGGCTACTTTCTCCACCAACTTGGTTGGCATTTTCTCAGAACTGGGCTATTATCAGAGATTGTTTTTACTCAATCCTTCCCTCTCCTTTTTCTTCACAGAGGTCAGATTTGCCTCATGATTTGAAGGTTCTTCCTATCTTCTCTAGACTTCTTCTGTTTATCCTTCACAGGCCTCTACTCCTTTCCCTAGGTAAATGTCTTACATGTAATCAATATTACAATAATCACTCGTCTTGGCATCTGCTTCTCAGAGGATTTGAATTAACATAGAGTTTGGAGAAAATATAAATAATTTGGGGTTAGATGTAGTAATCATGAGATATTTATTGGACATTCAAGTGTAGATATTGAACAGGCAGTTATGTACACAAATCTGAAGATGCAGAAATTGAGAGGGAAGGGCTAGTCTGGAGATAGAAGTTTGGAAGTTGAATATCAGTGATATTTAAGCCATGAAACAGGATGAGTTTATGAATGAGGCAATGTAAATAGAAAGGAGAAGAGATCTGAGGAAACCCTGATTGAACAGTTCAGCCAGAAAAGATGAATGAGCAGTGGGGTATGGGGAAATCAAGAGAGTGCAATGGGCTGGAAGTCAAGTGAAAAAGGTATGTCTAGCAAGTCGATAACCTTATAAAATGCTGCTGATGGATCAAGCAACATGAATTCTGAGAATTAATGACTAAATTTATCAGTCAGTGATTGGAGTAATTGCTGACCTTGAGGAGAACAGTTTTAGGATATATAGGGATGGGAGGCTGATTTGAGTGGATTTTCAAGAAAGAATAGGGAAAACATAGTGAATATAGAAATGGAGTGAGTATAGAAAATGCTGTCAAGGAATTTTGCCATAAAGGAGACCAGGGGATGGGGTGTGTCCCAGAGGGTGACATAGATTCTAGGAGCTTTAAAAATTCATTTGTTTGCTTTTGTTTTTATTTTTAAGATGGGAAAAATTAGTCATGTGTTTATGTTGATAGCAGTGATCCCCTAGCAAGAGGAAAAGTGATGGTGTAATAGGGAGAGGGGAAAGACTTTCTGAAGAAATGCCCTAGAGTTGGAGAGGAGGGGTAGGATGGACAGTTCAATTCACATAATAGGAGGAAGGGCAGAGTGAATAGGCACAGGTGGAGGTAGGTGGATAAATGTGGGTGTCGGCCCTTGTGGAAAATTTGATTCTATTTTCTCAGTGAAAGTGGAATGGAAAGGAGGTGTTAGAGGTCTATATTTATCTAGAGAGAGTGAATACATTCAGGAATTGCCGTATGATTGCCTAGCAGCATTAAGAACCCATTTGAGGTTGTAGGCAAGAATGTAAAATGAGAGCAGTCTGCATACGTTGTTTTTTTTCTGTACTCGTGATCAGCTCTGCGGAGGCAGACACAAGCAGGCACTGGACTGGATTTAATTAGGCTTTGGGTCTTACTGACTGAATACCAGGAAGGAAGGGTGGGGGCAATGGAGTTGACGGGGTAGGCAAGGGAGTGATTCTAATATAAGGCAAGTGAGGACATGAAGATGGTGAGTATTTAGCTTTCCTGTTAACCCTAAAGATATACCACGAAGTAGTTGCCAACAGAGTTTATGAGTAAAACTCTCCTTACGTGACTTTTTTTAAGTTTATTTATTTATTTTGAGAGAAAGAAAGAGAAAGAGTGTATGCCAGCAGGGTAGAGGCAGAGAGAGGGAGAGAGAGAATCCCAAGTAAGCTCCATGCTGCCAGCGCAGAGCCCTATGCGGGGCTCAATCTCAGGAACAATGAGACCATGACCTGAGCCAAAATCAAGAGTCAGATGCTTAACTGACTGAGTCACCCAGGTACCTTTACATTTTTATTTCATGTATCAGCATGGAGTGGAATGAGGCTTGGAGCGATGGTGCTTTACAAAGGAAAATCACCAAGGGAAGCACTAAAACATGTCATTTGCCAAAGGGTATCTTGGACCAGAATTGAAGGATTGCTAAGACAGCGGTATTAATGGCTAATATTTCAAAAGAGCAGGCTTTTCATTTTAACAAAATGTTTCAGTGGAAATGTTTGTCAAAGCATTTATCTTACCCAATAATAATATTTTGCTCAGATAACTTGGGCCAGCATATATATTTTCTGCAAGAGCTTAGTCAAAAGATTTTAAAAGAGTAAGAATTCCACATTGAAACACAGTACTGAGATTTCTACCTCAGTTAACTTCTTTGTGTATCTAATTCATTATACTTAATACTAATTTGTATTAAAGTGATAAATGCAAGTCTATATAGGAAAAAATGGTAAAACATGAACATCACACCACTTCTACTAGAGATACCATAGTGATTTCTTAAAATTACTCTTTTAGGTACTCAAGTATTACCTCTATGCACGCAAATGTTTTTAATTAGTGTTCTCTAAAAAGCTTAAAGAAAGCCAATAATTCCATTATTGACATTTCCAAGCAAATTAAATGTGTTGCTTTATAGAAATAACTCTTACATTTCTGAAAAATATCAAATGTTTTTTAAATGATGGGATATAAAATTAACAGTTACTTCATGTTACTTAAATTAAATTTGGTTTGCCTATAAGTACATTGCTGAATAAATACACTGATATTTTATATAACAGCAAAAGTGACTAAGCAGTGGTATTTAAAATTTCTTTTGAAATGTCCACATCTTGACAAAATATATCCTGCTAACATACCACATTTGTGAAGAACACGTTTAGAGTCTTTGGCGGTAGAGAAAAAAATCTATATAGAATACATGTAGTTTTTTAATTTTTCTTTTTTGTTTATAGGTATTAATTATTCTAAAGATAATATTTTTCTTGTCTCATAATGACACTAAGGTGTGACCATAACCTTTCCTTATAATCAGCATTCCACGTTGAGAATAAGCTGAGATTTTTCTTAAGGAATAGTAAACCTCTCCATACACAAGAAATTGACTTGCCTGCCTACAAAATGAATCCCTATCCATAGGCTGTGTGGGAATAATAAAATCTATAATATGACTTTCAGGAGTGTCATTTTCAGGGTTCAGCAGATTAGGATTCATTCCTGGCTCTGTCACCTATGTATGGGGTATGTGAATTTAGCCAAGTTGTTTCACCTTCCTATGCCTCAGTTTTGTCATCTGTGTTCCCCTCACACCGTTGAAGAGAATATTCAATACAAGAGAATAGGATTTGGTCTGATTTAAGAATTTCTAGTATCCAGCCCATAGATGAGTCCTAAATAAGTATTTGTTGAATAAATAAATGTAATACTTAAAACAGTATAATAGTGATTGCTTAATAGGGATATTTTGAGAATAATGACATAATACATGATGGGCATAGAACACAGTCCTAGATCAGAGCAACTGTTCTTAATGGGGAGAGTTTTGGAGAAGCCACAGGAAATTGGCTTCTGTGTCTTGTTTCCCCTTTAGACTATGGGTGGGATTTATACTAGAATTAGTGACCCTATGCTATGCTCCAGCACCTGTGAGTTGTGTGAGAGGGAAAATATTTACTTTATTACTATTCATATCTCCTAAATCTTTCATGATATTTGGGAGAAGTGAAAACAGGCCAAGCACATTAAAATATTTTAACATACAACCTAAAGCTCATGTCACCATTGAAAATGTTTTCAGAGCTTAAACATGCATAACAAAAAACCAGAGGTAATATATATGATATTTTGATTTAAGATGCATATTTAAAATTTTACTTATCCAAAATCTGGATAGATTTTATAATCAATGTCATCTTATAATTGATTGGATTCTCTCTTTCCTTCATCTTTCCCTCCTTCCCTCCTTTCTTCCCACCTTCCCTTCCTCCCTCTCTCCCTACATCTCTCCTTCCCTCCATCCCTTTTGTTTTCATGGCTCATAATATAATAAGGTGTTTTAACTAAAACTGATGAAATATGGTCTAGCCATATATTAAAGCAGTATTTCTCAATATGTATTTCTTACCACCACCCAACCCTGGCGAGGAGCGTCTTTGGCATTTTTTTCTCTAATTTTCCACTCCATGAAATTTTAAGACCACAGATATACTCTATATCTACTTATGTATTGCATGTGTGTATTTGTTTTATGAATAAAAGGACTAATAGTTTTTTCTCTAAGAACCAATTTCATCCCCTTGGGGCACTATTAAACCCATTGAGAGGGTAGGTATTAAAGTGATACTCCAGATCACTCTTAGTTTTTAAAAACTTATTTACTAGAATATTGGGAATCATAAACTAAATCTTAGGTTTAGAACTTTTGGCTTTAATCATATCACAGAATGTCTAGGAACTTTATCATTATTACCAATGACTGTCAAAATGCTGTCAAATGCGTGCAAAGTTTGAACATTTGATATTTACCCCCAAAGTCAGAAAGCTGTCCATAATATTTTTGTTAACAAATAAAAGATCTTCAAGTTCATCCAGTGATACCATTCAACATATCATTCTCATTTTATGAAATAAGACTATTTAATAATTTTAGTGTATATCTTTAGGAAGTTCACTACTTCACCTTTACACGTTCATGATTTTAAAGACATAATTTGAACACTACATCAATAAAGAGATTTTTAAAGACCACCTAATTTTCAAGGGGTACAAGAGACACCTGCTTTAGACTAGACTACTGCACTCTGTGGAGACGATGAGGATGTACAGTTCTTGAAGCCCCTGTTCTGTTGGCAGCTAGGCAGCTCGGGGATTCCCACCTCCAATAGTAATGATGAAAATCAGAACTTGGTCCCTCTGTGACCAGTGGTTTGAACCAGAGGGAAGATAGAGACACCATCTCTGGCCATCAAATCAGGATTTCTACTTGCAAAGCTAATTGTTGTATTTAATAACTTTAACTGATGGAGAAAGGAGTGATTTATTTACTTGAAGAATGTCTGGTATGTTCTTAAAAAGTCACTTACCTTTTCTCTGGGTCATGTAGCTTAACTCCCATTCTTTTATATTAGTGGTGCAAAAAACCTTAAAATGATGCATAAAACTTTTAACTTTGTTGGATGTATTGCACTACTATTTTATATCTGACAATTCAGACATTTGGCCTACTTGAATTGAGTTATGTTGAATGACTATTTTTTGAGGCTCAACTGTGTCAAAACAATGTGCACTTGGTTTGAGGGATGTGAAATATTCTAGCAGGCCAAGCAAAGTACCAGCAAAAACTAACACAGGTGGTATACTCAAAAGAGACTCTTCAACAGTACACAGACATCCATATCAAGGCTTTATCAGTTGAGTTAGTTGTACACAAGCTTTTGTAAATAAGTTGAAAGTGACTTCAAAACCAGAAATCATCTCCTCCACTGCTCCTAGTACTTGCCCTTTCTCTGCCTTTTAACCGAAGCATCTCCATGATACTCCGGGCATAGACATCTCTCAAGTTCACACTGATATATGAGTCAGTGGCTATATTCTTGGTAAGCTTCTTCAGAGCTTCGCGCTGTCTAACAGCTGCTTCCTTGAGCTTTAAGGTGAAATAGCAAGCAGAGAAGCGGTCGTTAATAATAGCAATAGGCAAGGCCAAGACAAGGATTCCTGATAATATGCACATGAAGGCCACAATTTTGCCTGTGGTGGTGTCTGGTCTAATGTCCCCGTATCCCACGGTAGTCATGGATGTTGTGGCCCACCACCATGCACAAGGGACACTTGTGAAGGTTGTGTCAGGAATACTCTGCTCTGCAAAATATTCCACAGTTGAAAATATAGAAATTCCCACAGACAGAAAGAGGAGCAGTAGGCCGACTTCTTCATAACACTGGGTGATTGTCATCCCGAGTGAGCGTAATCCTGTAAGAGAACAACTGCCGTCAGTCACTGGCACCTCTTCCCTCCCGCACTCCCCCACTTCCCTCCCTCCCCACTCCTTTCTGGCTATCCACCCACAAACGTGCATTTCACATCTAATATGCCTGCAGCACCGGGCAGTGGTTCTAGGGATACAGAGACAATAAACTAAATTATTTTTCTTCAGGGAACGCATAGTCTAGTTGGTGGGGCCAGATTGAAAAAGATAGAAAGAAATAATTACTAAACACTATTTATACAAAAAAAAAGTGACAGATGAGACTAAGAAGCAGGCAATGGATGTGTGATGGGAATTATATGTTAGTCATAAAATGAGAGGCCTTTGCTGCATGGCAACTGGAGGGCTCACTTGGCCAGACCTGCATTTCAATGCCTCGCTTTGGCACACTTATCTATTGCTGGTTTTATGCTGTCTCTTTACATTTGATGTGTCTGCTTTACTCACCCTCCTAATGAAGTTGAACATAATCAGGGTATTGTTATCTGAAAGCCAGAAACGGTAAAGGATGTCTACCATGAAGGTGAAGTGAGTGAGGCATCAGTGACCAAGCTGATGTGAGAACATTGTATGCATTCAGGGGGCACTCTTAACGGTCTACCAGGAGGTATTCCTGAACTCCCATGGCATGCACTGGAATGTGCACCCTTACTACCAAAGCCAGGGAAAACATTTCCCTTGAGTACATAGAATTTGTGCTTTCCTCTAAGGAGACAGACTTGAATACAGATTATTCCTTTTACTGTAAAATGGTATGGGGGACTGAAGCTACTAGAAAATTCATTCACTGTGAGGCATTGGTGCATTCCCTATTGCTACTCTGAAGAGATTGAACCCCTGGGAGACACACCCAAGAGAGTCCAATCCTGTCTCTAGAAAGGCTCAGCCCCTAGGGAGAGTCAGATGAGCCCATAAAGGGACTACGATTTGAATAAGGTATCTCCCCTGATATTAGAGTTCCTGAACACTGCTAAAAGTGCATCCACGTTTTGAAGCCGCATCAGTCTAAAACCACAACGATACTGTCTCTGAAGGTCAAAGTAATACCTCCTAGAATTATTTTAATTTTATTCACTAGAGACTAATTGAAATGCATTAAAATACCATTTGTGCTCTCATTATTTTTAAATATTTTTCTTAAAACTTTGAGATATTCTTAATTTATTTACCAGCTATTTTTAAAGATTAAGGAATATTAATTTTGATGTTTAACTTCAAAAGAAGATTTTTTTAAGAATATCTTTAGAATACCTTTTGGAAAATTGGCCTTGATGTGTCTGCATTGAATTATATTTCAGAAATAAACTGGAAGCATTTGAGAAAACCACAGTGAGGAGACTGTTTTCATTTCAAGATGAAATGTTCTAAATAATTTTGTAAAGAAACACAAAGTTGTCTGAATTTCTGCATGTTACATCTATTAACTCAGATAATCCTCAAAAACAATAGAAGACTGATGTAATTATTAGGCCATTTTACAGATGAGAAGATTGAGGCACAGAGAAGTAGCATAAATAATACAAAGCTACTGAGCCAGGATTTAAACTTAGGCTCTCTGGTCCTCCTAACTGTTATTCTATAATACCTCTCAACTTAAACTTATAATTTAATACATGGGGAAATGTGTCATTTATGTCTACATTTTGCTAAATGTAATGCTCAAGACAAAACTGTCAAATATTTATGTAAGCATTCATATCCTTTCAATAAGTTAAGTCTCTATTAATACCTTGTACTGCTTTGCAACTGAAAAAAACCTTTGAAGACATGACATTGTGGAAATTACTATTATTTTCTTTTTCTTTTCTTTTAGGAGCAAATGTAGTCTTTACTGGGTGTTTTTAAATTGAATCCTGTGAAGAGTTTATAAATACTAGAAGAAAGCATCCTATTATGTGTGTCAGAAAACAAAGAGTGGTACTTCTAAAAGTTGTTGGAAACCCCATTATCAAATCGCTCGTATGTGAGACTAGCTAGGAAAATACACTACCAAAATTATGTTAGGATAAGTCCTAATTACCTCAGAGATGTGGGGGGAAAACATATTTGAGGTTAACTTCTCCCTATATTAAGAGGGAGAAATGAACTTCCTTGAGGTGACCCACCAGGCACATATATCTGGGGGAGTAAGGTGGTAATAGCTAAATTGTTTATTTTCACGTGTACTATATTAATACATGTCATATTAACATGGCATCCTATGCTAGTGTTACTTAACGTATGGTCCATCAAAATCACTTGTGAGCTCCTCAATCCAACCCCGAATACTAAAATCTGACTCTTCATGTATCGGAGATCAGAATTTGCCTTTTAACAAGCTTTTCGAGGGATTCTTATTTTCATTAAAATCTAATATATCTATATATATACTCCAGAACATCCAATAGCCACAGAACCAGCCACTGAGAATGGTCACCCTCAGGAACACAAGGGTCATCTCTAATGGATTTGTGTGACTTCGCCTGACATTGTCTATTACTTTGATGCACAATTGTGTGCTGTGTGGGGAATTTTCTAGGGGGAATGTTCATAAGATTTTAAAGGCTTCATATGATACAAGCTAAGGAATTCCTGTTACCATCTCTTTTATGCATCCAGTTTAGGGACAAAGAAATTCTTAGATACTAGATAAAACATTTAATTAGTATCTTCTTCTTTCTTCCAAAGCAAATGTTTCCATTGCTTCGTCAAAAATTATGGGGTGACCACCGGTGCCTGGTCATCTCCCTTTCTGCATGGCCAGAGAAAGCCCTGCAAGACTGACTTTTTTGCCAAGGAATGTGTGTGGTAAGCCCTTCCTTGGATATGGAAGAGAAACTGGCTTATGTCCCTATGTGTCATGAATAATTTCTGCGTATCTTTTTTATGTGCTATTTATACATAGTTTATCTAGAACTTTCTTGAGGCAGAGTGTCTTCAATTTTTGTACATCTCCTGAGCACCTGGTTGAAATAAACTGAGGTTAACAAGCGGTCAAATTGTTTCTTATATGTCGTAGGGAGAGAAGAGTGTGAGCAGCATCTTCTTTATACTTGTGATAACAACTTCCCAACACCATTTTGGTTGGGTAACATATGGGAGTTGGTAATTTTGAGTGTCAATTCAGAGTCACTTCCCTTGGACTATAGTCACGCACTAATGTCTACAGACAATGGCAAATCAAAAAGCATCACTGAAATCTGAATACCTGTGGAATGTCTGCCCAGCTTTAGCATGCGTAGAGCCCTGAGCAGCCTCAAAACCTGCACAATGCGCCCCACATTTTCCAGCTCCTGTGTCGTCTGGCTCCCACTCAGGCTCTCTACCAGAAGAGTGATGTAGAAGGGCAGGATGGCAAGGAGGTCTATGATGTTTGGCACCTTTCGCAGGAAGCGGCACCTGTCCCGCACGCACAGGAAGCGCAGGACAAACTCGCCGGTGAACCAGCTAATACACACATACTCCAGGACTTCCAGCAGCTGCAGGTCCAGCCAGCTTAATTCAGCTGACATCAGGGCCATGTTGACGATAGACACCACCACAAAGATGATGGAGATGACCCCAAAGATTCGAGCAGCTGTGGAAGATCCAGGTTTCTCCAGGATGTTCCAGAGCTTCTGGCGGACAGTGGGGCAAGGTCCTTGTGAGAAGTCCTGTTCACTCTCGTGTTGACTCTCCTGGTCTTCGGTGTCCTTCTTAAAGTCTAATGTTTCACTCAGCTCCTTCCTTCTGAAGTATCTTTTAGAGAAAACAACTTGGTGATTAGTCTAACTTTTTAAACGTACAGAAGTAAAAAAGAAAAAAAAAGATTAAACTTAGCAGTGAAGTCATGCTTTTTTATTTCAGTAAAATGCAGAAAATGTCCATTCATATTTTACCCAGGCTGTCTCCTGCCCATAGTACCCCAAATTTCTCATTTAGGATTATGATTTTTAAAACGATACTTCCTTGGTGTAAGTTCATACAAAAGGATTTATACATGGTAAATCTAATGCATTTTATTACCCATTTTTCTTGTAACAAGAACATAGTTTGTCCTATGGAACTTTGTGTGTGTGTGTGTGATGGAAGGGTATTCATGAAGAAATGGCACTAATAGCAAGATAACAGGAAAGTCATCACCAAAGTCCCACAAACATTCACAGTTAAGGAACCAACTATCTTCTGTATTTAAAGCAGTTCTCCACCCAAGTTTAAAGTTAAGGGTTCTCAGTGGTAAACGATAATCCTACTGAAATCTACATCACGATGCATGCGACTTCTGGATCATAGCTTTTCTGACTCATTTATTCAACCATCAAGTATTTATTGCAGGCCTGACCTTCTTTGCCTTAAAAACGAATTGGCACGCACTCATCCAAAAAAGGAGGAGGTTCAAAAAGTTCCAATCGAAAGCTGGCTATGACACTTTCCGGACCCCACCGCCACCCCGCCTTTCAGAAAGCTCAGAAGCGGCCTCAGGTATTCTTAGGCCTGCGTTCCTCGAGAAGGAGAGCGACGCCTCACATCCGATCTCTGCCGCCCTCTGTGCATCGCGCCCGCCTCCCCGCCCGGCCTCCGCGCGCCTCCCGGGTACCTGTCCCTGCAGCAGGAGTCGATGCTGAGCTCGTCGATGCCCCAGTACTGGATCTCCTGAAGGAAGGAGAGCGCGCACAGCTGCTCCATGACGTGCAGGCGGCCCGTGCGGTAGTAGTGCAAGACGTAGCGGAATGCCTGCGAGCTGCGGTCGAAGAAGTACTCGTTGTCCACGGGGTTGGCATCGTCGCAGAGCTCCAGGGGACTGGGGACGGCGGCCAGGGCCCCGCGGCGGCGGCACGAGGCCACCACCACGGCCAGCTTGCCCAGGCGCGTGTGCGGGAAGCAGGACAGTGCCTGCTGCGAGAGCACGAAGCGGCTGCCGCCCACGTTGACCGTGAAGCAGTCCCCAAGCGCCAGGGGCTCCCCTTCGCCCTCGCTGCAGAAGACGCTGGACTCGAGCGAGGTCAGGGAGCAGCTGTCCAGCGGCGAGTCCGGCGGCGCCCGCCCTAGGCAAGGCAGCTCCATCCCCGCCGCCGCTGCCTGACGGCGCCACGAAGTTGGGGGCGCGCCGGAAGCCTCGGTCGGGCGAGGGTGGTGGCACGGCCCCTGGCGGCGGCCGGGATTTCCCTGGCTCCGGAGGGGGTGCCTCCCACCCGCGCGCCCCTGCGCCCGTTCCGCCTCCGGCCGCTAGGGCGCGCCCAGGCTGCGGGGAGAGGAAGGGGTCGCGCGCGGGCAAGGGCTCAGAAGCGGTCCCGGCCGGGGACAGCCCCAGGGCACCCCTTCCCGGACGTGCGCCCTCAGCCCCCAGCTAAATTTGTGAGAGAGGTTCCTAGCCCGGGGGGTGTACGTGTTGAACGTGGGGGGGGGGGGGGGAGCGGGCGGGCAGGGGCTGGTCTGGAGTGGAGGAGGAGAACAGGAAGACTTGGGGGAACGAGCGCAAGCAAGGCGGGTGGCCAGGCTCCCTCCAGCCCGGGAGACCGCGAGGAAAGTTCAGAAAGCCCAGGAAATGGTAACCGGGTCTGAGTCCTTTCCACCTTGAGGATATATATTCCTCCGTCTCCGTTTCGTGCGGCGGCTTCACAGGCCTCCCCGGGAGTGGTCGCTGGGGGGATGAGCGCGTGGGGGAGGGTGCGCCCGGCGAGGGGCCCGCATCATCTGCTCGCGGTCATTCTCATTCTAGTCTGATTGTCCCTCGCGCTCCATTTTCTTCTCCCTCCGTCTGGTTTTGACCTCCTGGTTAAGAAATAAGGATCGTTGATGATGACTTTTAACTGAGGTCCCAGTGAGTCGCTAAGAACTAGGGTCACCATCGCCCCACAATAGAGACACTCTGTGCCCTTGGCTTAGCCATTTCTGCCTGTAGAAGTTTCCCGGAGAGCAGGCGTTCTGGGCGCGCTCCCCGGCGCACAGCGGAGCTCTCATTTTAGAAGGGAAGACAGAAAGACAAGGAATAGAACTGGCGTGGGCTGCGGCAGGAGTTTAAATAGTAACGACGACTCGGTGAAGGGAGAAGCCGAGCGCCTGGCCCAGGTGAGACCAGGGGTGAACCCGCTGGGCCCCTTGGAGCGGAGCCCCAGCCCACCTGTGGGACACGGGGTGGGGGTGGGGAGGAGGACCGGGTGACTCACCTTCCGCTCCCGGCACATCTGCGCAGCGCTCGGAGCCCGCGGCTGGTGACGGAGCCTTCTGAGCTTCTCCCGGTGCACACGTGAGGTCTGCCTTGACGGGTCCAGGAGGAAACTGTGTTCGAGGCTGAGCTCTGCTCTGGCGCTTGCAGCCTAGCCTCGCCTCATCTCCCCCGCCTCCGGCTCTGGCCCCTCGGCCGCCCCCGCCGGCGCTAGCGAGCCACTCGCGGTTTCCAGCACCAGCTGTGGGGAAAGCAGGGAGCCGAGGGAGGTGAGACCGGAGGAGGAAGTGAAGCACTCCGTGACTCTGAATATCATATTCATCCTGAAGACACCTCAGAGATTGCCGTTTGGATTCCCGTCTCCCTGATCTGTGTGCTCACAAATGCTCCAGAACAAAATTTTCCATGCCTGCTAAACTCAGGGTTAGGGCACTTACAGAAACTGCTTTGCGTCTCATGGTTCAAGGTTTTCTCATGATTTCCAGCAAGCATCTGAGGATCCTGCATTTTTCAAAAGTCTTTGCAAGAGAGTGTGAACCACCTTTTTCTCCTTGTAATTAGTTTTAGAAAGTAAAGATAAAGAGATGAGCTGGCAGCTTCTTCAGTGGGGAGAACTTTTTCATAAATGGACTTGGGGGCACCTGGGTGGCTCAGTCAGTTAAACATCTGACTGATTTCAGCTCAGGTCATGATCTCGACGTTTCTGGGTTCGAGCCCCACCTCTAGCTCTGTGCTGGTGGCAGGGAGCCTACTTGGGATTCTGTCTCTCCTCTCTGCCCCTTACCTGCCTGTTCTCTCTCTCTCTCTCTCTCTCTCTCTTAAAATAAATAAATAAACTTAAAAAAAAAATAAATGGACTTGAAATGTGGTTGTTTGGTTCTGGCTTTACCAAATGGCCGAAGGGCATCCAGCTGTCATTTACTTCCTGGGCTTCAGTGCCTTCCTCAGAAAAATTTCACGTTTCGATAAAAACACTCAATATGTATTAGGGGCTTTATGTCAGGAAATTTTGTAGGCTCTTTACTCATTAAGTACCTTATTTAATCATAATAACAATACTATGAGGTAGCAGCACACTCATTTTACAGAAGAAGGAAACTGAGGCAAAACAGAAATTAAGTGATTTACTTAGGGTCACGCATCCAAACTCAAACCCAGGACTAGTTATCAGAGGCTGCCTTCATAAACACAATGCTTGGGGCATCTCCTTTCTGTGTGATTTTCAAACAAAAGTGTCATCATTTTTATTTACTTTGTTACTCATTTTTGCAAATTTCTAATGTTACGTGATGTATTTTTCCTGATATTTCAACAAATGTTCACTGAGCAGCCACTATGCACCGGGTGCTTCAGAGAGATCATGAAGAAAACAGATAAGATCCTTTTTCTTCTGGAATTAAAGTTTTTCCTGTGAGAATAAGCAGTAACTTTAGTGAAACTTAAAAAAAAATACAGTATTTATAGGTTATGGTGCTTTGACAGCTATTTATTTGGTTAACTTTTGTCTCTATAAGGAACTCTTCCATTCAGAAAATATGGAGGAGTTAAAATTGGTAAATACTTCATCAATATGTTTAAGTACTGTGTCAATTCATCTAAGGTAGCAGAACTTCTCTTACGTAGGAAGGAGAACTCCCTCAGCATCTCTATTACAGATTATTTGGGCATTGAAAAAATTCCACACTTCTCTTAAGCTTCATTCATACCTTAGTGTAAATAACTTTCATCAGATGATTAGCTTTAGGGCGTACCCTAGCTTTACAGACCATGGTGGGGAAGGAGGAAAGCTTTCAGAGGAGAAAGACAAATAACTGTAGATGACAAGGGAGGTCTTAGACAGGTAATGGAGGCTAACAAACTGTTACTGAGGCTTGCAGGTCTCCTGCACTGCCACCAGAACCTTGGACTTCAGTTGTAGTTAGTGGTATCCTGCAGAAGGAATTAGAACAATAGCCACCTTTTAAGTGTAAGGCCCAGGCTAAATATCTGAATTCTCAGCAATGGTCCCAGGAAGTAAGTACTGTCTTCCTTAGTTACACATCTCAGCTCAGAGATTCGCATGCGCCAAGGAGCTCTCCCAGTTATATAGTCAATATGTGTATAGAGGGACCAGAACTGGGGTCTTTCTTACGCCAGATTTCATCTCAAATGCCAAGATGAGATGCTAACATGTTCAACTGGGCTTAATTTGTGATGAATACAATTTCCCCTAAATAAAATAATCATAACTAGAGTTGATTAAGATGATTAGTTAACTGATAGCACACAAATACAAATAACCCATTTTAGAATACAGAGTTTTCTTGGATGATAAAAATTTCTGCCCTCTCCCCTCTTCTATTCCCTTTAATCTATTGTCTCTCCTCCTCCATTGGTCCCCAGGCTTGAGTCTGAGAGCCCAGAGGAAAGGCAATGATAAATGATTGCAGAAATAAGTCCATTCAAAGTATGTCCTTCCTTGTCTCTGACCTTGACCTGAGGTGTACCCTAAAATATGTCAAGAAGTGAAAGGAGAATTGCTGATAAGTACTTGGGGGTGGTGAGGTCTTGCTTTCAATTTCCTTCCTACAAAGCCTGGGAGGAATGTGACTGTCACGTAGGAGGCAGCTCAGTACTGAGATGTGAAAACTCAACATTGTAATGACTTTGGGTATATTTTCCCTAGTCATCAGATGTTATATTCAGGTGATTTTCCATTAACAGTCTTGTTAGGAAATGCTCTACTGGTGTTTGGCTCTATCTATCAAGTCTTCCAAATACTGATTTGAATATTAAATCTCAAGTACAGCTAACTGCTTTTAATTCTTCCAGTTTTTGTGAATATTTCTGAATTTATTAATGAGCAACATGCATTCTTTACAGTTCTGTTTTTTATTTTATTTTTAATGTTTATTTTTGAGAAGTAGAGTGAACATGAGTGGGGGAGGGGCAGAAAGAGAGAGAAAGAGAAAGAGAGAGAAACAGAATCTGAAGCAGGCTCTAGGCTCTGAGCTGTCAGCACAGTGCCCAACTCAGGGCTCAAACTCAGGAACATTAAGATCATGACCTAAGTTGAAGTCGGACACTCAACAGACTGAGCCACCCAGGCGCTCCAACAGTCATGTCTTTAAATTGGATTAAAAGAAAAAAAATAGAATTTAAATAAAAACTCGAAATATTAAAAAAAACAGCATACTTTAAATATCTGATTATTGACAAAAATAGGAGCCCCTGGCTGGCTTGTTTAGAAAAACATGTGACTCTTGGGACTGGGTTTATGAATTCAAGCCGCATGTTAGGGGTATAGATTACAAAAAAAAAAAAAAAACTTTCAAAAACAGAATTGATTATTGATAACAATTAAGAAAATAAAAGTTGAAAGTCCATAGCACATTAAGAATTCCTATTATTAAAACTCTGGAATGTTTCATTTAAGGTTTTGAAAAAATAATGAGAATGTATTTATATTAATATTATATTTGATTTCTGTAATCTACTTAAATAATGTATTAGGATGTTCTGTGAAATCATGAAGTCACATCTCTTATAAGAATGCATGAAAATGATTATACATATATGATCATAAGTCACTGAAAAATATTTTTAGAAAAATGGACATTCAGTATTAACTTATATCAAAAATACTACAGCTTTATATTTATTTTAAATAGTTAAATAGATAGGGGAGATATAGCAAGTAAATACTTTTGATAAAGAGTTTTATAGAATTCAACGTGAGTAAACTCCACCTTCATTTTCAACTGCTTTAGTGTAGACTCATACCTTTACACTAAAATCCCTTTAATTTTTATCATTCATTAACAGTGCAGACCATATTTCATGTGAGCTGTGCATACCTATCTTTGACTCAGTACTTAATTCTTCTAGGGACTGACAACCAGATAAGCTAATGGTAATGATGTTTAAAAATGCCTTTGTATATGGACAAAATGACATTGCCCTCTTCATTGTACTGGGATATGTTTAAAGGTAAAGGAAAATCTGACGAATTCTATCTATTCATCTTCCATGAGTCTTCTAGGTGCTTGGAATAAATCCTCCCAACTGTATAACAGCCCACTCTAATGCAGAATTTAGCTTAATGTGGGCTTGTTCTGGATTCCTTCCAAAGGGAGGCAATTATCTTTGGAAGTACCCAAGAACTCATTTTTATAGCCTAGTATGCTGCAGAGATCACTGAATGGGTTGATGATGGTGATGATGAGGATAACAATATGGTAATAATAGCTGCTACATTTACTTATTCAATTTCTGCTCTTTTATTAGCTGTGTGACATAAAGAGTTTCTTAATCTCTCTATATCTCCTTTTCCTCATATAGGGGATCACAAGAGTACTTACCTTATGTTACTGTTTAAAATTAAATGAGATAATCCATGTAATTGTTTAGTGCAATGTTATTATTTCTGCTGCCACTATTATTATTATGTTTCAGAAATGTTTTTCTGATCCCCCTTACTGTGACCGTATCACATAAGATGTCACTTACTATTATGTTAAACACTTACCTCATTTCATTTATAATTCTTATAACCCAACAATGAGAGTAATATTATCATTTTATTTTTGCATATAGAAACCCAGGATAACAGATTTTTCAAGTGTCATACTGATAGTAGAAATAGACTTGAACAGCTTTGTTTGACTCAAAGGCTTTGAAGGGCATTAGCATGAAAATAATGCAGTGATGAGAGATTACTGTTAGAAATGTTCTTCTCTTTAAAACCAATTTTATACAGAAAATTACTACTCTACACTTAAAATAATTGAGATGACTATATATTTTATAGGCCATAACCAACAACATATTGCATATGATTTTCGTTTAAAAAAATTGGTTCTTTCTTCTAACCATTGTAAAGAAGGTAGTTGATTGGATTGGCCACTAAATGATTTTCACTAGGCCACTGTGGTCTGCAAAAGACATAGTGGAATTTTTCCTGAGTTACTAAGAAACTGTGTAGAACAAGGCACTTATTGTTCACTGGATTAACTCCTATAATTACACTGGAATTAAATTTTTATAAACAAGATTTAGAAGCAGTGAAGCAAACTCAGGGTAAGTGCTTTGCTCATCCTGTCCTGTAAGCTGTTAAGTGAACCCTATATTAAATTTGAAAATTCCAATTAAATCCTTTTTACCCAGCTCTATCAAATTCCCTTATGTTGACAGAGATTGAGTCATACAGAACCATTAAAAATGCTTTTATGCTTTTTTAAATATATGTGATTTATTAATATTAGAAGTAAAATTGCATTTAGACCTACCCTTATTCTATTCAGTGCTCTCTTCCATTACTAAGGAACTCAGTAAACTTGAATTCCATTCTGTAATTGGAAAAGAGGTAATCTTTACATTTCATATGTGTTATAAGGTTTTTTAATGTTACATTTCCTTGATTTTCCTAGAATCAACTCAAAATCGCAAAGTTTTTTGGGGTACCTGGGTGGTTCAGTTGGTTGAGCATTGGGTTCTTGGTTTTGGCTCAGGTCATGATCTCATGGTTTGTGAGTTCAAGCCCCATATTGGGCTCCACACTGATAGTGCACAGCCTGTTGGGATTTTCTCTCTCCCTCTCTCTCTGATCCTTCTCCACTCTCTTTCTCTGTCTTTCTCCAAAAAATACATAAATAGACTTAAAAAAAGAAACTAAAAGTTTTTTAATCAGTAAATATTTATAGAAATATATTTTGCAAGTAACAGTGGTGGTTATAAAGACAGGATATGTATCTATATATGTATCATATACATAATTTATACCGTATATGTAAATAGACACATAATATACACACACATAAAACACTAACAGTATAGTAAAGTTTACACTGATTACTGTGTCAGTGGATCATAGTTTTATTACTCCATGCTAGAAAAGTAGTGAAAGATCAGAAGCAATATAAGGAAAATAGTGGAGATAAGTAAGAAGAAAGGCAATTTTTCTTTACAAAATGGTTCTTAGTTACATAGTGTAGTTCCTTTAAATAGCATCCTACTGTGTTTTAAACATGGTCTAATTAAAGAAAAAAATGAAGTAACTTTTTAGGACACATACGCTGAACTCTGCCAAAGTAGTTTTGTGAACTGCATTGTAAACCTGATAGAATATCTATTATTCTCATTTCAGTCAGAGCACATAGAACATTCATTTAAATATTTTATATGCTAAATCACTGCACATAAATGGGGAAAATCTAATTCTGTTTGAGTTCAAAATTACTGCTTTTGACACTTAAGTGTATGTTTGACTTATACTTTTATCACTGGTTCAAAAGAATAGAAATATGGGTCTTCAGTCAGTACACATTAATTTGGTTAATTTGAAAAAAGAGCCTTGGATCAGTGCATGTGTTACAGAGAATATTTTCTCTATACAGTGTCATTAAATTGGTGGGAGCTGAATATAAAAATTTGTCATTTTTTCAACATGAAAAATAGCAGTGAGCCATCTGGCTTCTCCTTTCCACCATTGCATCTGATTGACAGCTCAGTTATAGACCCGGCCTCCCCATTCTCCCACAAACAGATTTCCCGGAAAACTAAACCAAATGGGAATTCAGAGGAAGTTAAAGCATAGCAAATTTGTCTTGGCCTGATTTTTTAAAAAATTTCTAGAAGGTCAAATTTATCCATTGAGTAACTGGGAATGTTTCATTTTCATGGCAGCAGCAAGAAGTATCCTGATCCATACGACTTATGCTATTTGAAATGAAAATAACTCTCAATTATATTGTAAAAGAAGAGAAATAAAACAAGTTGGGATTTTAAAATGACTTTATGAAGTATCAACTTCATAATAGATTGAAAACTAACGTTGACTCTAGGCCAGATATGTTTTACTTTTGATAGCAGACGCTGATGAGAAATTAAGAACAGACAATCACCGACTATACAGAAGTTTTCAGAATAGCAAGTAGTTTTATGGACATGTATGTGTTTATATGTGTATATAGAACAGGAATTTTAATTTGTTTTTTAATGTAGTCAAAAATATAGAACTGTTTCCTCATTTAATATTGCTCAATAAATAAGAAAGTATAACGAATATTTTTCAGCAAAAATTTCAAAAAGACTCCAAATACAGTTAAGTTTTGTCTCGTTTCAAAACGAGATAATTTTTTATTCTGATAATAGTATTGCCAACTGACAATAAAGGTCTTTGTAAAATATTTAGTGAATGACCAATGGTAAAATAAAAAACAACGTTGGGTGTATTTGAACAGGTAGGAATAAGGCCATGGTAGAGGAACGTGTGGCCTCTTCCAGTGTTGAGAACATGAGGGCAGTTGAAGCCATGTTCGCGAGGAAGTGGTGACCTATTTTCAACTCCTCTTTGAATGAAAACCTGTCCCTATGGCAATGGGAGTAACAAAGTGAGTGAGCCTCTCTCCAGTGAATTAGTGGTGAATGCTTTCTAATCTAAGTACTGGATAAGGGATGCTATTAAAATATTTGTTTTTAAGGTTGTGGATTTTCCAATATGGCTATGATAGAAGGTGGCTGGACCATCCTCAAGGTGGTAGTCTCAGGACCCCTTTATGCTCTTAAAAATTATTGAAGACGCCAAACTTTTGGTGATGTGGGTTATATCTATTGAGATTTATCACATTAAAAGTTAAAACAAAAATTTAGAAGTATTTATTTATTAAATCATTCAAAAAAACAGTAACAAGCACAACACTTGTTAACAAAATAAATACTCTTTTAAATAAAAATGTTTTCCAAAACAATATACTTAGTGAGAATAATGACATTGTTTTACAATGTTTCATACCTCCTTGATACCTGGCTTAATAGAAGACAACTGTATTTTCGTATCTACTTCTGTATTCAAACTGTTGAAATTTGATACAATTTTTTGAAGTTTATAAAGAAAATTCAGTGTCAAACAGATTGGTATTGGAAAAGAGAGGGACATTTAAACAGCTTTTGGATATACTGTGATATATGCTTCTGTGCAGAACATGACAGGCTAGTTCCAAAATAGAATCTGAATTGTATCAGTGAGTTTTTATACTCAGTTATATTAAAATCTATTAGCCTATCTTGCTCTTGGAATTTTTTTAAATCCATGCATGATTTTGTTATGTCATTGTGTTATTCCTTTGGAAAATGCTGGTTTCTCCAAAAAAGTGACACATTTAATTAAACCACACACAAAAAAATCCCTTTTTGTTAATATCACCACCAATTTCATCAGAGAAGTTTTTAAGGATTGGAAAGCTATCAACCTCATGGTAGTAGAAATAAGCTTTGCAAAATTCTAATTTTCACTTGGAAGCTCAAAATTTGTTATCGGCAACAAATATGGTCTGCTTCCTTGGTAGTAACAGGATCCATTCATTCATTTTAAGGAAATTATTCATAAATATCTGAATAGTTTGTCCCGTAGTCCATGTTTCCAAGTAAAAACGGTGAACTATGGGAAAAAAGCTAGTTCGGCTTATATTCAGAATAATTACACCTAATTCTTTGAGACAACAATGATACTGAAGTATGTCACAGAGAGCTTCAGTACACTCCCCATTTAGTTAAATAAAACATTAAAAAAGAACATGTACCCACGTGACAAGATTTAATAAAATTCATCTTTTAGTAAAATAAGTAACTTTTATTATTATTCATCAAGGATATTGTTAACTGGCTTTTTTTTTTTTATCCCTTCAAACATGTAAAGAATACGATGACAGCGGTACAGATTGGTGTCACTGCTTTGAGATGTGCAAAAACCCAAGCACTTTTACCCACCATTGCTCTTATATTATTAGTGCAAATCTAGATGCAGTGGAATATACAAATAACTCCCTAGTATTATGAAAATAATATTTTAAATCAAAGACTCCTAAAAGGTCTCATAAAATCTCAGGGGTTTATAGACCACATTTTGAAAACTATTGTTGTAAGGAATATATGGGGTGTCTGGATGGCTCAGTTGGTTGAGCATCCAACTTCGGCTCAGGTCATGATCTCACAGTTAGAGGGTTCGAGCCCTGAGTCAGACTCTGTGCTGACAGCTAGCTTGGAGCCTGGAGCCTGTTTCAGATTCTGTATCTCCCTCTCTCTCTGACCCTCCCCTGCTCATGCTGTCTCTCTCTCTCTCTCTCTCAGAAATAAATTAAAAAAAAACATTAAAAAAAGGAATATATGTATTTTGACAACTTAAACACAGAATTTATGTTTATATTTTTGGGAATTTCACAAAGAGGTATATGACTTTTATATTTTGTTTTGGAAGGTTTCATCAAAAAATTCCTGTACCTTTTGTATGCTATGAAGGTAAGCACACATATGCCCTAAACATAAATTTTATACACACACGCACGCGTGTGCGCGCACACACACACACACTTGGAAACGTGATAATATGAATGTATGCATATTTTCAGAAATGCAGAAAAAATGTAATTAATCTCAGCTCCAATTATAGGCTATAATATAAAGTTAAGCTTTCCTTTTTAGTTTAATCACATAAATTTAATATAATGCAGTAATTTAAAAAATTTTAAGGTAATAGATAGTCTTTTTATGTAAATGTGCCCAGTCTCAGATTTTTGGCCTCCTTTATGCCTCACTCTAGAGGGGCAAGTTATGACCCAGAAAGATGACAATCTCCTGTACAATTTAAGTGGAACCAATTGGATCATCACTGACTAGGGAGAGGGCTTCTTGGACTAATGTTATATCTGAGTACGAACCATTGGAAGCCAACATTGGGCCCTTTGCTTCTGGTCTCTAAGTTCCTCTCCTTTGTCCCTTTTTCCCTTTGCTGATGTTATAAATGGTTATTCAGTCCCCTCCAGCATCTCATCTCTGTCTTCCTCAGCAGTGCATGGAGTCACTTCTGGTTTCTGTCTATAATCTTCTACTATTACTTCCACATAATCACATCTGCCCCAAGTTAGAAGTGGTTGGGTTTGGGGCACCTCCTAGAGCTTGCAGTTTTTCACTAAAATGAATGGTGAAGTGTTAATGCACGTGTTTCTGGGCCTTGCCATACCTCCTAGAAGCTTCAAAATGCCTCTCCTGGACCTGCAGGGGTTTGTCATCCGTATGTGTTTGTGTTCATGAGGGACACAGGAACCCTAAAGATGATCCTCTTGATGTCCCTATCTTTCCCTTCCCCCTTTTTGTTTATAATTATTCATGATTTCCCCTTCACGTATAAGTCATTGGTTCTCAGTGTTAACATGTCCTCCTTAAAGAGACATGTGGAAATGTGGTCGTGGCGGTGGGGATAGGGTGGTTTGTTTTTACCTGTTACAATGGTTGGGGAATACAATTGACAATTACTACCTAGGAGCCAGACACGCTAAATATACTTTAATGTATGAGCAATAAAGAACTGCTATTTCAGAAATGCTAGTAATGCTCTCGTGAGGAACAATGCTCTAGATACAAATTTCTCAGAACCTGGGAAGGAGGCTTCACAGCCTAGCCGCGGTCTTTAATAAGAGACACAACACAAATTATCTAAGTCTTCCCACGATCCTCCAGATGGATGCCTTAAGCTGACTGCACAAAATGTCATGGACCAGAAATACAAAAAATATTATTATCATCATATGAAATATGTACATATATTTGAATTTGTGATCATTTTTTTGCTACCATTGCATAGGGATGACACATTAAACAGAATAACTAAATATATAAATATATGTGCATTTATTTAAAATGTACAGCAAAATAACATTGCTTTCTTGTCAAAACTGTAAAGATGGTAGGTCCTTATGGATAGATGTTGGCATACATCACACAAACAGCCTGTCATGTATGCTCCACAACTGAATTGGCAAGGTTTCCAGAAGAATACATAAAAAAAGCTGAAATTACTTTCTTTACTACCTTTGGTTAGCTTTCTTGGGGCCAGAATACCCAAAATGATTTCCTTGCTAGCTTCCAGATAATCATTTTACTTCCAAAGTTGCAAATAAGAGTTACTGTTTCCAGAATCTCTTTGCAGTGCTTTTCTATTCACTTCCCTAAACTTCATCAGTTTTTTCCCCTTTAATAACTCAGTTTATTAACTGACTCCCTCACATGAGAGAAAACAGTATGCATGAAGAAATAAAGAAATGGGGTGCAAATAATTAACTAAATATCCTGTAAGTATTTTTATACAATAATTAAATAAGTATCCTTTAGATATTTTTGATACTGCGTACTCCGAATATTCTAAAATTTCATCTTTGTTTAATAAAATACATTGTGTGTGTATATATATATATATATATATATATATATATAAAATCATACAAAATTCCTATAGATCTATTGGCCAAGCATTGAATATGGGCATCAGAATTCTCTACTACTTACATAACTATGATTCTTTAAGTCCATGCACAAAATGAACATATTCAGATTAAATATTCTTTCATTTGGATGTGATATATTTGCAAAAGTAAGCCTTCTCTTAAAACTATCTTACAGTTCTATTTATTTAATTTTGCCATTTTTTGCCTCCAAATGCATTCATTAATGGGCATATGTTATGCCTGATGAGAGCAGCACATTTGAATTGTTTTTTTTTTTCAGAGAGAACATTAAAGGACTTGCATGACAGATATTTCTTGAGTTGTGAATTAATTTGGAGTGATTCAGAGTCAGTGGAAGTTTTGGAGATGTTTTAATTTAGGAAGATGACAATATGAGTTAGCACACACGTTACAAAATCCATAACCATGTCCAATATGTTGTGTTTCTTCTCTATCTTTTATAGAAAATAAAATAATCTTTGTCAGAGACTGACTTAGTTTTGAATATTTTAAGAGATAGAAACTTTTTTTTTTTGAGTTAAGTATATATATTTCAATCATTATTCACAGTTTTGGTGACTATTGATGTTCATTTGCTTTCACTTAAAAAAGGTTTTTTTTCATATATATTTTTTTATTTTTGAGAGAAAGACCATGAGCAGGAGAGGGGCAAAGAGAGAGGGAGACACAGAATCTGAAGCAGGCTCCAATCTCTGAGCTGAGGGGTCCGCACAGAGCCCTATGCAGGGCTTGAACTGGTGAACAGTGAGATCAAGACCTGAGCTCAAGATGGATGTTTAACCAACTGAGCCACCCAGGTGCTCCGTTTGCCTTCACTTTAATAGTGATTTAGGAAAGACTGAATGGAGGTGCATTTTGTGGTTCAAAGATAGCCATTTAGAATTGTTGGTTTTAGTGTAGTCTGGAATTAGAACATACAGTTAAAAGTTTTCACTGGGGAGGCAGAACTGCAAACTTTTGTTGTTCTTAGTGATTTTGTTCTCTAGCATTGGCCCAGAAATCTGCAATCAGGCACAGCTTAGAGAGTTGAATCAGAAAGTCTTTAAAAACTCACCAAAAGGAGGGCAATGATTATCTGGCAAAGCTTTTGTGTATTCACTAGAGGACCACAAGCAAACCAAATGGGCAGCTGCCATGGTTAAAAGGTGGAATCTTTAATGGGATGGCATGATGAGGTGGCTAAGAAAGAACATTTGCAGAGAGTTCATCTCAGTATCTGTGTATGAAACAGATGGAATGGGAGCATTTTCCCAAAGACACACAAAGACAAAAAGGCCGAACAATGAGCTCTGGCAGTCGGGACATTCGACTTTTGGAGGTCAATGCTTGATGTGTCTATGGGCATTGGAATATTTGAAGATTAAGTGGGATTACATGTAAAACATTTTGAAAGTCATAAAGAGTGTATTTATTTTTTCTTTTCTGGGCATAAAACACAAAGGTATTACTAATATTTAGTGACTGCTATTTATATGTTTAACTAAAAAAAAATAAAGTAGTAAATTCTCAATAATTATTTCTCCCTGAAGCACATTATACACACAAAAGGCAGTTGTTTTTCTCACTATTTCAGTCACTATTACAGAATCTGTCTTCCTTTAAAAATCAATTCTTAGACACAGAAGAGCCAGTTGGTTTCTGATTACTGCACACCTGGCATGCTCAACTGCTTGTTACATCTGAGCATCCAGGGGATCTTATTTATTGCTTGAAACTGTGTCTCAGCACATCCTGAACAATATTTGTTCTTTTTTTCTTGCTTTGCCTTTTGATGGCTTTGCTTAACTCACCATAGATCTTAGGTGTCTGGGTATCCTTACCTCACCCATCATTCTGGTACTTTTATTTTTTATTTATTTATGTTTTAAACACTTATTTGTTTTCGAGAAAGAGAGTGAGAGGTGCAGAGAGAGAGGGAGACAGAAGATCCAAAGAGGGCTCTGCACTGACAGCAGAGATCCCAATAGAGGGGCTCTAACTCATGAAACTCGAGATCATGACTCTAGCTGAAGTCGGATGCTTAACTGAATGAGCCACCCACGCGCCCCATCCTTCCCATATTTTTAACCTGGTGGGGTTGGAAGTTAAAACAGGGCCACCTAACTTCTAATTTTAGAAATAGGCCATTTAATATTGATGAGCCTGTGGAGTGTGTTTGCAAGGACAATCCTTCTTAGTGGTTTTTGATGGTCACGGGTGTGCATGGATGAAGTTTTGAATGAGCCATTCCTCCTAACATTTCTTCTGGAACTCTTTTAGGTTGTTAATAGGGATTTTGTAATATATAAAAAAATATATATTATATATATATATAAAATATATATATGCTCTTTTATCAAATGTATAGGCAGTAAAAAAAATTAAAGAGCTTTGTTTTCTCTCCAAAATGTTTTTCAAATCCATACACTCTTCCACCCCTTCACTGTTATTCTAGTCTGAGCTATCAATTCTTGGTATTCATTAAATGATTTCTTCCTTCCACTCTTGACTTTTACCAAATTCCAATAGGTTGCAACATGGCATTGAAAAAATTCAAATCACATGATACTGGTTCCTTGATTAAAAGCCTTCAGTCCTTCTTGATCACACATAGAATGAAGTTTAAATTCCTTTCCATGGCCTTTAAGGCTTCTGGCCTCTCCAACGACTCATTTGTAACCATGGACATTTTGATCTTTGCTGCTGGTCTTCTATTTCTTATAAAGCATTAGCTATAAAATGGAGGAAGAAATAGAGTATTTTTAAGAGTTTATTTATTTATTTTGAGAGAAGAGTGTGTGAGAGAGAGAGAGCGAGAGAGAGCAAGCACTCACATGTGCCTGAATGGACAAGAGACAGAGAGAGGGAAAGAAAGAATCCCAATTCTTTACATGGGGCTCAATCCCACAACCATGGGATCATCACCTAAGCCAAAAACAAGAGTCAGAAGCCCAACCAATTGAGCCACCTAGGTGCTGAAGAAAAGGGTATTTTTAATACCTGCTATCTTCTCTTCTTTCTCCAGTACAGCCATATAAGCTTCAGGAATGTAGTAATCTTGTCTGAACTGTTCACCACTGTATTCTCAGGCCCTAAAATATGTCCTATCACATAACTGGCGCTAATAATTACAGATTTTGCAGACAATGACTTACCGGAAACTGTAATATGCTGCTGTGCAATGTAGCAGTTATCTAAATTCAGGCTTAGAAATATTTGTTTATACACACAAATATGTCATTTCTGGAGCCAGAACTAAGGATATTGCCTCTTTACAGACATACTGGTTTGAGGACTTGTTTATTGGTCTCTTCCAGGACATTGCAAAGATACGTCACCTCTTCTTAGGAGTGCTTCTTTTCTCCTGGCTTAGATAATCTCCAGGAGATTTTATTTTATTTTTTAAATTTATTTATTTTGAGAGAGAGAGTGCAAGCGGGGTTGGGGGGGCGGGGACAGAAAAAAGATTGAGAGAGAGAGAGAGAGAGAGAGAGGATTCTAAGCATGCTCCACATTGTCAGTGTGGAGTCCAAGGTGGGGCTCGAATTCACGAACAGCCAGATCATAATCTGATCTGAATTCAAAAGTCAGACAGGCGCTTAACCTACTGAGCCACTCAGGAGCCTCTCCAGGAGCCTTTAAACATAGGCTTACTCCTGGATGATAACAGTTTATGCCTGAATGACTTCAAATGCTTAGAAATGCGAGAAAAATATTTATGCACATTTGCCTGAAAAATATCCAGTCCATTATTCCAGATAGTCTACATTTTATAGATTGATTTTGTCCGACCATTATCAAGATATTCATTGGGATCATGCCAAATTGGTCTAGTGGAGACTTTTTTTTTTAACGGAGTTATATTGTGGTGTATGTTCTCCAGTCTATGCTGATGGACCTTATAAGAAAGAGCTTTAAAACAGCTCATGTCTGAGTTTTCTGTAAATATGTTATTGAAGGAAGATATCTATTCCTTACATGGTATATACTTTAAGAAGATCTCTACCATGAAATTATCTTCTTTCTCAGATAATAGAATAACTATTTTCAATTGATTTCTGTTGCTTATGGACACTGAAATTTAGAGGATTTGTTCACATATATATTTTAAAAAATTACAATTAATGTTTACCACATGCTTACTATAAGATAGTTATCATATAAAAGTACTTTATGTGGGTTATCCCATTTCATTCTCATAATAACCCTATGATATAGATATTGTTATTACTCCTATTTTACAGATAAAGAAACTGAGGTGCAGAGAGGGTAAGTAATCATCCAAAGTCACATAACTGGGAAATATTGGAACCAAATTGTGAATATAGCCTAACTTACATAGGCTGTCTCTCACATAGATCAAGCTTATTTTTCTGAAGCTTATTTTTCTTTTTTTTATTGTTTACCTACTTAAATGATCTTAAATTATTGTGGAAAAATGTGGAGTATAATAAAATGAAAAATATATCAAGATGCTTTTCCTTATGAGCATTATCTCATATCACAAATCTCAAATAAATGAATAGGTAGGAAATCAAATAGAAAATGTTAAAAACTACATCTTTATTACAGTAAGCTGTTTATCAACTCTTGTTCATATTCATATTCAAGTGCATATTTCAACCTTGACTGTGTTTAAATTAACCTCCCTTTTTCTTGGGTCATTTTCTCAAATTATACCCATGGGAGATTAAGTTTCCTTTTTCTTGGGTTATTTTCTCAAACTACAGTAACTTATGTTACTGAAGATTAACTGTGCCTATAGTATTATGTTCAGTTAATTATGATGAATTCCCTGCCTAAAGTTTTACTCTATGACAGTTTCCCACACATTTTCCACTTAGCAGTCAGAGAGGTCTTTCTAAATGTTGGTACATTTGCTGATATCATTCTCCTGCTTAACGTGTCAAGGACTCTTGTCTCCTCAGGACACTTTCTCAGTTCCTTATCACGGCTCAGTGTGTTTTAGGATCCAGGATTCACTTTAGTTTTGTCCCTCACACATTTTCTGTAGGCATCCGAACTTAGCCCTACTTCTGAGAGGGAGTCCTTCACACTCTATGTAGAGCATGCTTCCATTTCCTGTTTCCATTTCCATGTGCCTGACTCTAAAAGGTCTACTATTTTCAGCCTAGGTATTTCCTCTGTTGAATGTAGACTCCTCCTTTACTGTTCCATGGTCCTTGGGTTTATCCCACCAGATCTGTGCTGATTTACCCATTTGTCCTTTTCAATGGGAGACCAAAATCCACTAAAATTTTTTTTAATGTTTATCTATTTTGAGAGAGAGAGACAGAGACAGAGAGAGAAAGAAAGAAAGAGAGAGAGGGAGAGAGAGAGGGAAACACAGAATCCTAAGCAGCCTCTAGGCTCTGAGCTGTTAGCACAGACCCTGCAAAATCCATTTTAAAGAGGAGTGTTTCAAGTTCACTATTATGAGATCAGCATTTAAGAGGCCCACGGTATTTTCCTTTTCAATCATTGAATGTCTTTTATAGGTATTGTATATATATTTATTTATATTCTCCTTAAATATTTTCTTTAAATGTATCACATTGTTGATTTAGGCCCCAATTGTTCTCTTTCAACTTAGACATTAGCTATTGTTGTCCACTTACAACTTAGTGTGACTTAGAGCATCAGCCAGTTGAAACTAGGGTATCTAGGGACAGAAGTTAGTTGGGGGGAGGGCGGAGCATCATTTTGGAATGTGGAGACATTCTGCAATAAAGATAAGCCTATATGATGCCACTATCTTTAGAGGATGGTATATCAGCAGTTGAGAAGGAAATGCAGCAAGGCTAATTGGGAGAGCTTCAAGAAAAAAAAATTAACCTAATTCTCAGTTTTAGCTATGATTAGCTTTAGGGGCTAGTTTCAGTGCTAATCCAAGAAAACAGAAGAAAGGAATTTTGTAAGTGGGCCAGCTTTGCATGGTATTGTTTTATGACAGGAATTCCATATGATAAAATAATTTGGTAAATAGGGCCAGTATGTTTTTTAGAGCTGAGGTTTATTTGAATACACTAGACAATATGCCCAGGAGGATGTGCATTAATTAGTAAGCTATTAGTGTTAAATTGCTGCTAATTTGGACTTTGTAATTGAAAGGACCTAGAAGACTACAGAATGGTGTTGACAGCACTTTGGGACAGAAAGAAATTTGAAACAGCTCTGTGTACCTCATCTTTAGGTGATAAAAGACGAGATTTATTTCACTTAAATAAGTTAACTGTTATCTGAACTTCCAATCTTCCTTTAAAAATTACATTTAAATATGGTATAGTAGTAAGTATGTTATCTTCAAAGTTCAGTTTGGAATACACCACACATGAGTGTGCAAGAATACTAAATATTTTTGAAAATTGTAGATGGTTAAGAATGGGAAACTTGGTCAGGTTAACATAACTCAAAATGCTTCTTAAATGTAATTGTGAGTTTACAGAGGGAAAAAAACAATCATTTAATATGAATATGCTATTTTAAAAAGGATCCATGTAGTTATAATTCTTGACATACAATAAAATTGAAGTTCTACTTCCAGACTGATAGTGTGAGGTGCCCCGTGGATTGCTTCCAAGAAAATAATCATAACTGGTGAGATTATTTTAAAAGCCCAACAATTTAAAGCCTCTGGAAATTGTCCTAAGTGTATAATGAAAAAGGAGAAACATGTATTTAAGAAGATCTACTACATCTCTGCAAGCTTAGTGAGAATCTAGGGCCCTTGAACCTCCCTGTCACACCCTGGCTGGATTTGATGGAGATTTCACTCTGGGCAGTGGGGTCAAGGTGACAGGGGTTCCTTCTTCCAGTTTCTAGTCAAGGACTATGCTCTCCCTCCAGGAAGGGCAGGCCACTAGTGTTTCTTATCAACCTCAGTTCCATGGTGCACAGGCCAAATTCCAGGCAAGTGTGGCCATGAGTTTAGAAGCTCCTTTCCTCCAGATAATTCCCACACGCCCCGGTGCTGCTGTGTGGCGGGGTAGGGACACTGGAGCCTCAATCACCCTTGCTGCATCTCATCATGGTTGGAAGGTCTATGCTGGGAGATACAAGCCTAGAAGGACAGGCTACACCCTTCCCAGTGTCCTGCTCCTAAAGCAGGGGTGTCACTCTGATAGAAACAGTGTCTCTGCTCCCCAGGTCCAGATACTGGCTGGGAGAGGTAGTTGTAAGGGAGTTTGAAAATGCACCAAAAAGAAATTGGCTTTATTATCCACACCGAGAGTGTGAGTAAATTCAAGCCTGAGGCTGCCCTGGAAAAAAAAAATGGAGATTTTGGTATTAAGTAATTAAGAGGATGCAGTAACTCCATTAGAGCAACAAGCTAAACCTTCTGCTAGCTAGTTTCCCAGAGGGAATCAGGGAGAGAGAAATTGGAGCTCTTATACCTTCTGGTGAGAATGTAAAATGATGAAGTTGCTTTGGAAACAGGCTAGCAGTTCTGCAAAAGGTTAAACATGGAAGTTACTCTATGACTCAGCAATTTTACTCTTAGTCTATGAAAAGAAAGGAAAACATATGTCCACACAAAATTTTTACATGAATGTTCATAGCAGTATTCAATTATTCATAATATACAAAAAGTGAAAACAACACAAGTGTTCATCAGCTGATGAATGGGTAAATGAAATGTAGTATATCTAAACAATGGAATATTATTCGATAATACTAAGAACTTGAAATAGTTGCCTAGAGTGGGAAAGGGTTAGGAGAAATGGATAGTAACTTTTATTGAGTATGGGGTTTCTTTTGGGATGATGAAAATGTTCTAAAATTGAGGTGTGTGTTGAGCAACTCCATGTATATCCCAAAAACCATTAAAGTGTGTACCTTAAATGGGTGAATGCTAAGTTATGTAAATTATATCTTTTTTTTTTAAAAGCTTTTTATTTATTTATTTTTTTAATGTTTTATTTATTTCTAGGAGAGAGAGAGAGAGACAGCGTGAGCAGGGGAGGGTCAGAGAGAGAGAGGGAGTCACAGACTGAAACAGGCTCCAGGCTCTGAGCTGGCAGTCAGCACAGAGCCCGACGCGGGGCTCGAACCCACGAACCGCGAGATCACGACCTAAGCGAAAGTCGGCGCTTAACCGACTAAGCCACCCAGGCGCCCCTGTAAATTATATCTTGAAAAGATGATAAGAAGAAGAAATTGAAACTTGTTCTTACATACGGCTGTTCTGTTTTTTCCTCACCTGGTCAATAGTTAACTCAGTGGCCACACTCTTGTGCCTTGCATTAGATCACACTGCTCATTTGGAACATTGGTTTTTTTTCTTTGATTGGGGTGAGTCTACAATTTGGTACATGGTGTATATGCACATGTGCATGCATATTAACAGTTTTGTTGAAGCACAGTTGATATTCAATAAGCTACACCTTTAAAGTGTACAGTTTGATAATTTTTGACACACACACACACACATGTATGTGAAACCTTGACCAATATCAAGACAATGAGCATATTCATTATTCTAAAAAGCTTCCCTTTGTAATCCTCTTCTGGTCTTCCCTATCTTTTCTCCTTCCCCAGGTAACTACTTATCTACTTTCTATTACTATAGATTTGTCTTGTGTTTTCTAGAATTTTATATAGATGGAATCCTACAGTGTCTTTTTTTGTTTGTTTGGCCTCTTTCTATAAACATAACAATTTTAAAATGGTCCATTGTGTAGTACATACCCATCATTCATTTCATTTATTGCTGAACTGTATGGCATTTTACGGCTATCATTTTTTATACACTCATTTTTCTGATGGACATTTATGTTTTTCCAAGGTTGAGCTATTATAAATAAAGCATCTATGGACAATAGTGTACAAATCTTTGTGTGAATATATATTTTATTTCTCTTGGGTAAATACTCAGGAATGAAACGATTAGGTCATGTGGAAAATGTATGATATGCTTTAAAAAATTGCCACATTGTTTTCTACACCATTTGTACCATTTTACACTCCATCACCAATGTTATGAGAGTAACAGTTGCCCCACATCATCACCAACAGGTGGTATGGTCAGTCTTGTAATTTTTAACAGTTCAATAGGTGCATAGTCATATCACATTGCGGTTTTAATTTCTATTTCCCTAGTCATGTTGAGCACCTTTTTTTTTTTTTAGTGTAAAAGATGTCAATTTTTTAATGTTTATTTATTTTTGAGACATAGAGAGACAGAGTGCAAGCAAGGGAGGAGCAGTGAGAGAGGGAGATATAGAATCCGAAACAGACTCCAGTTCTCTGAGCTGTCAGCACAGAACCTGATGCAGGGCTCAAACCCATGAACCGCGAGATCATGACCTGAGCCAAAGTCCGACGCTTAACCAACTGAGCCACCCAGGCGCCCCTTGAGCACCTTTCCATATGCTTCTCATCTGTATATCTTTGAAGAAGTGTCGAAATCTTTTTCCTTGTGTGTGTGAAAGTGTGTGTGTGTGTGTGTGTGTGTGTGTGTGTGTGTGTGTATTGTTATTTTATTATTGAGATGTGAGATAGAAGGCCTTTGTCAGATATATGGCTTGTAAATAATGTCTTCTACTTTGTGGCAGATCTTCTTTTCTCTTGATAGTCCTTCTAAAAAAGTGGAATTTTAGATTTTGATGAAATCCAAGTAACTCCTTTTCTTTCATGGATTTAGTTATTGTGTTGTATCTGAAAAATTGCATATCTCACGGACACAGAGATATCTCCTATGTTTTCTTTTAGAAGTTTTATAGTTTAGGGTTTGCACTTAGTCACTAACCACTATATTATACTGCCTCCCTTCACTTTTCTGGAATTCCAATCCTACTATCATCGAATATCTTTAAAATAGTTATTATCATGGTTTTATTTAAACTCAGCTAACTTAGTCAACTACAGAAATACAAAACTGCTTTAATATTTCCCAGTTGTAGAATGTATCTTTTTCCAGTGAAAAAATTATTTTGCAAAGGATGGGCTTATCTCATTTCCATGGCAATAGAGATTTTTCATTCAAGGGTAGAAATAAACTCTTAAACCAAGGTCTTGATCTCAAGCTACCCATCCTTTCTTTCTTTATTGTATTTTGTACTAATTAACTTACAGAAATACAATAATTATGGTTGTAGAAAAGTCATTTACACTGACCCCAATTTTAGTCATGTTTTGCTCCTTAATCTAACAGAATGATAAAAAATTGTAACGCTTATGGCAATGAGGATTTTATGAACTGTTACTAATTATTTGAGTCAAGAACACATAATGCACTAAGATTTCAGTGAAGTATAACTTAGACCCAACTACTTAGCATTTGTACAGTACAGAGTGATAGCACCCTTCGTTGTATTCAGAAGCTGCATGTCACCTGGGCTTTAATGTCTCAGTGCCATCTGTTGAGGTTTTGCGGGCTAATGTAGTAGACACTTCAGGCCAGAAGAACTGGGGGGGAAAAGCACCAGTACTGCCATTTCCTTGCTCTTGGAAGGAGGCAAATTATTTAGTGTCTCTTAGTTTAGTTTCAGGACTATTGACTAGGGACATTATCTTTTCTTTTCTTTCACTGGAGCCAAGATTAGGAGCAGACATGAAAACTATACTGACCTGCCATTAACTAAGGTATTAGAAAGTTCTCTTTGTTGTTTTTTAACTGAGCATGAAACTGATGGGACTATAATTTTTAAAAATTTTTTAATGTTTATTTTTGAGAGAGAGAGAGACAAAGACAGAGCGTCGGTGGGGGAGGGGCAGAGAGAGAGGGAGACAGAACCTGAAGCAGGCTCCAGACTCTCAGCTGTCAGCACAGAGCCTGATGCAGGGATCAAACCCACAAATTATGAGATCATGACCTGAGCTGAAGTCCAGCGCTTAACCAACTGAGCCACCCAGGTGCCCTTCATGGAACTCTGTATAATTTAACCAATAAAGACATTGAGAGGGTTTTGTATATCATGGAACTGCACATTATTAGGACAACTAATAATACTGATTTTCACTCTACCAGAGCCTATTAGCTTGAGTATTTTACATGTGCTCTCTCATTTATACCTTAGAAAAACTTTTTGAGAAAACTATTAGCTCTATTTGAACTCTGGGAGAGTTGATGTAGAGTAGTGCTCCCTGTGCTCACTATGGAATCATATTTCCTGAGTTCAAATCCTGGATTTGCCATGTTTATCTGCCATGACCTTGTCCAAGTTACTGATCTTTCTGTGCCTCAGATTCTTCATCTGTGAGATTTTTATGGTTATAACTTACACAGCTTTAATGGGAATCAAATAAGCTAATACATGAAAAATGCTTAAGATAGTGCCTGGCATGAAGTACTCACTCATGTTACCCATTTACTATTAATTAATACATTTATAGTACCCATTTATAATTAGTTAATACACTGTGTCACAGAAAGGTGAAATGACTTGTTACCTTCGTAGTACTTGGTTAATACATGTTTTTCAAACCCGAATTCACTGATGCCAAATCTGCATTATTTCCATAATCTCATAATTTATTATTGTTATCTTGTGATATTTACTATATATAGTATAGTGGGGGCATAACATATAAATGGATGAGTTAATCTTTAACACCACTCTTTTTCTGACCCAGAAAAGATGTTACAGATGGTTAAGAGGACAGAAATATTTCATGGATTGAAATAGTTGGAAAAGACTGCTCATAAAGAGAAATGTCTACTGTGTTAATAGGTGAAATGACAATGACTTTACATAAGATTGATTTTGTTTTTTTTGAGCTTGGAGGGTTAACATTTTATTTTATTTATTTATTATTTTTTTTTTTTACAAATAGTTTATTGTCAAATTAGTTTCCACATAACACCCAGTGCTCATCCCCACAAGTGTCCTCCTCCATGCCCATCCCTCCCTCCCCCCCCACATCCATCAGTCCTCAGTTTTTGTCAGCATTCAAGAGTCTCTCATGGTTTGCCTCTCTCCCTTTCCCCCACCATTTCCCCCCTTCTTAACTTTACATAAGATTTAAATCATGTAATGCAATAGAATCCAACGACAGCTTATTTATGTGTTATAAGCACAGGACACGTGTGTGCTACATTAAAAGTATATGAGAAACCTAGACAATTTGGCTACTGGGATTCCTGAACCCATGGTGATGATGATTCATCCAGATTCGGCATTTTAATACTTTTTTCTGAAGAAATACATTTCTCCTCTACAAGAAGCCACATATCCAAGGAAATTATTTTTCTTCGTATGTTACAGGCTTGACTGGAGGAGATCATTACACAGGCCAAAACCTGACTATCTCTGAAAATAGTGTGAATAGAAAACTATCATTCTTGCCTAAATGTTAAGAGGTTACGGGGATGGCAAGAAAATAATTAATGACAAAGATATTATCATCTGTAATAATATATATTATAATCTTAGAGGGATAAGGATTTGGTGGGAGGAACAGGCAATCAGAAAACCTCACAGTGAATTCAATTACAAAGGATGGAGGTAGGACATCCAGGAGAAGTAAACTCTGAATATTTTCAGATTTGTTTCCAGGCAACATGGAACATAATGTACAATGTCCGCACAGCTTTCTTTATTAGATCTGATGAAAATATTCAATTCCTTACCACTTTTTCTATGAACAAGATCTATATATAGATAGATATCTCTCTATTTCTATTTGTATCTTCATATTCAATTATTTGCTACCCTTTCTGTAAACAAGATCTTGGATCTATGTCTTCTCCAATATGGCACCTCAAATGACATTCTCTGCAGGATAGGTCAGTATTTAGTTACTCAAAGTGAGCCTGAGTGATGGAGGGTATAATTCAGTCCTTCATAGAGTGGACTATAGGTATTAGAGGAGATTTTGTATATTTTAAGTGGCTTCAATGTAACCATTGTGTCCCTCATGGGTCCCCTGAAGTTCTTCTGGTGAATGTGGTTTGGATGTGGCATTTAGATTGCTTGTATATTTAGGAGCTCTCAAACCAAATCGGCATGCCCAGTTGCCCATTTAACTTTAGAAATTGCATTTTCAATGACATTCCTTATGAAAGTCTGATACTTCATATATTTCTGTACAGTTGCACCATCAAACTTAAAGCTCATTCAAATATTTGACTTGCCAAACATGATGGAGGGTTTCTTTGGAGCACTGCTGAATAATCATATGCTGGAATTCAGCTTCTGATGTTCCTATTTCTCTAGTCACTGGTAACAATCCACTCTCTGAACTACAAGACACTGGCCCATGGGTAGGAGGTACTAAAACTGACCCACCATTGAAGTGGAGGGTCCACACTATGGATGGCATGAGTCAGCCATAGTCACTTTATAGTGCACGTGCATATGTTTGATAAAATTGAGATCTTTTGTAAGCCCTGACTATTAAGATTTGTTATCACATTAGATATTTTCATAGGCATTCTCAGATTACTTTCTGTACCTATTTCTGTTTGACATAGAGTTTTTGCCATTTTCCAATTTCCTAGAGTTAGCCATCATTAACAGATTGATATGATTCTTTCTAAACCTTGCTCTGTAGATAATCACACATACATATGTGTGTGTGTAAGTTTTCTTTTTACATAAATGGGCTCATGCTTTATGCATTGTTATGTTATTTTCTTTTCTCACTAACATATTTTGGACATATTTCCATTTCAATCTGTGTGCATATATAATATTCTGTGATAGGTACACAGTATCTCACTGTAGAGATAGTGGACAGTACTGCACTAGATCACTGCACACACTTTTAAAATTAAGGGTCCTTTTACTGCAAGTTAGAAAAACAAATTTTGAGCTGGCTTATGCTAAAATATCAATATGTTATAAGAAAACTTTGGTGTCCCACATAATTAAGAACAGGGAAACAGAGCCATGATCTTAAGAGAAAGCTGTATTTGAGGACTTGAGTAATACCACACTCATGGCTTCTATTCGTGTATATTTAGATCTGTAACTCCTGCCGAATGGCTCACTTTGACTATGTAGTACACAGGACAGAAAGCATATACAATAATAGATCTCAAATATATACATTATAATTCAGCTTCACAGACATTGCATTTTTCGAAAAGCTCCAGCTTGAGCCTTGTAGGTCTATCTCTGGTCCAATTGAGTTAGGTGAAGAAAGGTAGCATCATTGTGCAAAATGGCTGCCAGAATACTCTGGCTATTTACAGGTAGGTAAGAGCAAAGAATAGTTCCTAGGAAAGAAAAGGATGGACAGAAAACCCTGTGAGAGACTAATGGAAACTTTTATTTGTTCAATTAACAATTGTTTGGAGCTTAGGTTCAAATATTTTCTTATTACAGTAGCTCCCCTTTACCCACCAGATATATGTTCCAAGACCTCTAGTAGATGCCTGAAATCACGGATAGTACTGAACCTTATATACACTATGTTTTTTTCTATACATATACATGCCTATGGTAAAGTTTATAGAAATTAAGCATAGTAAGGGATTAGCAACACTAACTAATAATAAAGTAGAACGATTTTAATGATATACTGTGATAAAAGTTATGTTAGTGTGGTCTCTCTCTCAAAATAACTTATTGCCAGGTTCTCAACTTTCTTCTTTTTGTGATGATGTAAGAGGATAAAATTCCCCCTAGATGAGCTGATGTGATGTGAACGATGTAGTATTAGGCTAGTATTGACCTTCTGATGCTACTTCAGAGGAGGATCATCTGCTTCTGGACCATGGTAGACCACGGATAACTGAAACCATGGATGAGGCAGTACTACTATATGAATAATGCTACTGTAAATATTTTTTAAAACATAACTTTGATCATTCATGTAAATCAATATTTAGGGTAAATTTCAGAAATGGAATGTATGGAATATATAAATGTATTTTAGTTTACAATTTTATAGTGACAAAGTTGAGACCAATTTAAATTCCCATCTGTAGTGAGTATGAATGGAGATTTTCTCTACAAATTTATCAACATCGAGTCTTATCAATTTTTTTAAGTCTTTGCCTATATAACTGGCATAAATATCTTGGTAAGGTAAAATATATCTTGCTTTAATAAAATTTTATTAGCTATTAAACCTTATCATCCAGTTTGTGTATTGCAGTGCTGAACTAGGGGTTCTCCGCACGAAAGTACGTAACGGCAGCCCCTCCTTCTATACAGCTGCCCTGCTTTCAGATCTCAGTGAAATCTGCTAGCCCTTCCTAAGAGTGAATTTCCAAGGAAACCATAAGTAATTCCTAGTTTAAAAGCTTACACAATAACACACAATCAGTCTGTCTTCTTTTTCCACTCCTCCTGCTCCTGGTTTTGTTTACAGTTTTATATTTGTTGGGTATCTATTTTTCTCATTAAATTGTTCCTTTTCAGACACTGTATTTCATCTTTATAACTTTCATAAACCCTGCATCTAGCACAGTATCAATACATATTTGTAAACAGATTGCCTATAATCCTCAAGCTGATGGCTTTCTGGGAGACCTGAGTCTTTAGCCAGGCCACTATGTCTAGGTCTATGGCAGGCAAATGCTTTTTCTCTGGACCATAGTTTTCCTATACATACAATCAGAGAGTTCAACTAGATAATCATGAAACTTTTTTTTCTTAAACTAAAACTCTATGATAAAATGTTGCTTTTTAAATTACAGGTGAAAAAATTTCTGTATGTATTATAAAATAACAGAAGGTAAATAATCTATTGTCTAATTGTAAATGTCCATCTAACAAATCTACAGAATTCAATTCAGATGTGGCATTACTTACAAAATGGAATGTTTTAGTTAGTTGTCACCTCTCTGCAGTGTGTTAGCCCCATCTAGTGAATGATTAATGAATTCTCAAAAGCTAGTAGCATATGAACATTTTTAAAGTTGCTGCTGAATCATATGTCATCTCGTTTGTGAGCCTTTGCTATTTCAGATCTAGACAAGATCGAAAGAGGAATTTACTGTGAGGTTAGTTTTGGAAGTGTTTAAATGCTTTTGTACAATAGATTCATTTTAAGAGTGGAGCAAAATGAAGACTTATAATCTATTTATCAAATCCCACCCATTTTATTTCCCTAATAATTATACTTAATTTTAGCTGATTCTTTTCATATTTACCTTCATGTCTTAAGTAACACATTTATTGTTACTCTTTGTTTTTGTTTCTTTTTAGCTTCAAGCATTAGAAAAGGAGTTAACTGTTTCTTTTTTGAGGACACAGCATATATGCTGAGGCAGATAATATATTCTGAGACATATAAACTTGGAAAACTTTTTTTTTGTTCACTTTTTTTTCCCCAGGAGTTGTCCTGTTTTATCATTTGCTTGGTTTTCTACAAAGTTGTCACTAATTTAGATTCAAATTTGTTGCCCGTTAAAAATCAAGGCTATGAACACATCAGGTATTCTGTTTATTCCGTCTTCCTGAAACAGTCTTTCGCAGGGCCTTAGGACCCACTCCATCCCGGTTCAGTTTTACCTTCTAGCCTGGGGTAGTGCTGGATCTGCCCTCATTATTATCTTGAGAAGTCCTCTCCTCTCTTGCCCCTACGTTGGGTCTCCTGTTTCCACTATCATGTTTCCTCTCTGTGACTTACTTACATTTTGATGAGATACACCCACCAACATCTCCAGAGAACGAGCGCATGGGAAAAGTAGTTTTGAGATTTTGTGGGATGCATATAATGAATTTGGAATTCCGCACTAATTCCAAACTTCTTTTAGTGTTCCAGCTGACCGTGAAGCTAAAAACTACATTTCCCAGCCTTCCTCACAGTGGGGTCCTAGAAGTGCCGTAGTGTGTGCCAAGGAGAGACACGCACCCAAGTTTTGAAAGTGTAAGTGAGGAAGATGCTAAGCTTTGCTGGCAAGTACCACCGTGGACGGGAGCAGTAGTCCCCGAGGTTTCGCGTTCCTCGGTTTGAGTTACCCGCCATCAACCTCGGTGATCTTCCTTCTCACATATTCTCCGAAGGTCAGTTGTAGTCTAACCAGGTCACAGTGCCTGCGTCTTTTCCGCGCACTTCGTCTCATCACGTAGGCATTTTATCATCTCACATCACAAGAAGGAGGGTGAGTACAGTACAATGATATTTTAAAAACGTTTTAAAAAATGTTTATTTTTGAGAGAGAGAGTGAGAGAGAGAGAGAGTAGGGGAGAGGCAGAGGAAGAGGGAGACACAGAGTCTGAAGCAGGCTCCAGGCTCCGAGCTGTCAGCACAGAGCCCAACGAGAGGCTCGGCTCGAGCTCGTGAACTGTGAGATCATGACCTGAGCCAAAGTCGGAGGCTTAACTGACTGGGCCACCCAGGTGCCCGCCCCCCGCCCAGTACCATGATATTTTGAGAGAGAGAGAGAGACCACATTTACATAATCTTTATGACAGGATCTTACAACTGTTCTATTTTATTGTTAGTTATTGTTAATCTCTGTGCCCAATTTATACATTAAATTTTATCGTAAGTATGTAGGTATAGGGGAAAACATAATATTCATAGGGGTTGATACTATCTGTGGTCTTAGAATATATCTCCCGCAGGTAAGGGAAGGACTACTGTATCTTGTGATCATGGAGGCTCCTGGGTGTGGGGGCTTGGCATACTAGAGGACACAGTATCCTTTTGATAGTTGGCTTTGGCAACAAAGCTCTCAGTCAATCCTGAAAGCTCAACCTAAAGTCTGTTTCCTCAGTCAGTTCATACCTTGTAATATTGTTTAAACTTAGCTATGATAGATTCTTTTTCTTGAAGTAGACCTTGCATGATAAATATTATATGTGCTGGTTTGGTTAGATATGGAATTCTAAATTTGAAATAATCTTTGTTTAAATTTCTAGTGTTTCTGTCACAAATTTTGAAGCCATCTTTAGTCTCTGATCCAATGTATGTGACTTTCTCCTCCTTTGGAAGCTAGGGGGAAGTATTCTTTGTCCCTCGTGTTCTGAAAATTCAGCATGTGCCATAGTTTGTTTATTTCCATCCATCATGCTGTGCCCTTAGTGGATCCTTTTGATGTGGAAACTCACATCCTTATTTGCTGGAAAATCTCTGAATGGTTTTGGTGATTATTTCCTTTCCCAAGTTTCCTTTGTTCCTTTATTTTGGAACTGCTACTTTGAGTTATTGAACTTTTCGGACTGGCCCTGTAGTTTTATCTTCTCTATTTTCCATCTTTTAAACTTTTTTTTTTTAAATAGGAGCTTCCATGAATTTTACCTTTTAACTTACATAGTAAGATTTAAAAGAATTTTACTATTATTGATTTCTATTGCAAGAGCACTCCTAAAAGTTAAAAATAGAACTACCTTACTATCCAGCAATTGCACTACTAGATATTTATACAAAGGACACAAAAATGCTGATTCAAAGAGACACATGCACTCCAATGTTTATAGCAGCATTATTACAATAGAAAATTATGGAAAGAGCCCAAATGTCCATTGACTGATGAATGAATAAAGAAGTGGTAGTAGATATTATCAGAATATTATTCAGCCATAAAAAGAATGAAATCTTGCCATTTGCAATGACGTTGATGGAGCTACAGTGTACTATGCTAAGTGATATAAGTCAGTCAGAGAAAGACAAATACTATATGATTTCAATCACATGTGGAATTTAAGAATCACGGGGAAAAAAAAGAGAGATGAACCATAAAACAGACTCTTAACTATAGAGCATAAACAGGGCTGTTGGAGGGGAAGTGGGTTAAATGGGTGATGGGTATTAAGGAGGGCACTTATGGAGCACTGGGTGTTATATGTAAGTGATGAATCACTAAATTCTATTCCTGAAACCAATATTACATTATATGTTAACTGGAATTTAAATAAAAACTTCAATAAGTTAATTTAACTTAAATTAAAATAAGTTAACTTGAAATTAAATCAGTAAAAATAATTTCATAAACTTACAAATTTAAAAAGAAGGAACAGTCCTTTTAAGTTATCTGTTCCGTTTTGATAGTATCCTGTTATAATTTTATTATATTTTTGTTTTTATTAAAAAATACTATATGCATACTACCTCTTCATAATCTATGTTTTTTAATGTTTTATTTATTTTTGAGAGAGAGAGAGAGAAAACATGTGGGGCGGGGCAGAGAGAGAGGGAGACACAGAATCTGATGCAGGCTCCAGGCTCTGAGCTGTCAGCACAGAACCTGGTGTGGTGTTCAAACTCACGAACCATGAGCTCATGACCTGAGTTGAAGTTAGAGGCTTACCTGACTGAGCCACTCAGGGGCCCGAGTCTGTTTTGTTGGTTTTTTTTTTTTTTTAATTGCTTCCCCCGCACCCTTCCCTATCCCCTGCCTTTTGATTTGGCCTTGATCTTTTAGTAGAGGCTTTCCTGAAGTGCCTGATAATCTTTATTTGTTGCTCATAAAGAACAGTGAGGAACTTAAAGGCTGGTTGGAAACTCCAAGAATATGGTTAGGATTGTCCACTGTGAGCTTTACTACAGGACGCTCTGGCACAAGCTACCCATTTCCCTCTTGGGATACCGGAGACCCAGTGGGTCAGTGTCCCTGTATCTTGTATGCATTCAGAAGTAGACGGCTCAAGAAGAGTGTCTGCCTTGAGGGACACCATGCTTTCACTCTCTTTTACTGCTGCAAACAGTAAAACTGATTTTTGCCACTGAAAGGGAGGGGACTTGCAGATTTGACTATTTTTTTTTTAATGTTTTATTTATTTCTGAGAGAGAGAGAGAGACGGTATGAGCAGGGGAGGGTCAGAGAGAGAGGGAGATACAGAATCTGAAACAGGCTCCAAGCTCTGAGCCAGCTGTCAGCACAGAGCCCAATGCGGGGCTCAAACCCACAAACCGCAAGATCATGACCTGAGCCGAAGTCGGTTGCTTAACCAACTGAGCCACCTGGGTACCCCAGATTTGACTATTTCTTAAGCAGACTTTCAATTAATCCTCCTTGTTAATCTCTTTATTTCACGCCAACTTCCAAAAGGGCTGGCAGGTGCCAATTCCAGAGCATGTTGGTGATCCTGCATGGTAAAGTGGCCTACTTCTTGGATCTCTTGATTGACATTTAAGATTTTAGTTTCTCAAATGCACTTACTTTTCAAATTCCGAAAGTTTGTTGCTATCTTGACCCTTCTCTTGTTCTCTCCTATTTCTGGATTTGTTTTTTGGAACAAATTCCTCTTTGTAGGAATTTGGGAAAGAGAAAAAAGATGTATGTCCTCAATACTGTGTGATTGATATGATTTAATTTATATTGATGTGATTCTTGAGATAATACATCATTTCAAAGATGAATGCAAATGAATATATGTATACACATGTGTGCATGCATTTGTATATTATGTATATGTATATTGAGTGATCAGTTGTGATTTTGATGGCAGTAAACAAAAAAAGGAGGTAGTTTGGAGAGAAGTGTTTGTGATACTGACTGGTGATAATGTAGTGAAGATTAGGGAAAGAAATGGATCTACTCCCTATTTTAGCTACTATCTTTTAGGGACTTAGTTACCTTTGGAAGAAGGTTTTGTGGGGTTTTTTTAATTGTCACAATGGTGCACTTTGGTAAATTAGTCCCTTAAAGTATTAAGTACTGGACCTATAAAATTTTTACTGGAATAATTTACCAAATCATACTCAAGTGATTTTGAAATTTAATGTTGCTTCTTAGAAATGTTGCTAAAGAGCAATATGAGTCCATTACAAAGAAGCTGTATTTAGGCAGATAAAGTGGGGGAAATGATAATTATCCATTTAAGTCTGGTCATAAAAGTATTTTCATAATAAACATATGAATATGAGTCTCGTGGATCTAGGGAAAAAGTAGAATTAGGTAAGACAAGCAATGCAGCCACAGTGGGGAAAAATACTACATTTTTAAAAATCCATTTGTGTATTTAGCAAATATACACAGATACACTAGACATGAGAGACATAACAGTGAACTACGTTTTCAGAGAACTTTCTTTCCAAAAGGTCATGGCAAACAAGCACAGACTTGGAGAGGAAGTACAGAAGCGAAGAAGGTGCATCAAAGGTGGCCAGGCAAGACTTCTCTGAATTAGTGACTATTAGTAAAAGTAGACTATTTTTACTAAGAAGCCTAAAAGGACCTGAGGGAACCCTGCAGATGTGTATGTGGGGTGGTGGGGTGGTGGAGGGGGGGTTCTGGGAAAAAGACCCTTGGGTTTGTAAGCCAACTACAACTAGCTCCAGAAAAATAAAACAAACAACCAACTGACTAACCAGCTAACAAAAAAAACCTCAATCCTACTCAAAACTAAGAACTCCAAAGCCTAAGTGTGACATATAGAAAGTTGATTGATGTCATCAGACATCTCTGCCACCCCTCAAGCTTGCTCTGTTCTCTCTAAGCTGTTTTCCTTTCTGGGCAGGCTGCCTCCACATGGAAATAAGATGGTCACTGGCAGGTCAATGTGTAGACTGTCCTCAGTAGTTGTAGTGATCCTAGGGAAGAGAAGGTAATCCTCCTTGGACCTGAATTTCTGTCAATACCCAAAAAGATTTTGGTTGGTCTTACTTGGGTGCTGTGCCTATCCCCGGACCAGTCATGTTCTTTACATTGCAATGTATTCTGATTTGCTAGACTGGGTCATACATGTATTCCCAAATGTAGAAAGATGACAGTGGAGGGGGCAGGGGAGGAGATCATATGATTGACAGCTAACATTGGTTAGAGTTGGCAGACGAATGATTCTTAAAAGTTCTCCAAATTAAGAGAGAAGGCTTTTAAAGAATCCCACAGATAATCACATTTAAATATGGAATCTTTGAAAGGGAATTATTGAGGGGATAAAGTTTATTTTTATCTTATACATGCTTTTAAAAATTTGTCTTCTAGTAGGGTAATTAAAATAGGACTAAATGTATTACCTGCTTAGGAAGTGACTTCAGTCTAAGGAGCTATGCTAAGAAAGGATTACCCTCAAAAAAAAAAAAAAATAATGAAAGACTGCAAGGATCTGGTTCTGGTCTTAATTTCAAGGGAGTTAGGCAAAGAAGTGATTATGAGATTTTTACTGTATGAAGCTTATCTTAACTTATTTAAGATTTGTGACATAGACCCTAGTAAGGAATTGAAGTGTACGTGGCCAGAACATTGTCTCAATCAGGATAGATTATGCTGCAATAAAAAAAGCCAACTCTTATTGGCTGAAACTAGGAAGATTTCTTTCTCAAATGACATGTCATCATAGTCAGCAGGTGGGCTCTGCTCCTAGTGTTCACTCAGAGACCCAGGCCAACCCAGTAGCTACCACCTTGAAGTTTTCCAGTCACCATGGCAGAAATTAAGATAGCTCTAAATTATTTCACAAATATAATTATATGCTCCAAACTGAGAGGGACACATGTCACTTTTGCTTATAATTCAATGGCTAGAAATAGTTAAATGTCCTCATCCTTCCTCAAAGGACTAGGATGTTTACCAAAATCTTTGCAATCTTTCTATGTGAGTGGAAGAAGACTGCAAAGATTTTGGTAAACATCATGAATGGCTAACACAAATATTTATGGTTCTTATTCATTGGAAACCATGTCATAGGATTATAGGACAGGGGCACAGTTTTGGCAGAAAGAAGAGGAAAATTTGACATCTATACAGTCACTGAGCTAGAGCAAAAATTTGTGAAAAAGCCTAAAAGCATCATATTAAGCAAGGTACATGAATGTCAATGTTAATGCTTTTTGAAAAAAAATTTTTAAAATGTTTCCAGAAATTATTGAAATTGGATATTAGAAATTACTTGTGCTAGGATAAATTTGTATATGGTATAATTTGGAGAAAATTCAACTATACAAACAATTCTGATAACAAGATCCTGAATTCTGCATGGAATCTTTTGTCCATATATCAAAAAATAAGTAAATATAATTTCTAATAAAATGCTGTTAGAATATTGTTACACTGAATAAATGTCAATTAAAGGGAAATCAATTTTTTACTTTCATTTACTTACACATTAAAATGGATGAGTTGAAACAATGTCATTTATAAGGTAAGAGATTTCTGCAATTTTCTTTTTGTGGCATCTCCTATTTTCCACTAACATTCCACTCATCACTTTTAAATCACTAGTGCCATTGACTTCAGTAATATTGCAAACAAGTGAATGGCAGGCAATTTGCTCTCAGGTGTGTGGCTTTGTGGGAACATGGGATAGAGCATATCTCTGGGAACACCTTATATTTGCTGAGCACACTGGATCCAGTGTTCTTCTCAAACCCACAGCTGCAAAATCCAGTGGTTTAGTATGCTGAGAGCTCACTGCCAACATGGAATAGAGGAAGAGTGGATAAGGGTAGATTATCAGAGGGATCCAGCATTAGATCTGGGTGCCTGAGGGTTCACAACTGTGTTTTTATTGTCTGTATGATCATTCAGGTAATTCAGTATAAACCATATATTGTAGATGTGTATGTTAACTAAAATCCTCTATTGGAAGTATAATTAATTAGCATTTGAAGAATCCTAAACTAAATCAATCTTTTGAAGTTGATGCTTGGCATTTCTAACACATGGGCTGTTCCTTCTCAGTGTGCTTTGCTGATATTCCTCTTCCTGGCCCCTAAACTTAGAATACTCCAGGGCACTATATTTGGATCTCCTATTTCCTCTCTCTGAGGTAATCTCATTCAAGCCCATGGCTTAAAAATAACATCCACACTGTTGCCCTATGGTCTACCTATAACCCTATGGTCTCTACCAATCTCAAGGTGTGTATTGAAATGATCTCACTGTCTATGTGTTAGCTCCACCCAGCTACCAAGTAAGTATTTAAAAATTAACATACCTAAAATAAGATTTTAATTTCTTTCTTCATCTCTCAAAACGAAGAAGTCTATCCCATTATTTAGCCCATCTCCCAACTGTTGAATCATCTCTGATTCTCTCTTTTTCTTCATACTGTCCAATCAGGTCTATCAGTAGATCTGCTATTTACTGGCTTTGGTTTTTCCACTGAAATTGATGTTGGGACATTGCATCTCCATTAGTGACAAACTTGTTGAAACCACCATCATCTCTTATCTGACTTACTGCAAAATGTCTCCTCCAGCAAGAGTTCCCTGATTATACTCTTGGTGCCCTTGTGTTTATCCTTCTCCCTCACAGCAGCCAGAGTGATAATGTCACTCCTCTGCTCGGAACTAACATATTTGCAATATTATCATGAGTCCTGCCTGCATATATTTTATGTAAATAATAAACACAGCCACATCCAAAATAGCATTACATGCTGTACAAAGAACAATATACCTAACACGTTATAGTTTGGAAAGGATGTGACTGAAAAGTGGGAATGAAGGAGAGAGTGAAAAAGGAATGGGGTCTTACATGGACCCACCAGGAAATTGTTACATGACTGAAGAAATATATTAACTCAACTTTTTTGAACCTGCGATTCAAAAGAAAAAAAATCAATCCATAAAGAAGGTTGTATATGTTTTTGAGTATATGTCAGTGACGTATAATATTTTATTTGAGAATATTATACCCAAGCAGGTACTTATGAGCTTTCCAATTACCATTTTGTTTAACCTCTTGGAATCAAATTGTTCTCCTTCAAATTAGATATCTGGTGAAATGAACCGGGGGCGGGGGGGGGGGGGCTAGTCTGTGTTTGCAACTCTTTTGCCACCACTAAAGCTTTTGGAATCTCAGATCTTAGATCTATGCCAGATTTGGATGTTATCCCTTTTCCATTCTAGCTTGCTTAAAAACTAAAACATGCTAAAGGTCGGCATATACTTTCAATAAATTAGAATAAATAGTAGAATATTTCATTGAAAAATAAAATTAATTACATTTGAAAGCTTGCTGCTTTACAGCCTTTCAAGGAATTATAAGCACAGGATGAAACACTGAATATTACTAACTGTAAGTCTTGTCTCAGTTAATTCAAGTGATAAAAAGACAAAATTGTGTTAGAGTACCATGTATACAGCTAATATAATGAGCTAACTTCTTAAATTCTGCAATAAAAATGCATAAAAATTTTAGCTTGTATATTTAGGGCAGGAAAAGGTACATTTTAGACATTTTTAAAATTGCTAAATATTATTGTCACAAAATACTATTAAGAAATCCAATCCATTTTGTTTCTAAGTAAATGTGAAAGGAGCTATTGGCTTCAAGGGACATTAAATCCCTTTTTCTATCAGCAATTTGGTATCTATTAAAGAGATGTTTCTGTGTTTATAGGCACTCCTAGGCCTCACACCTTCTTAGTGGAACTTTAATAAATAAAAGTTCAAGAGTTGAAGGAGACTGCATAGGCTGTTACATTTTTAAAAGAGAGGTTTGTCTCATGTAGGTTAAGTCTCTTAGCTTGCTAGATGTGGCTTAGTTTAAGATGATCCTGATCTGTGAGAATCTTGTGCTTCATTGTAAGACAATGTATGAATATTGAAAAGTGAAAATAACTTCTGGGGAGAAAACAGTAGCTGTCATTTATTGAATACCTAGTATGTGATAGCTCTGGTATTAGGTACTTTATAGACAAAGCCTTTAATTTTAGCATCATTTAATATTTATATTTATATCATCCTCTACAGAAGAAGAACTGGTAGCTCAGAGAGTTTTAGTAAATTTCTCAACTTCAAACAGAAAAAGTAAGGTGAAGGTTGAACTCAGGTCTCTTTGGTATCGCAGTATATTGCTAAGTCATTTATATCTGCGTATCTGGACATTCTAATTTGTCTCTGTTAGATACATATAATTTTACTTTTTGTATAAAAGTATCCGTGGAATGTCAGTGAAGCTCTGAGACAAAGATTGTTATCAGGGATGCCAAATTCTTAAATAAAAGTAAAGAATTTATCATTTGAGTATCTTACCAGTATTATATATAAATATCCACATATTTATAATATTTTTTATGGTAACATATGGGCAAAACATGAATAATAGACTGAATTTAGGATTTTTGTCCAGCTATATTTTATCATGTTTTATAGCCTAAAATATACATTAATAAATGATTTACTTGGATGTTAACTAAACTTGTTGTGTTAATCATTTCACAGTATATACACATATCAAATCATTATATTGTACACCTTAAATTTATATTATGTTGCACTTCAATTATATTTCAGTAAAACTGGAAACAATAGCTTTGACTTCCACAACAGAGACTTAAATGTCTTCTTTTTTCGGACCTTGGTTGAGCAGCTGTTGCTTACATTAATCTATTTTCTGTCCTGAGCACTTGAGACCTGAAGTGTGAGCAAGAGTCCAGTGTTTTAATTTTTTCTATTGTGTTTTGAATGACACAGGAAAGAACGCTGTGCAGAATAAAGTTAAGACTGAGATTTGTGGGTGAAACCTCACGTGGTGGCTGACAGATACTAATGTCCAGGTAACAACATTGGCTTGGGCATTGCGAGGGCTGGTTCCACTGTCACTTGCTGTTTCCGTCTTGGATCATGATGAACTAACTGTATTTGGGACATTGCTCATTTGTAGAGCGACAGCACAGATACAGCACAAGTGATTTTTCACATATGTAAAGTTTAAATTATATTACAATAAAGTGCAGATTCTTTTCACAATCACAATAGATGATATAAGTATTTTGCTAGCATAGGTATTTTACCCTTCAAGTTCTAAAAATATGAGGTAATATTTCTTAACATAAGTATAATATTTTAACAGTCTTTTAAGAATCAGGCTCACAAAGTTGACCCTTTCTCCTTGAAATTATGATCGAGCCAAAATTCTGATATGAACTACCATGGATAAAGAGATAAATACAGCTAAGAAAGAAAGAAAAGATTACGTTGAGAATGTGACATGAAATTTTATGAAAATGAACAAAAACTCAAAGGAGTAATATATTAAAGTATTTCTTAATACTTTAAGGTGATGAGGACCACCTGCATCAGATTCTCCTGGGGTTGTTGGAGGGAAAGTAGGAGTCAAAATGTAGATGTTTGCTCCACTGTGGGACCACTGAGTCAAGATCTCTGAGGGTGCGACTGAGGAATCTGCATTTTTACAAGCCTTGCATATGATCTTTATGGTGTCTAATATCTGACTGTCAATGCATTTGACTTTGAATGTAATCCATCCCAGTTCTATGCATTTCATATTTTAATTGCTCACGTTCAGAAAATACAGTGAGAGAAGAAAGTTATTTTATAAATATGGAAAAAATCACTCACTATCTTCAATAACTGAATTGCAAAACTGCATTTTGATCATAATGAGATTGAAGTTTGGATCCTGCTGGGGCTCTCATTTTTTAAAAAAAAGAATGAGCACCTTTAGTTTACCTTCTATGAAGCATTTAATTTGATCTTGAAGAAGATGATTGCTTTATTGTTAGGTAAACAGAATTAGAATAACATCTTGGCTCTCTAACACTGATATATTATGCATATATGTATTTCCTATGGAAACAGAATGGCTTTGGAGGCAGACAAAAGATTCAGAATTCCTCTTAGAGTCTTAGTTTTTTCTCCTGTAAAATACAACAATTAATACCAGCTTGAGGGCTTTGTAAATGTTAACTGAAATGGCATATGTAAAACTCCTAGCCTAGTGCCAACATACAGCAGACATTCTGTAATGATAGCTTCTCTTATCCTATTATCCTTTGTATTCAATAATGACATCATTGAAATAGCCTTATCCACAGAGAGCAGTTTTTTTGGGTTTTTTTTGTCTACACAATGCACACAGGTGGACCTCCTTGGATTTGTAGCTATAGTGACTGCCTGAGGATTCTGCTGCTTTTTGCATCAGTTATTGGCTTTCAATATTCCATAAATATTTAGTTAAACCTGTGTATCCCATGCCAGTTTGATATCTTTCCCCCATGTAGATTTCCCTATAATCCTATTATATTTCTCATTAGCATATCATCTGAAATTATACATCAGAGCTGTATAAACCTTAATCTCTTTTCTGCTGGAATCATCCATACTACTAAAACATTATTTAAGTTACCTAATTCTATTTCTTTCTATTCATCATTTTAAAATGTTATGTCTGGGATTTCAGTTTTATTGATCTTTACCTTGCTACAGTTATTATTTGATTGATTTGTAGGTGAATGTAATAACAAAGCTTAGAAACAATGATATGTTTATAGTGTGCTAATGTCTCATACTCAATATGTATACAGTAAAATCTTACTCATCAGAAATCAACATGTACTTTATGTATGTTATCTTAAGTCATAGACAAGGGTCAAAAGATTGTGCATCTGCCCTTTTTTTCTCACTGCTCTCTCAGTGGGCAAAGGCTCAGCCAATAAGGGCTAGAGCCATCCAATATTTTCAACAACAAAAATTGAAACAAAAATGATTTTCAAATTTATCTTTGGTCAGTGAAAGAATATATAAAACTATAATGAAGTATCTTCAAACATCTTTCACACAACCCCCTGTAATTTTATTAACAATTAAAATATTTTTTTAAGTTTTTATTTATTTATTTTTGAGAGAGAGACAGAGAGTGAGAGAGAGCAGGGGAGGGGCAGAGAAAGAAGGATAGAGAGAGAATCCTAAGCAAGCTCCATGTTACCAGCACAGAGCCAGACATGGGGCTCGAACTCACAAACCATGAGATCATGATCTGAGCTGAAACCAAGAGTCAGACACTTAACTGACTGAGCCACCCAGGTGCCCCTAAAATTTATTTATTTATTTATTTACTTACTTACTTACTTATTTACTTATTTATTTTTTATGAGAGCACTTGAGCAAGCTAGGGGCAGAGAGAGACAGGGAATCCCATGAGATGCAGAGGGAGGGAGAGAGGAAGATAGAGTGCGGAGCCCAAGCTGACCTGATGCGGGGCTTGAACTCACAATCTGTGAGATCAAGACCTGAGCTGAAGTCAGATGCTTAACTGACCAAGACACTCAGGTGCCCAATTTCATTAACAATTTTAAGAAAATTTTCAATAATAATGGGGCGCCTGGGTGGCTTAGTCGGTTAAGCGTCCGACTTTTGCTTAGGTCATGATCTTGCGGTTCGTGGGTTCGGGCCCCGCGTCAGGCTCTGTGCTGACTGCCAGCTCAGAGCTGGAGCCTGTTTCAGTCTGTGACTCCCTCTCTCTCTGACCCTCCCCTGCTCACGCTGTCTCTCTCTCTCTCTCTCCTAGAAATAAATTAAAAAAAAAACATTTAAAAAAAAATAAAAAAAAGAAAATTTTCAATAATAAATTGAAAATATAGTTATACATAGTGTATGATATAATTCATATAAAATATAAATTGTATTTATCAACAGTATTTATCTGTTACTGTTATGAATCGTCCATCTTTCTGAAAGATTCCAGGATTAATTTATAATAAATCAGTTCTCAGATGAAAGAAACAATTCCAGTGTTTAATAAAAGCTGACGTGATCCTGACTCAGGATTTGTCCTAACAATCACAGCATTTCTGAAATGTTTTAATTATATGTTGGTCTGTATAAATCCATTTAAAGTAAGTTCATACAATTGTTATTTTTATTCTCTTTGGAGACACACGGGTTTTAATTGGAGTGCCAATTTTCTGCATCCTTAGCTTCCTTAGAATTGTAGCTTTGTTGTTAAAATGTGTCTCATTGATAAAAGACTCTTTCGAGTTCATAGGGGAAAAAAAATCCTGTCCTATTTTGTTTGGAAGCATTAACAGATATTTTCCAATTTAAAGAAATTGACTTTTTGAGTCTAATTCAGGCAAAATATAAGAATTTAAAAGAGGAATCCAATTATCTTTCACTTGTACACTTTGTGGAAGAGCTATTAAATTGGAAAAATTTTGCGCTTTTTCAGGAGGCTTATTTAAGTTTTATGTTGACAATAAGTGCAAAATAAAAATAACTTCAAAATGAAAACCTTGACAGATTAATCATGTTTTCTTCACAACTGAGGTTTTACATACATACAAAATTAGGCTTTGTTCCTGACCTCATGATTTATAATGTCTTTTTTTTATTTATAATATCTTAACAGTCTGCAATTTTTTTTATTACTAAGTGTAATTGCATTAACACAAAATTCTGCCACTAGATGGCTCCATGTAGCTTTTTAAAATGCAGTCTTCTATGAAAATCTGTTTTAGGATCATTTCTATTTTCTTATTTCATCTCATGTATTTTTGCCTTTGTATCACAGCCTGTGTAGCTTAGTTGCAAACCATTAGCTGTATGAAATTAGAACCTATGTGCAATGTGGTGCCAATTCCTTTGTCTGGTCAACAAAAAATGAAAGGTGACAGATGATAATTCAATAGGACTATGATTATTGGCTGGATGCCATTGCTCAATGCCTGGATCTTTAGCGAGATTATTTCCAACTTTATTTTTTTTTACTTCAGAATTCCATTTGAGCACCAAGTCCTATTTTATGTAGTGAGAAAATCCTAAGAAAGAAAGACAAATCCATGGAAAGAAGGATGGATTTCTTTTTAAGTCCCTGAGGAATTCCTGATCTGGAGAGGAAAGGTATGATCTGTGAAAATGCCCTAGACTAGGAGTTGGGGGCTCTTGAAATCCAGTTTGTGTTTTGACAGGTGGTTAATCAAACGATCCTCCCTAAATCTAAGTTTCTTTGTCCACAATAATGAAGGGGTTGGACTAAGTGATATTTGAAATTTCTTCTAGTTTTACTATTTTAAGATGTGTGATATACCCAAAGGGATTCCTTAAATGGAAGTGTTCGTGTATGTAAATCTCTTTTACTTTCTTAGATTATACACCCCTGTGGAAGGGGAAATGTCATACTTTCTCTAGCCCCAGTGCCTGACATATAGAAGAACTGCAATATATACATTTAAAGGAATAAACTAAGTGCCTCGGAGGACTTGATGATGGGGACCACAAGCCAACATTGGCTCTCCAAAGTCCTACTCCATCTTATTCTCTTTTTTGACTGGACCTCCAGTTTCTAATTTTAGGGTTACAGTTTCCCAAAGTTGAAGGCAAGTCACCTCATAGTGCCTTTGTTCTTTCTGGAAAAGAAGTGAAAGTTTCTAGGCTCTTTGTATTAACACTAATTTGTTATTTAGATGAAAATAGCTGTTGTAGATGCTTTAGAAGGCAAAACCCACCTGCAATAGACTTAAAGACCTAGAGGATGGCAGTGACAAACTCTGAATAGAGGACACTGCTTAAGTTGGCCAGCTTTAAAGCTGTTGGGCTCAGCATGAAAAAAGGGTCTAGAAACAACAAGGTCCTGGGTGAAAGTGAGATGTTGAAAGAGGTGTGAAGGGGAAACATTTATTTATTTATTTATTTATTTATTTATTTATTTATTTATATTTTTATATTTTTATTTTTGAGAGAGATAGAGTGTATGAGTGGGAGAAAGAAATCTTAAGCAGGCTCTATGCTCAACACAGAACTTGATACAGGACTTGATCTCAGGACCCTGGGATCATGACCTGAAATGAAATCAAGAGTCAGATGCACAACTGACTGAGCCACCCAGGCACCTCTGCTTAATGAATTTTAGTAGAACAGTTAAATGGGGCGTATATAAATGCAAAATGCTTAGATTAAAACATTATTAAAATACCATTTTTGTGAAGAATATAAGAATCTTGACAGCAGGCATTTGAGGCTTAATTGAACCAAGTACCTCACTCTGAAACTGTCTGAAAAGTATTTCTTTTTTTTATTTTACAAATAGTTTATTGTCAAATTGGTTTCCATATAACACCCAGTGCTCATCCCCACAAGTGCCCTCCTTCATGCCCATCTCCCCCCTCCCCCCCACATCCATCAGTCCTCAGTTTGTTTCTCAGCATTCAAGAGTCTCTCATGGTTTGCCTCTCTCCCTTGAAAAGTATTTCTTGATAATGGCAAAATAATAAGTAAGAATCTTCAAACTCATGATATGAAAAGAGAACAATTTACCTTTCAAAATGAAATTGTCTCGAAGTGTCTGCCTGGGTACCTCAGTCAGTTAAGCATCTGACTTTTGGTTTCAGCTCAGGCCATGATCTCATGATTCGTGAATTTGAGCCCCGTGTTGGACTCTGAGCTGACCCTGCAACACCTGATTGGGATTCTCTTTCTCTCTGTCCCTTTGCTGCTTGTGCTCTCTCTGTCTCTCTCAAAACTAAATAAATAAAGTTAAAATAAAATAAAATAAAATCCTTTTAAAATAGAATTGTCTTGAAAATATATACAAGGAATGAAAATGCTATACAATGCAGTTCTGGTATGTATTTTCCAGTTATGATCATCTGTCAGTTATTAGCTATCTGGAAATGGAAATATTTATGTGAAATTGCAGTATTCTAGTTGATCTCTTTCTGGTCTCCTCTGTCTTCTACTCAGACTTTAGAATTCATGCATTAGCTTGATAGGCTTAGGTAGGAGTCAAGGAGAAGTTATGTCTACCAGCCTCTAGAGTAGACAGTTAGTGAAGGGCTGGGGTAGATGAATCTCTGAGCTTCTTTTATGAGTCAGACAAGTTCACCCAGGCAGGGAATTTACTGGGAAAGTCTCTCTCTCTCTCTCTCTCTCTCTCTCTCTCTCTTTGTCTCTATTTTTCTGTCTGTCTCTCCATCTGTGCTCACTCTCCCATTTACGTATATCTCCACTCATACACCAAACACACACTTTGGTAATCCAGCCAGAGTGGCAGTGGTTATGAAGTTCCCTGGTCAAAGATTTGGGGTTTTGAGATCTCAGCCATCTTTACCATCACCATCCTATTGAAATGGTATCTACTTTTGCATATATGTTGATCTTTTAAATCCATCTTATACATTATAGAACTCCCATCAATAGTGATACTTTTGAATGCAAATGAGGCTATCATGTATGTTTACTGCAATTATGTTAAAAATGTCAAACATTTTACTATAAAATCTATTAAACTATTTGATTTTTATCTTAAAAGGGTTATTAGCAAAGCAGCATAATGTAGAAGAAAAGGCAGGGGACTGGGAGATGGGAAAGACTGATTCTAGTCCAGTCATTGTTATAACCAGCGCGACCACTTTCACTTTGATGACGCAAGTTCTATCATGGTCTACTTGATCTCTAGGTAGAGTGATCATACAGGCTCTTTTGCTTGATATGGTCCAGGTTTACACCTGCTATCCCAATGTAATTATTAATAGCACCCTTTAACTCTCAAAAGTGTCCTGGTTTGGATGATAAATTATATGGTTACTTTATCTGTAAAGATCTTTTCAACTTGTGTATTCTTTGATGTTGCCTAGAGATGAGATGTGGAATCAATTGTCTGAGAGGAAGTCATTGAAATTCTAGTCCTTTGCTTTGAGCAGTGGTGAGAGATGAAGGCATTGAGTTTGATATGGCCTGGATCATGAAGGTCTGATATTCAAAGACTTTTAATTTTATCCTGAACCTATGGGGAAACATTTTAATCAGGGAAGTATCTGAGATGTCACTTTGGCTGCAGTTTAGAGAATGGATTTTAACAGACTATTACTGGAGACAACAATCTTGTTAAGAGATTATTACAATGGTTCAAATAAGAAATGATGGAGATCTTAACCAAGAATTTGATGGTGAAGGAGAGAAAATACTAATTAAAGAGTTATTCAGGTGCTAACATCTATAGGATACAGTGACTGAATGTGGGGATTATGGGAGAGACTAGAGTCTAGCCTCTTTAGAGAGATCATTTAATCATTGATCAGATAAGGATCTGATCAATTTCTTAAATAATTGGATGGTTAGTGGTATCATTCATGTAAAGACTTTGGAGTTCTGCACTGAAGATATGATGGGCTCATTGCTAGACTTGTGGACTTTATTATACTTGTGGGACATACAAATCTGAATATCAAGAAGAATTTACATATAGGATAAGAACATGAGAATTTTGGATTCTGGTCTGGTGATGTAGATTTGGGAGTGATTAACATATTCAAAGATCCTGAGCGAATCCAGAGCAATAAAGAGTGAGACAAAATTGAACCAATGAAACTTGGAGGCCCTTAGCATTGAAGGAAAGAGGAAAAAAAACAACAACCAAAAAACAGAAAACAAAAGACCCCTGGATGGGAGACTGATAAGGAGCCACCAAAGAAGTAGAAAGATATCCATGACAGTGATGTCAGAACTAGTTAACTACAGAAGTAGTTAAATATTACTTTGTTGGAGCACATGCATTATGCTTCAGTTTAGTAGTGCTCATGCTTTTCAGCTCAGGATTCCTTCGAGTGTGCAAAGAATTGGCAGATTATAGTTATTGATATTTATTGTAACAGAAATAACATTGAGAAAGCTTAAAACACTTGTTAATTCATCTTACTATAATAGATTGAGTCAATGTTAACAAAAATGTGATTTTTGTGAAAATAACTATATTTTTAAATAAATTTTAAGTTCAGTGACATGCTTTTATACAAATCTGTTTAAGGTGCAACTTAATAGAAGGTAGCTGGATTCTCATATCTGGTTTTCCATTTGTCCTGTTGCAATATGTTGATGGGTTAAGGTACATGAATAAAATCTGCATGCACATAGATATTTAGGTGGAAAAGAGTGGAATATTTTCATAACCTTTTAAAATAATTGTGAAGATTCTTTGATATCATACAAGAGCTTGACTAGTGATCGTTTCTTGAAGGTTGGTTACAATGGAGTCTGTAAAACCATATAAATGAAACTTTTTTTGTACTATATTACTTCAAAATTCCTTGGTATATCTTGAACTTTAAATGAATATTTTACTAATGCATGATTTTGTATCATTTATTGTTGCCCATGTGGAAAATATTAGCTCACAGAGTTATGTAGATCTTCCAAATGTTGACAGATTTTGTTATAAATTATTTAAAAATTACATTTATCAATATCACTGCAGTTCTTATCAGAAAAGTACTTAAGTGTTGGGAAACCATCAAGCTCACAGTGGCAAGTACAGGTTTTCCAATATTCTAAATTTCTCGCAAAAGTTCAAATTTTATCACTGGCAAAACGTACAGTTGGTTGTTTTCATTGAAGAGAGAGATTACCTACATTTGTTTTCAACAAAATGTCAGCCAAATACTCAAATCTGAATAATCAGAGTATACCTGTGAGTTGTTCTTTCAAATAAAAATTGTGTTTCATGAATAAAGCAGCTAATTCAGAAGCTTACAATTCAATTGCGTAAGTGCTTTCCTTCTATATCTAGCGGAATTGCTTTGAATACACTTTCTATTTTGTCACACTGAGTATTAAAAATGCATGTATTTAAGAGCTGAGATTTAATAAAATTAATATTTTTTTCTACACTATCAAATATATTATTTAGTGAAATGACTTTGGTTTTTATTAACTATGAGCATGATGCAGTGAAGGGCTGTGGTGTAGTTTGGGCCTCTGCCTCCATTAGTGATAAAATACAGGCAGTTTTACCACCACTGATTTTACATCATCAATGCCAATGTCAACATAGCAAAAAAAGCCAATAACATCTTTGTGTTATTGTGAAAATAGTTTTGATTTTTCAGATGCCCAGAATGGGTCTTGGGACACCAGGGGGCACACAGACTACATACTGAGAACCACTGGTTTAACTAAACGTTGAGCAGTCTGCACAATCAAATGCTGCAGGAAAAAAAAAAAAAAGCAAAACTACCCAAAACAACTAAAAGTGCTCTATTAGTTTTTGCCACAATGAGCTCATGGACAGTATTTTTGACAAAAATTCTATGGTTTACATTTTGCAGGCCAATGCATCTTCATTAAGTATATACCTATGTGAAATGACGTAAAGAAAAAATATATATACACTCTCCTCCTTAAATGAATGTATTTTGTTGACCTCAAATAGAAACACTTAAATGTGTGCAGGCATTAATTATGGTTGTCATCAAACTTGGAAGAGCATATCAAATTTCTCTGACTGGGAAATAAATATCTTTTCCTTCTCTGAATTGTGGATCTAGCATGTAAAACAATTTGGCATGCCATTTATAACAACTTGGGGTAAAAAGCAAATCCAAAGAAAGGTATAGTCAGAAACCCCATACCCACTGGATACAATGCACAGAGGTCAAATGAATTGTTCATTATGATAAAAGCTTACTTTAAAATAACATAAGATTATGGTAGGACATATAGACCTCTTAATAGACGTAGTACACACATGAGGAGCAGGCAATATGTTAAGAAAGTGACATTTATTGAGCATTTTCTCTGAGCCTTTCTCTGAGTCAGAAATAGGTACCTCATCATATGTAAGCTTTTCAAAGCCTTTTTTTCAAGTTTTTATTTAAATTCTAGTTAACATATAATGTAATACTGCTTTTAGGAACAGAATTTAGTGATCATCACTTACATACAATACCCAGCATTCAACACAAGTGCCCTCCTTAATACCCACTACCTATTTAGTCCATCCCCCTCAAAGCCTTTAAAGCCAAGTCCGATAAGCCCTTCCTTAGATCTAAAACTATCAACTTTATCTAAAAATCCATCTAATACTGAATTTCATCTAGGTTAAAGAACTTGCAAAGTATTGAGATTTTTATTTCCTTGGTTAACGTTACCTGAGTGAAATAAACGTCCTTAAGAAGTATGATTTCTTCTTTACTCAAAATAGTTGAGTTTTGGATTCCACATAGAGAGTACTGTTCTAGAATACTGGATTACAGAGTCTTGATTAAAAAGCACTTTTGCAAATATAATTGTAAGGAAATCGAGGCTGAAAATCAGGTTATCTTTCCATCATCTCACAAGTATTGAATAACTGACTGAGCAGCTCCAGAAGCTAAATCAGGCCAACATGATTTTGAAACATGTCTGTATTTCGTTTGTACCCTTTTCATTCACTTACTTCTTAGCTGTGTCTTCTTTTATATTTTATCTTTCAATGAACTCTTCGTTGTCTTCTTAGCTGTGTCTTCTTTTATATTTTATCTTTTAATGAACTCTCGGTTGTCTTATCCACTCTTCTCATGTTAGCTCCGGTTTCTATGGTTAAATTCCTACCTTCAAACTGATAGCATAGCATATACCAACAAATATGTAGCATAACTACATATGTAGAGGAATGGAGGTCAAAGAGAAAGTGATTGGCTTTCAGGCAGTTTGGGGTGGAGTGAACACACAAAGCACAAAGACAGAAAAAGGTGGGATAGATGCCAAGATTGGGAATTCTTTTAATTTAATGAAGCACATGTGATCAAAATCAGTAAAGTTATTTCAAAAAGGATTCTGTAACCTAAGTTTTTCCTGTCTTTCCCCATTTGCTTATAAAACAATTATAGGTAGTCAGTTTATAGGGCATTTGGATCTACAATAAAGCAGACACGTAAATTTAAATAATGTGCTTTGATTATTTTATTCTTAAACTGAAAAATGGACACCCACATACACATACACCAGATAATTTTTCTCAAAATATTTATCTGCCTTTCCTGGAGTATAAAGGAATCAAAAGTGAAATATCATGAATCAGAGATAGACAGGAAAGCATTAGGGATATAAAAGAGCAGCAGAAAATATTTGAGAAATCAATGAAGTTTATGAGCTGTTTATGCTCTTGAGGTGAGTTTGCTTCATTAAGAATGAAAGAAAAGTAAGGATATTTACCATCATTCAGGCCCTCATTAAAACCCTATTGGGAATTTAAATGTGGGCTCCATAAAATTCAAATATTGTACACTGTGGGTCCTTAGAATCAGTCAGTAAAAGTAATGGTAAGAAACACTTTCCAGAATAAAAGATTGCTTGATGTTGAAATAATTTCTGCTGTAGACAAGGATTAAGGTAGCTAGCTTTCTATTTTGAACCACTGATGAACAGTGGTGGCTAGAAATAAAAATTTAAAATAGAGTATCAGTAGGTTTCTCTAATTTTTACATTTGTGGCTGTAACAATAAGCACATGAAAAGGAAATATGACCACATACAGCAGCCATTCGTTACAAAAGAAAATGAGACAAAAATTATTTAGTGTCAGGCTGCTCTTGAAAACTCCTGCTATTATTAACTTTAACTTTAAATAAGTGAAATGGATGTTTTTGAAAGTTGTAAAGCTTTATACTTGTAACACTTGTAAAGCATTAAGACAGTGAAATGCCAGTCACCGCAAATTTTCAGCTTTACTAGACTTTGACATACATTGACAATATTTTTATTGTAATTCAATTTATGATTGAAGATAATGACCAGAAGATGTTTTAGGTGATTAATCTTGAATATTTTATTATAAAAAGAAAATGTTTTTCATAACAAAGAAACTGTATTTCCTTACTAATGTGAAAATTTTCATGAGTGATTATAGACTTTAGGCTAATGGCACAAGATAAGCATCAACATTGAATTTAGCACTTCCTGGTTTCATGTCCACGATGCCTGTACAATTTTAAATCAAAGGTAAAAAAAGTTCTGTAATCATTGTTTAGATGACTTAATGTGAAGAAGAATGTTATCTAGGGAACAAACATCATTTGCTGAATACTTATTACATGCTATTATGTTATACACATAAAGTCCTGCCAGGTAGGTATTATTATTTAAATTTTACATATGAGAAAATTGAGACCCAAAGAGTGTCACTAACTTGTCCAAGTTAATACTAGTAGTACCAAACGAAGCTGAGATTCACATCTAGTCCAGTCTGAACTTCATAGCCGTGATTTTCCCCCCAACCCCCACATTGCCTTTCTAGGTTTGTCTTATAATCTAAAAGCAATAATATTTACAATTATTTCTATTAAACTCTTCTGACTATAGTCACAATTGGTTAAGATGTCTTTGCTTTGGAATTTAATCAATCACAAAAGGCATTCTTGATATTGGATTAAAAAGTAAAATGGTTATGACTTCAGCCATTATTGCCCAGAAACAATAAAGAACTCCTGGATTTTAAATTTATTAAGGATCAAGAAAGTCCTACCTAATGTATATTTAAATAATCATTTGAAATTGTGTATGTATGTTTATGTCTGTGTGCATATAACGAAAGCATCAATGATTTTGTTATATTGCCTTACTGGTAGGAAGATGAACTTAAGTATAGGTCAAAATTATATTGTGGCTCCTAAGTAGGAAATAATTTTTCAAAATATACTTGGACTAACTATTGATTGCATCAGTAAAAAATCACATTGGGTGGGGGCACCTGGGTGTTTCAGTCGATTAGTTACGCACCCGACTCTTGATTTTGGCTCAGGTCATGATCTCACAGTTTGTGGGATTGAGCCCATATCAGACTCTGCACTGACAGCTCGGAGCCTCTTTGGAATTCTCTCTTTCCCTCTCTCTCTACCCCTCCCCATGCTCACACTTGCTTTCTCTCTCTATCAAAATAAATAAATATTTTTAAAAAATCATTTTGGGTGGGGAGTCTGGTGGATAGTTAGATGGTGGGAAGAACTTGGTACATCCTGGAGAGGGCACAAACACTCAAGTATGTTGCCGGGAGCCGCACAGGCCTCTCTGGATGGCAGTCACAGCAAGGAAATGGCAGTGTTTTGCAGCTCCTGCCATGAGAAACGAAAACTGGTATCTCTTTCTGCTACTACTGGCTCATGTTGGAAATGAGGCTGCTGGTATTGACCAGGCCTCACATTATTCCATATCAGACCAATATTCCAAACACAGATACCTCATAAGGAAAAGCATATTCCTGCCTTTACAAAAGAGATTTTAGATGAAAGCTCTGTGGATGATTGTAAAAAGCCTCTTCCTATGGACCTTGCATATCAAAGACAATTGAGTCTGGCCCTGAGACTAAGAGCCTAATTTAGAGTTAAGGGCAAATATCCACCCACACCCATTTGTTTCTGCTTAGAGCATTTTCTGGCCTTGTATATGCTGATTGCTCCCTGTGAAGGAACCTATTGAGGAACTTCTTCTTTTGTGATTATGAGAGCAGAGGTGTTCCCTGAAAGACCTGTTTTTCTTGATACTTCCACCTTAAATAAACAAGCTGTTGACCCCTGCCCACAGAGAAGTAGCTTCACCCTTTTTATGCTGAAAACTTTGTCTGGTATGCTAAAGACGCCTTCCTTCCCCATAGGATAGGCATCTAAATCCCCTACCTCAATCACTATTGTAAACGTTATGCATGAGTCTTCTACATATCTATGTTCCGGGAAATTTCTTACATATCAAAGAAGTTTGTTATCAGAAACCATTGTCTAAGGCAAATGCCACTTCTGTGCCATCCCCCAAACACTTAATGATAAAATAAAGTTGAGCCCCAGTCAGAGCAGAGATGTCTGCCTGGTGATCAGAACGAATCTCCAGGGCTCTCTCACTCTCTCTCTTGCCGACACCGTCCATCCTTCAGGGACCCCTGGACATGCCGGAGCCGGCCTCCAGCAGTATGTATAGGTTTCTACTTTCCAATTTATCTTTTTTCCCTCTTTTAAAAAAAATAAACTTATTTTGAGGGGAGGGGCAGAGAGAGAATCCTAAGCACGCTCTCCTCTTCTGTGCAGCCCAGAGCCTTATGCAAGGCTTGATTCCATGAACCATGAGATCATGACCTGAACTGAAATCAGAGTCCTACACTTAACCAGCTGAGCCACCCAGGCACCCTAGTTTTTCCCCTCTTAATTGTTTCACAACTTTCATCAGTGGTGAAGTACAGGAGTACCGATTGAGGTAGTGTACTATACTGACTTACAAAATGTCTACAGAGTGACTTCTTTTGGAGAATGTAGGAAAGATGATTCCTGAAATGTAGAAACAAGCTCTTCTTATAAGGCTGATTAAGGTATGTACTGTAAAACTGTGGGTCAGACATGGGGAGACATTCCTCCTGTCCTTTCTAAAGTTTTGTTCTTCTGTGATGAAAAGTACAGTGGATTTGGAAAGTGAATGAAAATTCTAATTTTTCTTCACTTCAAGGTTTATTTTATTCAGTTTTGTCTTGTAGAGTTAGAGGGCAATGTGCCTGCTGTTATGGGTCTCATTTTCAACAGAGAAGTGAATCCTTACATTATAATGAAAAGAACCACAGGTTCAGTGATAGTTTATAAAGATTAGATATCAGCATAAGCATGATAACAGCAAAATTAATCAAGATTGTTATAAGTGAGACAAAACAAAGAATAGAAATTCAGTATTAAATGAGAATGGTGAGGGGCTTTGGAAATAATAAAATATTTTAATTAACAAGTATCTGTGAAAGGATACATTCAGTCTTCCACTTTTTGATTTGGAATGATAATATCATTATTAACTTCTTCATTTGTGTCCACCTTCATATAAAATCAGTCACTGAGTTTTGCTGAATATTCATAACATTTTTTTCCTTTCACTCCCAACCATGCACTAAAGTTTAAAACAACACAAATTTATTATCTTACAGAAGACCCAGAAATGGGTCTTACTGGGTTAAGACAGAGGTGTCAGTATGGCTACATTCCTTCTGGAGGCTCTAGAGGAGAATCCTTTTTTTTTTTGTTTTTTGTTTTGGCTTCTAGAGGCTGTCTAGATTCTTGGCTCATGGCTCATTCCTCTCTCTTAAAGCCAGAAGCTAGGATATTTGAACCTCTCTCTTGACCCTGACACTCTTGCTTCCTTCTCTCACTTTTATAAGGATCCCTACAGGCCCACCCAAATTATCCAGGAGAGTCTCCTACCTCAAGATGCTTAAAATCTAATCACAACTGCAAAGTTCTTTTTGCTGTATAAGTTAACATATTCATAGGACATAATTACCATTTGGGCCCTTTTTTCTACCTATCACCATCCACTATCTGACCCCAAAGATTCACATTTTACCACATGCAAAATGCATTCTATTCCAACATTGTTAGAAGTCCCAATTTACTACAGCATCAACTCAAAGTTCAAGTCTTATCTAAATCTTATCAGTTAAAAGGTGTTAAATGTCTTCATCTAAAGCATATGCGTCAGGTTGAGATCTGTTTAGGATGATTAAAGAATTCTCTAAGAAAATATCATTTTTCTTCAGTGCCCTCATCAGCAGTTGTTAACAGCCACATTTCTAGAAGAGTCTGATCAAGGCAATCTAGGCCTTGTGTCTTTAATGTTTCATTTATTTGAGAGAGAGAGAGAGAGGGAGAGAGAGAGAGAAATAGAGAGAGAGAGAAACTGTGAGCAGGGGAGGGGCAGAGAGAGAGGCACACACAGAATCTGAAGCAGGCTCCAGGCTCTGAGCTCTCTGCACAGAGCTCGGTGGGGCCTGAACTCATGAATGTGAAATCATGACCTGAGCCAAAGTTGGATGCTTAACTGACTGAGCCACTCAGGTGCCCTGGCAATCGAGGCTTTTAAAATCATGATCCTCAAAATTCATCCAGCCTCTTCCCATTGCTCAATTGCAAAGGCAGCCACATTTTTAGATATTTGTGACAGCAGCACCCACTTCCAGGTGCCCACATGTATATTAGTTTTCTGTTATTGTCATAGCAAATTACCACTAACTCAGTGCATTCAAACAATACATCTTTATTACCACTACAACTTTACATCTAATTGTATTACTTCATTATTAGAGTACTGAAGAAGTATTCTTTTTTTTTTTTTTTTTAAATATTTTATTTATTTCTAGGAGAGAGAGAGAGAGACAGCGTGAGTAGGGGAGGGTCAGAGAGAGAGGGAGACACAGAATCTGAAACAGGCTCCAGGCTCTGAGCTGGCAGTCAGCACAGAGCCCGACGCGGGGCTCGAACCCACGAACCGCGAGATCATGACCCAAGCGAAAGTCGGACGCTTAACCGACTAAGCCACCCAGGCGCCCCCTGAAGAAGTATTCTAACTACTCTTCTTGCTTCTGCATTTTTAAAATATCTCTAATGCCACTATCAATAAAACAACAGCAGTAATAATAAAAACTGTTAATAACTACTGAGTGCTCAAAATGTACCAGATACTTTCCTGAATGTTTTATGAAGACTATTTAAGTTGTTCTATACAGTGGGGTTGTATGGTAGATAATATTCATGTACCACTGATAGTTAATGGGATTAAGGCAAAGAGAGATAAAGTAACTTGTCCAAATCATTTACTTCTAGAAGGATGAACATCCAGTTCCCTGCAGAATGACTGTCTTCTTAAAATACAGCATTCAATGCTAAACACACATATTATTATTGTTTCCCTTTGAAATGAAGTCTACATTCAGCTATAATATTGGCCAAATGTTGATTATTGTACTCAGTTACAGTCGTAAATAATTGCTATTCTCTCAACAAGCCTCATCTTCAGTTCTGTAATTTTGTATTTCTTACTTTGGAAGACATTCCTTCAGCTTTCCCTACCTTCAGTCTCCATTTTAAACTCCCTCTTCTGCATGACTTGTTCTAACAATTAAGTTATAAAGTCCCACAATGATTAATACCTATATTATATTCACTTGGGCAATAAGCATGCTTGTTTTGTGATTTTTTTGATATAGCAAAGGTTTATTTCTCCCTTATGTTGTCATACAAGTGTTATGAGTCTATTATTTTTCCAAATAGATTATAAATTTATTACAGATTAACAGAATGTTCTGCCTAATAAGCAGTAAATGACTATTTGGAGTTTGTGTGTGTGTGTGTGTGTGTGTGTGTGTGTGTGTGTATAAGTAAAATTCAAAGACCTTATTTTAGGATAATAACCAAAAAATGAGACATTACAGTTTCGTAGTACTAAGTAATCTGTATATTCACTTATTGTGATCTATTTTTTATAGATGCCACATATCGAATTGTTATAAGAATGTTGTAAATTGAAGTAGGTTACTTCCATCCCTAGCATTAGTTTCTCCATCACAGAACTGTTCTGATTGTTTCTTTCATAACAGCACACAGTTCTGTCAAGCTCCTAGAGTATCAACAGGAAAAAAATATCTTTTGACAATAGAGAAAATCATTTAAATTAATCTTCCATGGAACATAACATGAAATTTCATTCAGTGCCCTTTAGAGCACTGATTCTCTAATCATGGCCATGACCTTTCATTAAATGTTTTCTGCATTCACCAATAGCTGACATAATTCCATCAATGTCTGAAGGTGATTTAAGAAAGAAAATAAATTGTATATGTAGAGCCCATAAGTTGATAAATGTTAGCCTCCAAAGCAAGGGTTTGAACTTTTGTTCTTTACCTTTGTGTGAAAGAACAAACATTTCAGAATAAATTTCCTCAATTCAAAAAACATTTACTGGGTGCATAATATATGGAAGATACTTTATGTGCCAAAAGAGATAAATACATATAAGAGTTTTTTTTCCTAAGAACTTACTTTTGTAGGGAAAAAGAAATGTTTACATAACTATTTAAAACATGTTATACTTTTACACTATGGATTCAAATAATATATTTTGTCAAGGTCCCAACAAGAAAGCAGAAGGTAATGAAAACTGGGTCATTTAAATAAATTTAATGAAGGATGACTTTCAAATTTGTGTGCAAGGCAAGGTTACTGCCTTTGAGTTGAAGAAGCAAGGGGGAGGAAATGGTCACTGGGACTCAGAAGAGTTTTTAATTAATTAATTAATAATTATTATTTTTTTAATGTTTATTTTTGAGAGACAGAGGACATGACCGGGGAGGGGCAGAGAGAGAGGGAGACATAAAAGCGGAAGCAGACTCCAGGCTCTGAGCTGTCAGCACAGAGCCCGATGCAGGGCTCGAACCCATGATCCATGAGATCATGACCTGAGCCAAAGTTGGATGCTTAACTGACTGAGCCACCCAGGTGCCCTCAGGAGTTTTTAGTTTAATTTAAATACTCTGACGTCCCTTCCTCTTTCCCTCTGTTCTGTCATTATTCCATGTTGGCTGATACCAACCGGAATCCAGAGGCAAGAGTCTAACCATGTAGTTCAAGTACACAGTCATAGTGGAGAAGGAAGGAGAGCAAGTTTGGAGAAGTATATGGAAGATATCTTAGCACAGTTCAATAAAGGAACAAATGATTAGTTGCTGTTGGTTGATAGAAAACTTCACTAAGCAGACGTTTATATTGAAACTCGAGAGATGAACAGTATTTTAAATAGAAGGAAGGCACAAAATTTCATGTAAGGAAAGGCATAAAAGCATATAAGTTACAGCATGGAGTATTTGGGGATTCTGAATGTTGTTTACTAACAAATTCCAAATGTTTGTTTAATTAAGAGGGTGGAAATCTGGCAACCCAGGATTTCATTAAAGAAAGATAACACACACATTAACAACTTCAGTTCTTAAGATTTTTAAGAGTCTAATCACCGATGTAAATAAATCTTTTATTTAATTTTTTTGCAAGTGATAATGTGAAGCAGTGTTTGGATCACTTTTGTAGATTTATTCAACTTTCTTCTTTTCTCTGTGCTTACAAATTGTTTGAAACTGTTCTTTAATGTTCTTCTCGTTGTAGCCTTTCTTTTTTTTTAAATCTGGTTTTTTGCTTCAACTCTCAATCTTTCTTGGAGAATGCTAGAGGCAGAGGAAGGGTGTCGGGTAAATTTCATGCAGGGATGGGTAAGAAAAAATTGGGTACTGGAGATGGGGGAGGAAAAATAAGAGGAGAAGAGGAGAAGGAGAAAGACAAAGAAAGAAGGAGGTGGAAGAGATGTTGCTGTTTTGGAATAAAAAGTCAGGACTTTGGAGTAAGATAAATTTTTGGATCAAATCAGGAATTACCACTTCCCAGTTACCTCACCTGGAAGAATTTTCATTATAAAAAATGGAAACAAGGATAAGCAAAATCCAAGATGCTATGAAAAAAAAAAGCCATAACGTATGTGATAGATTTGAAGACATGTCAGTCATTTGGTAGCTACGAATTTCTCTTCCCTTTTCTTTTTTTTTTTCCAAAGCAGCACATGGAATTAGTAATTATGAATTTAGCCTTGACATTGCTACTGATCTGTTGTTAAACACTAACATCCATGTCAGTTGCAAAACCTGTAAAGACAGCCAGCATTTACAATTTAATTCAGGCTCCTTTTTTGTCTTTAAATATAAGGATGTGGGAAATGAAACCCCAGCAGCAGAATCAATAAAGAGTCATTTAAAATAACAACCCTTAAGCTATCAGCAAGTAGTAGTACTACTGATTTAATGACAAAAATTACATTCAAGAGTTAATTATAAAAATTAAATTCAAGGGAAGTAGAGGTTATTATTAAAAGTATACTACCCTAGCTGACTTAAAATAGGAAAAGGAAAATTCTCATTCTTACCTCTTTATGGTACTGAAAAAAAACCTTGTAAAACAATGAATTTAAAAGTAACAAATGGTGGGTTACTATAATGAAGGATTTGATGCAGTAGAGACAATCGGGATTGTTTGAGCATAAACAGCCCACAAGGTCAGCAGAGACTATTTTAACACACTTATGATCCTGGAGTTAAAAAAGAAGAAGAAAGAAAGAAAGAGCAGGTGAGAATGATTGGTGTTTTGCAGAATCCTTTGTGCTGAGATTTATCTTCTGAATTCATACACAATGATGAGCGCACATCAGTGGTAGTCCCCGGGGACTCCTTGGCTAAGGTCGTGTACTTACTTGGGATACTGCCTTCTAAGGTCACACAGAGAAAGCATTGTGGTCTTACCGTCATCTCTTTTTCTCTTGAGCAGTTAGCTGAGTTGTAAATAGGGCATGTTCAGTGTGCTGTCATGATCTGCCTTTTTTGCAGTTCACCTGACTCACCAAAGTGCGGGAAGCTGCACAGGCCTCGCTGGATGACAGTCACAGCGAGGAAATGGCAGCGTTTGCACAGCTCCTGCCATGAGAAACCAAAACTGATATCTCCTTCTGCTACTACTGGTTCATGTTGGAAATGAGCCTGCGGGTATTGACCAGGCCTCACAATATTCCAGATCAGACCGATACTCCCCACACAGATTGCTCATAAGGAAAAGCATATTCCTTCCTGCCTTTTCAAAAGAGACTTCAGATGAAAGCACTATGGATGATTGTCAAAAGGCTCTTCCTATGGGCCTTACAGATCCAAGAATTACATAATAAAGGGGGCTAAGAACAGGAGTTACAATTGAGTCTGGCCCTGAGACAAAGAGCCTAATTTAGAATTAAGGACAGATATCCATCCCCACCCAGTTGTTTCTGCTTGAAGCCGGCCCCCCAAGGCATTTGTGAGTGACTTAGTCTGGCCTTGAATATGCTGATTGCTCCCTGTGAAGGAACCTATCGAGGAACTTCTTCTTTTGTGATTATGGGAGCAAAGGTGTTTCCTGAAAGACCTGTTTTTCTTAATACTCCTTAAACAAGCTATTGACCCCTGCTTACAAAGAAGTAACTTCACCCTTTTTATGCTAAAAACATTGTCTGCTATGCTAAAGATACCTTCCTTCCCCATAGGATAAGCATCTAAATCCCCTACCTCAATCACTATTGATAAAGGTTATGCAGGAGTCTTCTACAAATCTACGTTCTGGGAAATTCTTACATATCAAATAAGTTTGTCATCAGAAATCATTGTCTAGGGCAAATACCACTTTCATGCCATCCCCCAAACACTTAATTATAAAATAAAGTTGAGCCCCAGTCAGAGCGGAGACACCTGCCTGGTGACCAGAAAGACTCTCAGGGCCTCTCTCATCCCTCCCTCGCCGGCACCAGCCTGTGGACCCCTGGACCCAGCCGAAGCCAGCCTCGGTCACCAAAGATTGATTTTCTAAAGAGAAAGTATCATTACAAGACAGTCATTACCTTTATTTTCCTAGCTATCAACAGATTTTATTCAGCAAACATTTTTTAATATATTCTTACAGTAAAAAAAGTGGTTTTTATTTTTTGGTGAAATGGCTCCAATTTGATGATAATGCCATTTGGAGAGAAGCTGCATAATGCAGTATCTTTACAGATGGCTAATTATTAGTTTTTGTTGCTAAGGATAAAAGTACTTGAATGTTTTAAATATACTATCAAAAAATTTTTTTATTTTGTATAATAAACTATTTCCACAAGTGTTCTAAATATTATCTTCCCTTTTGAGAATTTCTAATCTTGCATTAACTAAAAATGTGGGTGGCCTGGTTTGATTATAATTTTTTCTTTATTCAAGAAATGAAGTTAAGATAGTTATATCTTCTAACATTTAAATAATCACTGAGAAATTGTCCTGGACCTAAAAATTACCTAAATTATATTTTCTGTGGCCTTATGTTCGACCTGTCCCTTCCTTTGGATAGTGTCACAAAGTGTCACAAAAATATCAATTCTGCTATTTGTAGGATCCATCTCTTGAAATAGTTCACAGGCAGATATGATTTTTAATCCTATTTTATTGGTTTGGATTTTTTAACAACATGTTTCATACTCATGTTTTGTGTCATGTGTGGTGCCTTAAACTTATTTAGGTAGTTATAGTTTGAGAAAATGCACTGAATACAATTTGATTTCTAAACTACCTTTATTCTAACAAAAAGATTTTAAAAAACCCCCATACAGTAGAGAAGGTCAGTATTACTTTTCAATGTGAAGTGTTGTTATTCTGGTCAAAGTCTTATTTTAGAAATTAAATGCTCCTTTAGGCTTCACAGCTCACTGGATATTTCTGTGAACAAAAGAGGACAATTATAAGCTGTTATTAAGGCAATGTGAGTGTCTGCATCAATACAACTTTTTAAGAATAAGTGACACAGGTCAAAGACCCTGGTGGCAAATGCATGTTAGTGGTATTGACTCCATGGTTAGTACTGTCCTAGATATGACTTGAAAAGAGTAACCCAGATGCCATAGACTATAACGAATTCTCAAGTCTCACAGATCCCTCATTCCATAATTTGTGTCTAACTGTCATCTCTGATGGTCCTTGATGTTTCTTTCATAAGGACCCTCTGATATCCATGTAGCAGATAAGCCTTTGAGAATTAAAGTATTAGGAAGTAAGCTATTCAGGAACTGGGAAGATGTGCTTGGAAGATAAAACACTTCAGTTTCACAAGAATCAGAAGCTGGAACTCCTAAACAGAAAGAGAACAGGTACAGATCAAGTCTAAATGAATAAACACCCAGGTAAACAGAAAATGGAGGAAACACAATGAGGGGGCTGAACTTCTTAGCAGTTTGTTCTAAAGTATCTGAAAACTTCATTTTTAATGAAGTATTTTAAATTCTAGATAATTACTTAAATTACTTAAAATAACTGAGGTGATTGTATATGGACTTTATATTGGAAATTCAAAATGGTTTGCTCCTGAAGAATAAAAAACAATGTATGTAAAATTCTCTACTTTAGCATTATTCCTATTTCTGATATCTGTTTTTATTTTCCAAAATGCTCTTCAGATTCTTTTTCTGTTCTTTTTCTTCAGCAGGTCCCTTGCATTGTGAGGTTTTCCAAAATTTGAACTAATGCAATAGCTTATTTAAGGTAGGCTACATGTTATGAAATAATTCAGGGATTACTTAAAAGTATAAGGACAATAAAATAAGCATGATATATCATCACCCATATTCAAAAGTATATTCAATATTTTGATATCTTCTTTTTTCATATATATACGCTATAATATATGTATATACATTTTTTTTACTGAATCATTTCACAGTACATTACAAAATGGTGATAATTCATCCCAAATACCCCCAACAATCCTCAACATACAATGACTCTCTTATGTAGCCATACCAATATGATATAAAATTAAAAACAACTTTCTCAAGTTATCTGATGAACACTCCATGGTCAAATTTCCCCACGGTCCCACAAATATATTTTATTTTGGGGGAAGTCAGAATCCAATCAAACATTATGCATTTTATTTTTAGTACTAATAAATAACTTTTAAACTTACTACTTTTCCCATAAAAATGTCTTTTGAAGTGACTAGGTCAGTTGTAGTTTAGAATGTTGCACGTTCTGAATTTATCTGATTTGTCTTCTGATGATGTCATTTCACTTATTTTTCTACTTTCAGTAGAAGTATTGTTGAAAGTATTCTCTCAGTATTGTTGATCCTGAATAATCCTTTAATTTTTTCCTTGTGTCTAATATTTCTATAGTAAACTATTTTCCACAGTGAAGAGAAAATTTTCTTTAAGAAATGTAGACCTGATTATGCCATTTTTTCTCACAATAGAGTAATATTCAAACTCCTGAGAACCATCTTCATGACCCTTCACCATCTGACTTTTATATTCTTTCCTCTAGGGACAAACTTCATTTCCCATCTACAGCTCCCCAGAGGAGGCTCACCCACACCAGGAAGTCATGTCAGGGCAAACAAGGAGGTGGGATAGAAATAATTATTTTATTTATTAATTTAATTTAATTATTTAATTTATTCTTTTGAGAAAGAGAGAGAACATGTATGGACATGGGTATGTGTGTGGGGTAAGGTCAGAAGTGAGGGAGAAGAGAATTCCAAGCAGGCTGCACACACAGTGGAGCCCTAACATGGGACTCAATCCCACCAGCAGGAGATCATGACTTGAGCAGAAATTGAGAGTCGAAAGCTTAACCGACTAAGCCACCTAAGTGCCCGAAGATTCTCATTTCTATGATAGACTGATCTGCCCTTTGATGAGACTTGATATATTTCATTGTTAGCTTATAATATAATGCCTTCACTATTTATGGAAAATTGTCATTCTTTTTCCAAAAGTGGCATATACTCTTTGGATTACATTCTTCTGTTCCACCAAACTCATAATCCTGTGCCTAACTTTAAATGATATGTTCTTTAAAAATCTATATTAATTCATAATAATTACCTGATGTTTGCTCAATAAATTAAAAACTTAGATATTTAATGTTCAGAGTTTTGCTGAATACCTCCAGTTTAAATAATTTCTTAGCTACTTTTTCTCTAACCTACCCAAACCCGTTCCCTTCCTATATTCTTACCTCCATCTGAAAATAAATTGAAATCATATTATTGAGGTTAATTAATTTTAAAACATATTCTATTGTCTAAGCTTTTCTTTCTAAATACAGTTCATTTAACAATTCTGTACTGTCTCAGGACTGGAAAGAATGGACAAATAAGGACAGGACAGGATGAATTAAAAAGCTAACTGGTTTGTTTAAAGTCACCCATTGATGTAAAAACATAAAATAAAATTTAGTAGGCTAGAGAAAAAGTGTTAATAAAATTCCATGTTTCTAATTTCAGTATCCTATCTTCAAATAAAAGTAAATCACAATAATGTTTAAAAGATAAACATTTTTAAAATTTAACTTACTAACATTATATCCTTCTTAGTATATAACTAAATTAGCGAATATTTATGTAAAAAAGAAAATAACTCTTACAAGGTTAAGAACCTTATCTACTTTTATCCTTAATATAACTTATAAAGTAAGTGAATAATTAAAGTAGAGGGTATATTTTGTGTAAGTCCTACAATTTTGTATTCTGGTAGACTTTGGGGGGAAAATAATCAACACATTTTTTTTTTTTATGTGAATTGGCTATGTCATACAATCTACTTCTCTCCAGAAAAAAATAAATTTCTCATTTTAATTTATCCTCCTGTAGTTACCTCAAGCATGAAAATTAATACTAATTTTGAAAAAGTTTTAGCAGTCCCTGGGTGGCTCAGTCCATTAGGTGTTCAACTCTTAATCTCAGTTCTGGGCATAGCGTCCCAGTCTGTGAGATCGAGCCGCGTGTCAGGGTCTGTTCTGGCAGCTTGGAGCCTGCAAGCGATTCTGTCTCCCCCTCTCTCTCTGCCCCTACCCTGCTTGTGCACACCATCTCTCTATTTCTCTCAAAATGAATAAGTGAACTTTAAAAAATAAAAAATACTTTTTTAAAAAAAGAAAAACTCTTTAGCAGGTTGAGGAATAGGCTTGTAATGTACACACTGAAAATATTTTAGATTTCATCACCAAAAATTTGTAGTTTGTATAAATTGATATGATCAGGTTTTATACTTCAAAATAGATAGCAGATACAGGTATTGGTATAGAATATTAGGCAATGATAATTCAAGCCAACTGAAGTTCAGTACCTTTTCATTCTTTTCTTATTATCATTAATATATTTCCTAGCCAGTTAAATGAAACTTTTCAGCCACAGATCAATTAATTTCACTATTGATTGTTCTTAATGCATTTTAAAAAATGTTTAGGCATTGAAATTAGTTTGATGAAGAGAACTAAATGAGATATCTTGATAATTTGAAGTTTAGTTGATTGAAAGAAATTTGTCCTTTTCCTTCTGTAATCTCAAATTTAGCATGAGACGGAATGGCTTTTTTCATATGACAATGATAGATAATGGTTGTCAGTAGGGTCTACACAAACCTCAGAGTTTGTTAAATCAACCTGATGATTTTTGTGTGTTTAGAAAAGGTTTGTATAGACTATTCTTTTTTCTAAATCTGCTAACAGAACGATGCACAAACACATACAAGTCTAATGACAACCTATGACTTCATTAGCTTACTTTGTTTTTCATTATTGTTTGCAAGTGTTTTATAAGAATAAATCATTGTTTAGATCTTTCCATTGAGATTGTGGAGTGAATGGTATTCAAGTGTTCTGTTCACTGACCTATCTTGTCTTTAATTATTTATATTTTACATAGTGTAGGTAATGTATGTCCTTATGGTTAAACTGACAGAAATCAGAAAAAAAATATTGTGTCATACTCCAATATAAACTTTACATTTAGGATTCACACCTACAGAAATCTTTTCTTTGGCTAATTTTAATATATTAATTCAAATATATTGGAATATATTTTAAATATATTTTAATTTAACAGTATTTTTTAATCTAGTGTATTTCTTCAAAACAATTTTTAAGTTTGTTTATTTATTTTGAGAGACAGAAAGAGAAGTAGGGAGGGGCATAGAGAGAGGGAGAGAGAGAGAATCCTACACAGGCTCTGCACTATCAGCACAGAGCCTAATGTGGAGCTCGAACTCATGAACTGTGAGATCATGATCTGAGCCAAAACCAAGAGCCAAGTGCTTCAGCAACTGAGCTACCCAAGTGCTCCTCTAGTGTGATATCTATTCAGTACTTGAATACTCTGGTAATAAGATACAGATGGTGAATGGTTAATATATATGGAATCCTTGATGAGTTTATTTATAAACTCAAATTATTTATATTCCTTAAAGCAAATAATTGTCACCCTTTATGTTTCAGACACAAGAAACTGGCAATCACAATGAAACTTTAGTTAGTATGTTCCTTATCATTCAATGTCCTTGTAAAGCTAGGATGAAAAGTGGTTGAGTGGAGGCTCAGTGAGACTCCTGGCTCAATCTCTGTATGTTAGGATGAAAATAATAGTAGCAAACTCACCAAGCTTGTTCCAGCTCTAAGGCCTCAAAAACCATTCATTCTGCTTGTAATGAACACAGTGATGATGATGATGGTGGTGGTGGTACCTAACACTGAGATAGGATTTGCTGTATTTCAGTACTAACCAAGCCCTTTTTATAAATTAAGCCATTTAATAATTATGACTCTATGAAATAGACATAATAATGTCCATTTTATAGAGGAAGAAATTGATGAACAATGACATTAAATAGCTTGCCTATAGTCATAGCTAGCGTATGTTAGAAACAGTTCTTAAACATAAAAGAGTCTAGATCTAGTATTTATACTCTTTCCCTTTACACTATGGTTTTTTTTTTTTGTTTTTTTTTTTGTAACTGCAGATACTCATTTTGGTGAGTTCTTACCATTCAGAACTCAGCTAAAATATCACTGACTCAAAGTGGCTTCTCATATCAAGCAGTCTAAACTTGTCTTGCCACACATCCTTCCCACTCACATTACTGTTGATTCCATTATGTTCTTTTCTTTTTTTAAGTCTTTATAGCACTCATCACTATTTAAACTTATTTATCTATCTATATATACCATTTTCCTGCCCTGGATTGTTAATTCCCAGAGCAAAGAAAAATTCTGTCTTGTTTAGCATCTTATTCCTAGTACCTGCAACAATGACTAGAACATTATAAACAGTTATTAAACAATTGTTCAGGAATTTGGATCGTTGAATAAATAATTGCTCGAACTGTAGAATTAATGGGATTTTTGGGAGGGTTGCATACCATAAAATATTTCAAAACCATAGGATTTAGAGTTAGCCAAAACTAGGTTTGAGCATCTGTCAGTGTCCAGATGCAGGACCTTTTTACTAACTATTAAAATTCCTTAAGTTTATTCAACATTTTTGCCGGGAGCCACACCGGCCTCTCTGAATGACAGTCACAGCAAGGAAATGGTAGTGTTTGCACAGCTCCTGCCATGAGAAATGAAAACGGGTATCTCCTTTTGCTACTACTGGCTCATGTTGTGCTGGTATTGATCAGGCCTCACAATATTCCATATCAGACCAATATTCTGAACACAGATACCTCATAAGGAAAAGCATATTCCTGCCTTTGCAAGAGAGATTTTAGATGAAAGCTCTATGGATGATTGTCAAAAGGCTCTTCCTATGGGCCTTGCAGATCCAAGACTTAGGGGGCTAAGAACACAAGAATTACAATTGAGCCTGGCCCCGAGACAAAGAGCCTAATTTAGAGTTAAGGTACAGATAAGGGCAGAACTTAAGTTAATACTGCACCTTCTTCTAATTGGTGATGTATGGCAGTCCCTTCCCCAAGGCCTACTTTCTGCAAACACCCTCCCTTACAGGTGGCTAGGATGAGGCTAGATAAGAGTAGCTAAAGCATTACCCACAAACAAAAGGCTGACACATTTAGGGCCTCCATGGTGTTCACACATTCAGTATCAAATAGGTTTCCACAAACAACTTATTAACCAACTCAAAAACATTTATTTCTGAGCCAGACAGAATGACTCTTAGCCCATCTATACACTTAACCTATGACCTAACCTTAGAGTTATTAACTTAGAACAAATATGTATCCTGTCTTTTACTAAGAATACCCTGCTAATTCTCTAGTTATAAGATTTACTTAACCTCACTATAATTGGAATAGTTCTGCAAGAATATTTCTGTAAAACCTGCTTCTGTACACTTTCCAAAGCATCTTATCACAAAGAGTTATCCATTGTAAAAATTCCTTTTTCTGATGTCATGTTATCATTTAACCTATAAATAAAGACACCAGAACCGATAGGACAGAGATGACTGCCTGGTGATCAGAAAGAATCTCGGGGCTCTCTCACTCTCTCTCTCGCCGACACCGTCCATCCTTCAGGGACCCCTGGACCTGCTGGAGCCGGCTTGGCCTCCAGCACATTTTAAAATATAAATGACAGTACCTACATTATACAATTGATTTGAGGTTTAAATTTCATTACATTTGTAAATTTGCATTATCTCTTACAGAACAATCACTCAAATGTGTGCTTTACATATTATGCAGAGAGTGATCTATTTGGAATGGAAAGAGGGTAGAGCATGAAGAGTATGTAAAAATGAAACAGAATCAGATTGCTAACAACAAAAGGAAATTTAGTATCAAACTAAGTTAGAACCAGAATTAGACATTTACTCATAACCACACTCTACTAATATTTGTTTCTAGAGGGCTAATAAAGTACACGTCTTTATTCCTTTCTTGGGTTAGTCCAATAAAGAGATACATACTGGTGTCAGAAAGATGGTGATTATGAGTTTGACTGAGATGGTGGTACCAATATTTTCCTTATGCTTCAGCTCATTAGAAATCTTATCCCCCAACCCAGTGCTACAGAAGTTGTTTTGTGATGGCAGAGCTAGCCCTGGAAAATCATCATGTGAATGAGGAGACCCTGTGTACCTTCTCTAGCCTAGCAGATAGGAGAGGAAACAAGGAAGAAGACTCCTGTTCATTTGCTTAAACTCACCATTCAGATAGATCAGGTCTCAGTTTAGCAGAAGCCTTGAGGTAGGGGAGCGACAGGACAATCTTTCCATTCTAGTATTTCCAAGTGGTAGGTGAGAGGCATTCCCCAGCCATTATTTGTTTTAGCGAACTACAAATGGTTCATTTTGAAGGGTTTAGCTAGGTTTATTCTGAACTCAGTGAAATGTCATCTTTATTAATATAAGTGAATCTGAAAAGCTATTTTAAGAAGAGAGAAATACCTGATCAAGATGAATCTTTAGTCACTATTCCAGCCAGTCAGACTGGTGGGAAGCTGTCTAGGCAAACCTGTTTGTGCACACTTCATGGGTCACACATTATGGTGACCAAAACAGCCCCTGGAGTAAAATCAACGATACCTGTTGAATACATTTATATTCTCAGCACAAGAAAATGGAATGACATAAAAATCTTCTTCAGGAGATACACATTTTCATCATTAATAGAAAACTCTCATTTTTATAGACCTCTCTGGAAACTTTTTTGAATTTCAATGTACTAACAGATAAATGCACTCTGCTTAAAAACATTTTCAACATTTTTATTGCCTTGTCATTAGAGTGAATGTGAACGGTGTGCTGTATTGTCAGCGGCCATTTACATGGAGTGAAGTAGTCCCTCGTCTCTTTGACTAATTAGACATGAGTTGTTCTCACTTTTTATTATTTTTGAAACTGCTCACATTAGTGTAGTAGATTTTGCATAATGTATCCAGTTCTACACATTTGAAAACTCTCTCTGTACTAGCCAGAACATCGCTCACTGACAATTTGTTACCAGTCCATTATCATCTTAGGTTGAATTATCTTACAGAATGATCCATTTGTTTGAATAATGAATCTTTTGAGAAAAAAAGATTTTTTCATGTTTTAATTATTTATATTTATATTAAAACATTACATTAAATTTTAACAGATTAAAAATAAACATTACTAAAAATGTACACATTATTGATATTGTAAGTTTGCCTCCTTATTTTAAAAGCAAATTTTTTTCAGAAGTGCTTACTTTTTAAGCCACCTTTTCCAAAGAATACAGCAAACAGACTATTATTTCTTTTCAGTACAATTACGCTGTATCGATATAAGATCCCAGTGGTATAAATTGCATAATGGCAGTCTTTGTTTTGCTCAATGCCATGTGAACTGATACCCCTACTCATTGGAATCATCTACTCTGTCCAGATCCTTGGTAACTGAGACACGCAAAGCAAGGACACTGTTCCAATATGCCTCCAATATACCAATATGTTCCAGTTGTCACTGTGCTTTGCAAAACAAAGACTGACTGTAATTTTATAAGTGTAATTTTCTTCTGTAAGTCAGTAAGTTGGGCACAATCAAATGTGTGCCTTTCATTTAACCAACAAAGAGTACTTTTTCATTGATGAATTGTCAAATTGGGTAAAATAATAGATAAGTGCATCTAATATTTATAATAAATAATTTATATACCATTCATTAACCTTGTTTACTGAAAGCAGAAAATGTAATCATAGTGGCATAGTGTTACTACTTCGTGTTATAATGGTTGTCTTGGATTTTGAAGTGTATTTGACACCAGCGATCTTTTGCTTTGTCTTCATGACATGTGTGTTTCTTCTCTAACATACTTAAATTTGTCCTAGAAACAACTGTAGAATATTTATGACCTCTGGCCATTCATATTTTTTTTAAAAATGTATCCTAATTTCAGAAGGATAAAAGAAAAAAACAAAGAAAACTGTAGTTAAATTTAAAAATAAAACCCACTATTTAAAGATAGTTTTAAACAATAAAATAGTCTTATAATTTTATTGTTTTTAAAATTTTTAATGTTTATTTATTGTTGAGAGAGACAGAAACAGAGCACAAGTGGGAGAGGAGCAGAGAGAGAGGGAGACACAGAATCTGAAGCAGGATCCAGGCTCTGAGTTGTCAGCACATAGTCTGACTTGGGACTTAAACTCCTGAACTGTGAGATCATGACCTGAGCCCAAGTTGGACGCTCAACTGACTGAGCCACCCAGGTGCCCATATTCTTGTAATTTTAAATGTGTAACTCAACTATTTTAATTTTTACATATTGTGTTATACATAGGTCATCTTTATATAGTTACAATGGCAATATATTGCTTATATCATTTTTAAGTTTAATTGTTTCCATGCATTTCTTATGTTTTTGTAATGGTCTTCATAGTTTAGATTTTGATAATTTTGCAGCTTCCTTCCTTAACCACAATTTGTTGTTAATCTCTACTTCTGCCATTGCCATGAGAAAAACATTTCTATGCTAGCCTACTGTTCAAAGAAGTTTGAGCAGACTGGAGCCCATCCAACAGCAAGAAGGCAAGTGGAGTCCAGCCTGTGTCTTAAAGCAAAGTCACCCATCTAAACTCAGCCTAGATTAGCCACCCTTCAGACAAGCTTTTTGTTTTGTGCTAATATTGACAGGTACATTGTCAAAACAAGTATTTTTGGAAGTACTTTCTGTTTATGTAAGGATTACCGACAATACTTATTTCTTCAACACAGCTGCTGTACATAGTGCTCTTTTAATGTCTCAAATGATAGTGTCCTGTAATTGATACTCAGTATGCTTAACTAAGAAAAATATGCAGTGATATGAGAAAAACAAAATAGAACAAGCCCCCAAACTTGATAAAGTAGAAAAGCAAATATAGATAGACTTCATATAATTTATATAGTCGAGCAACATTTGAAAACTCTTACTACCAACCATTCTAAATGATATATCTATCATAATCTTAGGTTTAATTATTTTATGTAATAATTCAACAACTAGGATAATTTCAGTACTTGAATTGAAAATTTGCCACCTCCAAATGTGTGTCATTGGCATGTATATTACGTTAGGCTGATTATTTTTATGAAGGAGAAGACTCAAAAAGTTTTTTCTTTTTTTGCTTCCCTTCCCTAACTACCAAAAGAATGTATATAGAGGACATGTCCCAGGAAGAGAGCTTCCACCATGAAGTAGACATGGTAGAAATAACTATGAAGTAGATATGGTAGACAGGAAGGAACCCAGCTTGCTCGATCAAAGTCATCTGTTTCATTGCTACTTTATGGCCCAGCAAACACTTGTTTATCAGACATTTACTCTCTTCATCCTTCCTGTGAATTGCCTTCCTTCGCCTTTGTCCAGAATGGCACATATATTTCATCTTTCCTGACTGTCTTTTGGAATCTTTCATGTTTATGTGGAGTCTCTGTACTTATATAATTAACTTTTTATTTTCTCCTGTTAGTCTGTGTCATGTCAATTTGATTTTTAAACCAACTATAACAATCTTAAAGAGTAGAGTAAAATATTTCCTTTTGAACTAATGTAAAACCATACAATGACCCTTTACTCAGATTTCAGATAAGTCTAATCAAATGGTACTTTGTTCTTGCACTTCACTTAAATGTTCCTGGTGTATGCCTAATTGCTTCTGAGGGACTGTTTAATAGAAAATACAGAAATAGCCAGTATCGTCACATTTTCTGGCATTTTGAATTTATGTTCCATATTACTTGTAGAATAATATCCTTCTATGAAACAAAAATCTATGATTGTCACTCCTTTTCACTCCTTTGCTTAAAAAGCCTTAGTGCCTAGGTAGGCACTCATCTACAATGTAAATCCTATTATTTGGCATGACATTTAGAAGAATGTTTTTTCTTTTTCTTTTTTTCAATTTAGTTGTAATGTTTACCTATCTTTTTCTCCCCATCCAACCTAAATTCCTACCATACAGAATACCTTTATGCTTAGTTACATATTATTTTTCTGTCTGAAATGCTACTTTTTGTTTTATCCACCAGGAAAACTTCCACCTACTTTTTAAAGCTCAACACAAATATTACCTTGTCTGTGACATTGACACCCCTGTTCTCTATGCTGAGATAGTCATCTTTTGCCTGTGCACCCACAGAAATTTGTGCCTGTCTCTATATCACTTCTCATGCTATATTTCTGATTTTTTGGTAACCTCCACTAGAATTTACATATTATTCAACGATAATATTTTATTCTTTATACATTTTTTTTGAGAATTATCAGAGTTCAATAAAATAATTATTTTATAATTATTTTGTGAATAACCTTATATTTTGTGAAAGGTTAAATAAAATAAGTAAATCACATTGAGGTTAGGAATTACTAAAAAGCACTATTACTGTCTTTAACTTGATAACTATTGTGGTCCTTATACAATTCTCACTTCTTTTTTTAATTTTTTTAAAAAAATATTTGTTTATTTTTGAGAGAGACAGAGTGTGGGTGGGGGAGGGGCAGAGAGAGAGGGAGAGACAGAATCCAAAGTAGGCTCCAGGCTCTGAGCTGTCAGCACAGAGCCTGACTTGGGCTTGAACCCAGGAACAATGAGATCATGACCTGAGCTGACCTGAGCCGAAGCTGGACACTTAACTGACTGAGCCACCCAGGCTTCACTAGATGTATGTATAAATACAACAAGATGTATGTATAAATGTACAATGTATACACATTGTACATTTATACAACTACATGGATGCATATATAACTGTGTGTGTGTGTGTGTGTGTATGTATTTGGGTATCACTTTGTCGCCTCATACAAATATAGTATCTAAGGCATCTCCCCAGTTCTACTGAGTCAAAATCTGCAATTCCATGAGATCCTTGAGTGATCACATGCAAATTTAAAGTAGAAAAAGCTTGCTATACAACATCATTTTTAATTGCCACTGAGGGCAAGCAAAATATGCTGCCCCAGAATATGCCATCATGGCATATTAATTATTTTGAATTAAAGTTACTTTTGAAATAGCCAGTGCAGAAAGGACACTCTGACCCTTCTGTGTTCCCCTGAAAGCAGGAAAGAAATCTCCCATGTGAAACGTACCCTCCCTGTACCAGAAGAAAGAGAGACACCCTAATCACCAGAAATAGGGCATTTAGGGCTGAGAAGTCTATATAAACAAACTTTGTTACCTCTTCACTACTAACTTACTACCTCAAGCCCTAATAATTGCCTTGTCAATTCTTTAAATCTTTATTGTTTCTTTGTGTAAAAGGCATAAAATCTGCCTGCTTTGAAGCCTCACATCTTTGCAGTTTCCTACAAAATTAATTTTTTCTCCTGTTAATCTGTTTTATGTCAATTTAATTACGAGACCCACCAAAGAACTTAGAAGGGAAGAAGGCAAAAATGTTCCTTCTTTAACCACAGAGTATTAATTTTGAATATATCATAATTTATTTAACCACTTCCCTGGTTGCTTTTCTTCACTGCTTGAAGCAAACAATACTTTCTTTGGTTATGTAATTCCACTGGGTGACCATCACATAATTTTTCTGTTCCTTTAATTATTTATAAAGAAATATATTTTCCTTTTTTTTAATCAAAAGTAATTCTAAAGAAAACTGTGTGTGTGTGTGAGTGTGTGTGTGTGTTTGTACACAAGTTTCACAAAAACTATAAGAAACTTGTGTAACTGGAGCCTAGTTACTAGAAACTATAGTTGAGATGGGGTAGTGTGATAAAAAGGAGCTCATGTCCAGATTTGAGTCACTATTCTCATGGTGTTAGAAAGTTGTTGAGTGGTTTTAAGCTGAAGAGTGTCATAATCTGATTTTCATTTTAGAATGATTAACCTGGCGTTAGTGTGTAGTGATGTAGATTTTAAAAGAGAGATTTGTTAATTGGGTAGGGTGATGACAGTGAACATGAAGATGGAGGACAGATAGTTGAAAATTAGTAGAGGGTTTGGTCATAGATGGGATTTAGGGCTGAAATGGAGGTGTCATAAATGGCTCCTAGATTTCTGTCTTGAGAGAATCCTATGTGGATTATGTTACAATCTAGTGAACATTAGAGGTGTATTCATTTTTAATATGGAAAAAAAGTTTATGAATCCACTTTATGTTGTACTGAAGTTAAAGTTCCTTGAAATAGCCAACCAGAGCTCCTCATTTTCAATTCTTCCTCTGCAATCGGAGTGTTTAATAGATGTTATTGTCTTTATAGTTTTTGTTTGTTTGTTTTTTGACTTTCTTATTCTGCCATCTGGTTTACTTACAACTTGTAAGTACTCTCTGTTAGTAAAACCTTGAGGTATGCGCCCAAGAATTTTCATGCCTTCCAAGCTATTGTTATTCTTGATTAAATCTTAGTATGAATGTCCAAGTGTTTTGGTATCCTGAAGACAAAACCCTAAAGACACTGGTGTTTACTCATATAAATAGTCTGTTTAGTTGGCTCTCTGATATAATACCTATTTTTCTCTCTCATCAAGGATCTTGATATTTTCTTTTAGTCACTGACTTAAACTTTCTTTCAACCCAGATAATGCACTGGGATATGTGGTGCTGGCAATTAGTCAAATTGCAATTATTACTTCTGTCCTGAAACTCTGAGATACTATATACTACCTACCAATCTTCTGATTGATCAGAGCTTAAAGGTTAGTGGTATCCTGAGTTAAAGTATGCTAAATTCTGGTTGTTGGGACTTAAGGTGCTAACTTGGTTTCATAGCTAAAATAAACCATAGATCTTGTCTAAACTCAGCATGCCTCAAGTTTTTCCTATCAGCCCAGCATGAAGATTGCATACTTCGTGATGAAGCCCCACACACTATGACTTCTGTAGTTGAGAATAAATGACTATCAAAAAGGATTTGCTCTAAATTTAGTAGAGTGCCTGGTACATAGTGAGTTCTCAATATAATCGAATGATTGGAGTTAGATAAAGTTGTGCAAGTATAGAATTTCACATACCTCCAAGTTAAACTAAGACTATGCAGGCATAATTTTGAATGTGCAAAAAAGGATCATCATATTAGCTCTTCTAAAACACTAGAGATCAGTGATTATTTAAATTGTGGCTCAATATTATAAATATGATGCATACAATTATTGGGATTCCCCTTAGGATCTTTCTTTGATGAGCAATTTGGGGTATGAATAAATTCTTATTAGGTGAGAGTGAGGAGCGGTCTTTCCCTTGTTATGTATGAATTTACATTTATCAAAGGACTTCATTGGATGACTTTTGGTAGGAATTAGCCAGGATAGCAAATAATAGCAAGGAGGTACAGACTTGACAGCCTGATTCTAGCTTTGAAAATTCTAAACAAAGAGGCAGATACTTAGTTTTCCATGGCCAATTATTGATGAATAATGCAGTATCACTAAAAAGGGACCAACTTAGGGTACAATCATGAAACTCCTATTACTAAAAATATTGTATGGCTATGACATAAAAAAAGAGACTTGGACAAATTATTAACTTTCTTGAGACTCAAATGTAAAAGTAACAGGTTTCCTAAAATTCTAATTAAAATTCTAATTCTCAGAGGAATGTATTTGATATATCATACCTCTCTGGAACATTCAAAAAATGCTTTGAGAGATGCGCGGTTCCATATGCAGTATATATAACTTGATTTTATAGATTATTAAATGACTAAGAAGTCCTTGTCAATATGCTTCAGCTTTTATTTTTTAAAGTAAGTAAAGATATAATTATAATGGTTTGGACTTTTAATTAAAGGATGCTGAGTTTCAGTAATGTACATTTCAATTTAATTGTAAAATTTTGCCTACTGATGCATTTCATTATTAATGAGATGCCATCCAATTACCTATAATATTCCTTTGAAAATAAGATTTTAAGCTACTTTTCAAATATGTAAGAACTGGTATTCTCTGTGCTATTTTTTTCTGCACTTGAATTGACCCTGCAGAGAAAGAATATGCTTTTCTTTCTTTAATGAAGTTATCCACTTAGCAACACTTTTATAAGAAAAAAGTTAGAACTATACTTTTTGTCATCTTGTTTTATTAGTAGTGAAATCAAATATGTTCTTTGATGTTTAGAAACATAATTATATTTTAGATAAAGCTTTCTTTTTAAACCAATACTATTAACTTTGTGGCAAAAGTCTCATACACATGCGCACATACAGTTACATAAAGTTGTGTAATGGCCTCTTTGGGAGAAGGTTGAATTACTGGAAACTAGTACTGTATTTGGAGTTAAGGTACCTAGAGTCCAGTCCTAATTCTGTCACCATCTGGTGATACTTTATAGTCTTATGCAAACTACTTAATCTCTGATACTAGATTCCCAGTGTCAAATAGAGATAGTATTTAGTTACTGGTTGTCTTTTCAGCTCCAATAACAAATATAACTGTGGTAGATTTTATACGGTTCTTTGTATGTATATTGACTGATACACTGTACACAATTATTACTTGTATATATGTTTATAAATACAGGTTTAAATAAAGAGAAACTTCTGCATGTCAAAAAGAAAATGTAAGAAGCTCAATGGAAAAATGGACAGAGAATGTAAATAAGCAAGTCAAGGAAGAGAAAAAAAAACCCAGGTGGTTAACAAGTATATTACAAAATGAATGTCTGTACTCATTACAGAGAAATACAAATGGAAAAGTAATAAGCCAAGATGAAGAAAAACAAATAGAAGTTGATCTTTTTCAAGGAAGTGGAGGACAGAGACTATAATAATTGAAATGCTACCCATAGGCTTTTGCAAATATTAGATTGGCTGGCACTTTTTGATCAGCCACATTATCTGTTATCATTCTGAATTAGAGAAAAATAGTCCTATTTTTGGATGTTTTGATGCCAAATTTTCTTTTTCTTAAACATTGAATGTTTCTCTTCTATTGGGCTACCATTATCATCTGGTTTCTTTAAGGTGATTGTGTCTTTGGGTATATTTCTCTTAGAGTCTTAAGAGGAGAATTTCATCCAGCACAGCAGGTAGGCTAAAGGACAGAACAAAGAGCTGACTTCCTGGGATCACACCCTCTCTTATCACTTCATACCTGTGTAACTTTGGTGTGTTCTTAATCTCTTTATGTGTCAAATCTTCATTTGTAAAATTGGGGTGCTAATGAAAGAAATATCTCATAAAATTGGAATTAGGATTAAGTGAGTTAAACACAACAATAACTAAGAGAGATTTGCTGTATATTTAAAAAGCCACTAGTAAAGGGAGTATGGCTACAGAGAACACTGTGTAAAGCTTGTTTCTTGGAGGTTCAGGGAAAACTCTGTCCCAAACCCTTAAACAGTCATGTCTCTAAACTTCACACAATTTCAGATTCAACTATTAACTTATTTAGGACATATGCAAATACAGTCAACCATTATTTTCCAAGAGCTGATTATATGGCAAGTATTGTGGGATGTACTTTCACATGTGTTAAATTAATTAAACAAGGAGGCAGTTAGACTGAAGTGTCTCTAATGTCATGGTGGCCTATGTAAGGAAACCAAAATGTAAGGCTGTAAATGCCTCCAGGTTACAAATGGAAACCTAAGGACAACCAGTCATAAGTAGCCAACTCTGCTTTAAGCTGGACCCGATCAATAATTTCCTTGCTTTGCTTCTGCCGTTTCTCCTTAGAAGTCTCTCCCAAGTCCTGGTTGGTGGAATGCGTCTAATGACTTCTGGTCTAGCACTGACTGATTTGAATTGGTTTTTGCTCAGATAAACTCTTAAGAATTTTTAACGTGCTTCAGCTTATCTTTTGACAAATGTTATCTCAATAACTGCTATACCATATGGCTGGTGAAGACTTGGAGAGTCAAAAAGGTACATTATTTCATAGTATGTGGTAAAAGTCTCAATTACCACCAAGAAGAAGGATCAGGAGGAGAATAAAAACAGGAAGAAAAAAGGATGAGGAAGAGCTGTAGGAAGGGGAAACATAGGGACGAGAAGGGGGAGAGGAGGTTAGGGCAGAGACAACAGAGGGGGACTTTGCGGAAGAGAAGAAAGAGCACAGCAATGTTGATACCTTAAAGGGATGGATAAAATAGTAATGGAAACAGATGGAAGAGACTGAAAAAACACCCATGCTCATGGTGACTAGTCTCTCTTTTATTAAAAAAAGAGGGGAGGGGGGGTGTTTGCACTGCCTAGTTGATCCCTCCATATTTCCCTGAGGTCATAGTACCCGCTTTGTCTGCGACTTTGTTTCAGACCATTCTCACTCTTGCTCTCTGTGTTTCAGCTAAACTGGCCTCCCAGCCATGCCCGAACAGCTTTCATCCTAAGGTCTTTGCCCTGCTGCTCCCTGTGAGTGGGCTCCTCTCTCCAGATACCTGCAAATGGGCTATTCTCTCACTTTCTTCAGCACTGCTCAGATGTCACCTATGGAGACGCCCTGTCTGCACACTATATTAAAAATTGTACACTCACTCTAATTACATTTTATCCATAACATTCATAGTCACCTAATTTAATTATTTGCCATGGGTGCGAAAATTTTTTGCCTGTCTTTCCACAGTGAGCTACTTGAGAGACTGGTTTTATTTTATTCACTGCCTTATCACCAGTTCTTAGGAGACTTCTTTATTTATAGTAAATGCACAGTTTTTTTGTTTGTTATATGAACAGATGCTCTGTTAACATGCCAAGCACTGCTCTAAGTGCTGTACATATATTATCTCATTTAGTTCTTACCAAAATGTGCTCTTGTTATTTGCATTTTGCATAAGGCAAATCCAAGTTACAGAGCTGTGAAATAGCTTGCCCAAATCCCATAGCTAATAAGTATTGGATACGGTAAACTCAACTCAGCCCACTGTTAGGGGACATTGCAACACATGGATCATATGCAATAGCTAAGTTGCAGAACTAGATTTAAAGAAGTTTAACTCCAAAGCCAGTCTGATTCTATAATCCTTTTTAGATGCTGTGCTAGAATGTTCTCATACATTTTCTCCTTAATGCTCACAATAACCCTAAAAATACCCATTATTTTCTCTGATTTGCAACTAAGTCTTAGAAGAATTTTGTCCTGGGAAATGAACTGAAATTCAAAGTGGCTTTAAAAACCACTTCCCTCTTCACTCAATTCAAACCTTCCTTACGTTTAGTATGTGAGAAGAGAACAACGTTGATCTATGTCTTCCCTCAAGGTTTGCTTGCTTTTCTTAAAATTCAGCACATCTCATGAAGTGAAACTATTCCACAGTAGCTTAAGACAGTGACTTTTTTAATATAGTTTTTTATTGGTCCTTTTGTTCTGCAAATCTTCAACAAAACTCTTACCTGCCTGTAATTTAGTATGAATGTCATTTGTAATAATTACATATCCTGCTGGCTGCCATTTAGAACCAGAAAATAGATTCATTTCTTTTCTGAATTTTCTGTAACATATGTGAGATCAATAAATAAAATGATTAAAACACCTACACAAAAGAAAATACCACTGTATGATTTTCTTAAATTGACAAAAATTAATGGAAATATTATTCTGGCTGCCACTCCACCCTTAATTACAACTCATTATGGTTAGTGAGCTTACAGAACTGAGTTATTCTATACAATATTTCTAATATAGTCCCTGAGGACATTTAAAGACAGCCTGGATGAACTATTACAAAGCCTATTGAAGAGGATAATTTTGCACAGGCAGGGAGATTTATTTCGATTCAATACATTTTTTTCATTGTTCTTAACTTTTAAAGGACAATTGTATAAATTACAGTGTGCCTATTCTTAAGTTGTTTAGTTTTGGGGAACATGTTTTTTATTTGTTAGGACCTGCATATTTAGGAGAGTGAGAGAGCAGAATGTGGGATACATACCTTGAGAATAGACTACTTGTTTCCAAAATAGGTTCCTTAGCCATTCTTAGACCGTATACCTTTGTTCTTTTCCCTCCCCCCCGGGTGAAATACAGGCTCAAGGGAGTAGACACCTTCAAACTCAGGAGGTGAGGTTCTACATTACTAAGGGAATTTAAGTGAAAGACGCAGAGTAGGGCCCCAACACACATCACAGTCTCCCTTCAGAGTGGATACAGACAATCCTCACTTTGCATGGTAGCCCAGAACTACAAAAATAACTGTGTGTGTTGAAACCATGAGAAGCAATCTTAATAATCGATAAGAAATAATTGTGATTTTTCCGTGATCCTTAATGAGATTTATTGCACTAAAAACTTTCGTACCGTCTATTATAAATTTATAGGGAAAAGAAAAAAATAGCAAAACTAATATTTATTTAGTACATTTCATTTTAAAACATTAGAAACATTGACAGAGTGTTTGTTAAAAACTTATAAGGAGTAGTTTGAACAGTTCTTATATTTTTTTTTCTTATGGAATAACTTACAATATGGAACCTGCATCCCATCTGTGCCTTGCAAATTGTCATACTCCTTTGAATGCTTGGATCAGCTTCCAATATTTCATTATCTTTTGTTCTTTCAGTTTAGTAAAATATTCCCCCAAAATTCCTTTAATGTGAAGTGTTTTTTTTTTTTGGCCAGTGTCACTTCCTCTTGGATATCTTCATTCTTTTTGTTACACCCATTTTTCTCAATTTCGTTGGGAAGTTCACCTGCCTTCATATTTGGAGGGTCTGAGTTCTGGCTTCATATCTAGAGTCCCAGGTTCCTCTGGCTTCATATCTGGACTCCAATGGCAGGATGGCAACATTCTCAATAGTAACATAAGTACTTATTATTTATATTTTACTTTTGGTAAATTTTTGTTTCTTTGTTTCACTTTCCTTTTTTAAGGAAAGTTTATTTATTTATTTTGAGAGAGAGATTGAGAGGCAGAACAAACAGGGGAGGGCAGAGAGAGAGAGGGAGAGAATCCCAAGCAGTTTCCGCTGTTAGTGTGGAGCCAACCAGGAGTTCCAATTCACAAACCATGAGATCATGACCTGAGCTGGAATTGAGAGTTGGATGCTTAGCTGACTGAGCCACCCACATGTCCCGTTTTGCTTCACTTTCATCTTTGTTTATCACTTCCCTTTATTGATTGTTCATTTTTGAACATTTCATGCTTAACCTGTTTTCTCATGAACAGCATACAGATATGCAGTGGCCAATTGCTAACATGATCTGAGAGAAGTGATGTGATTGGCCAATAATTATGATGCACATCTGTTATTTGTGTAGTGATTCGTAGACCAAAAATCTAGCAGCAAGGCTTGTACTTTGTGCAACTGCAGTTGATATACCATGGTAACTAAAATGTAAACCATGTTGCTGGGAAGACTGTTATTTATACTTAGCTCAACAGTGGTAACTGAAATTCATGCATATTAAAAGTGCCCAAATCAGAGACTGGCACACTGTTGCTATGCGTAATATTACCTCTGTTACCTTCATTTTTACTGCTAACTTTTACTGAATGGCTATTATGTGCTAGGCATTGTTTGGCTGTTTCCAAAAATTATTCCATTTAATCTTCACATGAAATCCCTATGCTATCAACTATACCTATTTTACTGATAAGAAAACTGGGGTATAATTACTTAAGAGGCTTTTCTGAGGTTCTTCAGTAAGTGGTACAGACAGCCAGAATTAGGCCAATATAATTTCAAAGCTGATGGTAGCTTGGATTTGACATTATTAACTCCTTTTAATTTGGCCAACCACAGTTTCCTATAAACTAAGCCTTCTCAAACCACTTATAATTTCACGTACAGCTTATGAGAGAATTCTTCTTGGTATAAGAAGTTTCACTTACCTGCCCTGACTTGTAAGGAAGAGCAGTGGTACTCTTCATCATCACTATCATTTATTAAGGCCCAAGCATAATTTTATTATATTAAAGCTTGCTCCAGTACTGCTTATTCTAATCCTTCAAGCCATGGCTACAGAGAAATTGCCATGTATATTATAACACAAAACACCTAACGTGAGGTATAAGGGAGTGAGTGTTCGATGACTCTAGAATTTGAGGTCCGCTGAATTCAAATTATTTGGTTCTACTGCCAGCGTAGCACACACTGAAGAGTAAGAATAGGAGGAACTCAGAGCTTTGCTTTAATGAAGGTACACGGTCCCAGTGATGATTCTATCTTAAACAATGCTTTCTCAGTCAGGAATTTCAGTAATACACTCATTGGTTAAATGTATCTAGCCAAGAAAATAGGGTATCAAAATTAATAGAACATTCCTATGTCCTTTCCTACCCAATTTGTCTTTTTGCATTAGTTCAACATTTATAAATTATTTCATTTTTTTTTAGAATTCCAACATGAACTTCATATTAACTAGAGTAAGCATTTTGCAACTCAAGAGATGGATTATTTACATTATTTATTTATTTATTTATTTTGGGGGGTAAATTTTGTTTAAACTTCAACCTTCATTTGAAAGGATAAGAAAATGCTAAATGTACAATGATGTAAGACACTTTGGAACCTTTTCTGACACCTAATATTTAAAAATTTATCTTCCCTAAATGCTGATTGCTTTTTCTAGCAGTGAATTAAGGGTGTGAAAAGAGGCGCCTGGGTGGCTTAGTTGGTTAAACTTACTGAGGGTGTGAAGCCCCTAAAATGTAGTGGGGAACCTCACAAGGACCCCTGTCACCCAACCAGTCACTCAACTCACTGAGTGTGATATGTTCAATGACAGCTCCAGAGAGAGCTGCCTCCATCTAAGTTTATGGAGATGCTAGATGGATTTTGTTTCCAGAGTCCTTGTTCTTGATGAGGTTATTTTGAGGGATAAAGTGTATGAGATGAGATTCAACGAAAGAGAAAAATTTAAGAATGCTGTTAAAACACTCAGATAAAATCTCTTAGCTCCTTAAAAGCTATCTAGCCAATGTCTGGAGAGTGAGTGATTATACCACTGTGGGAGAACATTTTTCCTAAAATATTCTTGCTTTTGTATTTATAGTGTTATGTTACACTGTTTGTTAACATACATCTTTTGGCATTTGCTGTCACATTTAGTAGAACAAGGTGGTTGTCTCCTACCAAGTTGTTATGTTCTCTGATAATATGCTCAGTCATTTCAGGACTCCCCATATATTATATGTTCCTGCAGTAAAGCTGGTTTCTTTATTATAGTTTGGTATACCCATTTTTATTTTTCTGTAAGCCACCTTATTTTGAAATGCTATTATCACAGGGAGTTAAGTGCTTGGGGTAATTTCATATTTTGAGTCTATAAAAAGGTCTTTTAACCTGGACGTATGTGCCTGGGGAGGTCTATAGCTGTACTTCAGGGCAGGTAGGATGTCCCTATAATCGCTACAAAACTGTGTATGCCTTTATGCATTTTTCCAGAGACAGAGCTATCACCTGGATATCAAAAATTGAGAGAGATTGTTCTTACTGTCTTAATTTTGTTCTTTATCTTACTTTGTTCTTTTGTTCTTAGAGTAGTTTTCTACCACTCACCTGGTTGCTGGTCTTCCATAATCAACTCTGGTCACCAAGGTCTACCAAAGTAATGTTCCCATGAGGGACATTTGCAGACTCTTCCCCAGAAGTTTTGGCTCAGCCTTGTATAGTTCCCATCTCTGCCTCCTCCTTTGGCAGATCTTTATCTGTATCCTGGCCTGCACTCCCCTGGATCTAGACAATTCTGCTTTGCTATAGGTGAAAAAGATAGGAACATTGCTGTGTGAGCCTGAATAAACAGTTTGGTTACTTTTACTGTCTTCTTTAAATAAACAAACATGTTTTGTATTTATATTTTAATGATCTTTAGGTCTTTCATGGAAAATTTTAAAGAAAAAATCTAAAAAGGAAGCCAAAATAGACCGAAAAAAGCAGATAGTTAGCAGGTCTGCACGTTAGAAAAATAATCCATATTTATGGTATATTCTTTAGTAGAAAAGTTCCTTCTGGACATGATAGGCAGGTGTATCCTTCTGTGGCATGGAGGTAAAACTGTGAATCTACCCAGGCACCCAGGTGGAAGTGATGGGTTAATAGATAATCTTCTGGAGTAATCTCCCTCCCCTAAAACAGACCATCAAAGTAGTAAATGTGTGTGCTTTCCTCCTCAGCAGCCATTCCTCTTTTGTCTGATAACATATCCTCAATTTCCAATGAGAAACACTCCGTCCCTACTGTCCTTCTTCATGGTTTGAGTGAAGTTGACACTATGCCTAGTTTATACATCCATTCCTCTGGTCACAATGTGACCCAATTTAAGAAAAAAGAGGTACATCCAGGACTTTTGTTTAGCTGCTGGAAGAGATCAGGTCTCTCTACCCAAGCTTCTTTGTGTTTTTCCCTAGAAATGCTTCACAGGTCTTACACCTTGAGGTGAACACTATCTTAGTATAGATTCTTATTAAAAAATCATGTACCTTTAAAAAGGAAGCTCAGTGTCTTAACCCAAAATAGGTGAGCTTTTTAGTCCTTGTGATAAATATACAAGGGAAAAAATCTTATTGATATAGAAAGTCTGTTGTTGGTTTTCATCAGCCTACTTACATAATTGCTAATGTGACTAAAATATCTTTGAGAATGTGTCCCCATTTTATTTGTTTTGTACACTCAATGTCTCACATTTCTCAGAAACTAATACCTCCCATTTGAACTCTACACATATCTCACATTAGTAGATATTGCAGTGACTTAATGTTCTTAAAGGATGAAAACCTACCTCCCTTGATTCATGGGGGGATGGTCTAAGATAACAAGAATGAGAGTCAGAAAGTCTGCAACTGCAGTGCACTTACAGTTTTTATTTTGTTCTGTCTTCACAGCTGGTATTAGAGTGTGGTGGAAACCAACGCATAAACGTGGAGGAAAGGACCTGCTTGTGTGCTGAGGATAACCTGGGCTGTTCCAGGTGTCTTTGCCCATGGAAGAATGTGAGCAAACACCAGTGAGTTGCTCATTATTGCCACATGAATAAGACTGATCCTTTCTTCTATTAATCAGGAAATAAATCAAGGTACAAGTTACTGAGGGAGTTTATGAAAGAGTTGAAATTTTTGTTTAAATGCCTCTTTCTGTAACTACAGCCTCCTAGAACTGATAAGAACTCTTAACTCTATTTCTTTCCATGGCGGTAGCTTTATTTTCAGACACTGACATATTTTCTTGAACCACTTTCCTTAAGTATGCTGTGTATTTAAAATCTTAGGCTGCACACTTTCAAAAATGTTATTCCCACTGAGCTGCTCTCTGGATAACCATCTAGTCATTCTCATTTTTATTTTTTTTTTTAATGTTTTATTTATTTCTAGGAGAGAGAGAGAGACAGCGTGAGCAGGGGAGGGTCAGAGAGAGAGGGAGTCACAGACTCTGAAACAGGCCCCAGGCTCTGAGCTGGCAGTCAGCACAGAGCCGGACGCGGGGCTCGAACCCACGAACCGCGAGATCCTGACCTAAGCGAAAGTCGGACGCTTAACCAACTAAGCCACCCAGGCGCGCCAAGTCATTCTCATTTTTAAGATTCAAATTGTTTTCCAGCAAAATTGGTCAAATTGAAGTGATTTCAGTTTGCTAAACTACTGTTTGTTGATTGGTTCCCTTTTCCAGCACAAGTTCCTATTCCTATGGAAACAGTAGGCTCTACTAGAATTCTTCTTCAGTCTCTCAGCCACCCACCCCTGTATTCCTCTGGATAACCAATCAGTCAGATTCCTATTGTAATTAGTGGAGGAAATTAATTGATCTATTATGCTGTTTTCATTTTGCAAAGTCATGAAATATTTACAAGGATCTAATAGATTAATTTATCTTCTTTTTATAATTTTTTAAATGTTTATTTATTTTCAAGAGACAGAGAGATAGAGTGGGAGTGGGGGAGGGGCAGAGAGAGAGAGGGAGACTCAGAATCCGAAGCAGGCTCCTGGCTCCAAGCTATCAGCACAGAGCGCAACACAGGGCTCGAACCCACAAACTGTGAGATCATGACCTGAGCCGAAGTTGGAGGCTCAACCAACTGAGCCACCCAGGTGCCACTAGATTAATTTCTCTAGTTCAAATAAAAGTGTTCAAAGCTACCATATTGAGAAATAATAGAAGGTATTTTAAAATGTCATTATCTGTTCATAGCAGCACTCTCAACAATAGCCAAAACATGGAAAGAGCCTAAGTGTCCATCAACGGACGAATGGATCAAGAAGATGTGGTTTATCTATACAATGGAATACTACATGGCAATGAGAAAGAATGAAATCTGGCCATGTGTAGCAACATGGATGGACCTTGAGGGTGATATGCTAAGCGAAATAAGTCAGGCAGAGAAGGACAAATATCATATGTTTGCACATATAGGAGGATTAAGAGGAACTTAACTGAGGACCATGGGGTAGAAGAAGGGGGGAAATGGTGGGAGAAAGTGGGAGAGGCAAACCATGAGAGACTCTTGAATGCTGACAAAAACTAAGGACTGATGGATGTGGGGCGGGGAGGGGGGATGGGCATGGAGAGGGGTACTTGTGGGGATGAGCACTGGGTGTTATATGGAAACCAACTTGACAAACTATTTGTAAAAAAATAAATAAAATAAAATGTCATTATCAAGTCCATCAAAATATACATGATGTTGTGTCAGACATTATTCAGCACAGATTAATAGCAGTTTTCTACAACTTTAAAAACCTACTGGCAGATAGCCATCTATTTTTAACATAAGGCATTTGTCTTGGTTTTTCTTCCGTTATCATCTATCTGTGCTTTTGAAAATATTGATCCTTCTCTGTGTTCAGGCTATCTGATTACATAGAAAAGAAAGAAATTCTCTCCTTATCCACGCTAACTTTTTAAATTCTACTATAGGTTTAAAATTTAATGGGAAATATTATTATATGATTAAAAATACTATATATAATATTTGTGCTAGAGTTTCTTGTAATGCTAGAGAATTTTAAGAAATCAATTAGAAACATGATATTGAAAAATTTGCCTGGTAATTTTTTATGATGAAAGATAAATTATCCTAATGGCTATCATTTTATTTGTGACCAAAGAATAATACATAAACATATTTTTGGGGGCACCAGGGTGGCTTAGTTGATTAAGTGCCACTCTTGATTATAGCTTAGGTCATGATCTCACAGTCTGTGAGATCAAGCCCTATCTCAGACTCTGTGCTGAGAGTTAAGAGCTTGCTTGGGATTCACTCTCTCTCCTTCCCTTTCTGTCCCTCCTCTGCTAAGCTTTATCTCTCTTTCAAAGTAAATAAAATAAAAAAACTTAAAAAAGAATATTTGTTTTTAAAGTTTTTCTACTTGCCTGAAGGGGCTGTCAAGCTGAATCACACAACCAGCTTTAATCTGGCTGTATGGTTTTTATCATAGGGAAAAAACAGGAGAGTTACAGAATGGGATCCTCCGATTTTACCACTAATACTTTAATGTGTTTTTAACAGTACAATGCCACTTTAATAAGGGTCAAAGACAGGGAACACAAAACATTATACATATGTGGTAAACCCATTTTGTCAAGCAAGGGAATTATACACAGATTTCAGGTTAGCAGTGATTTCTCAAAAAGTTAATGATGGTGGGCGGGAGCCCAGGTGGTTTAGTTCATTAATTGGCCAACTTCACCTCAAGTCATGATCTTGCGGGTTTGTGAGTTTGAGACCCGTGTGGGGCTCTGTGCCAACAGCTCAGAGCCTGGAACCTGTTTTGGATTCTGTGTCTCCCTCTCTCTCTGCCCCTCCCCAGCTTGCACTCTGTATCTCTCTTTCAAAAATAAATAAACATCAAAAATTTTTTTAAACAGTGAATGATGGAACTCCAGAATTAGTATTTGGAAATTATTTTAGTCTACACTTACTTTTATTTTTTTGTCAGTTGACAAGTATCAAGTATAACTAATGATGGTATAAGAAAAATTAATGTTTCAAGTTAAACTCAGCAAATGAGAACAAGGAAAAATTTTAGATGTTGGAAAAATTTCATAAAATGATTGGTAAAATCTGCCCCTTTTTCTTAACTTTTTGAAGATAATCCTGTCAATTGTTTTCTTTATTATGTCATTATTTTTGATTTATAATAAATTTATATATTCACCTATTACTGACCCCAATAAAAAACAGGTATATCGCATCTTTTAAAATAAGTTTTTCCAGAGAAAATAGTAATACCAAGTGTTAAGATAAATGTGTCTATGGATAGTTCTATGTGGGTAGTAATATAAGACGGAGCCCCAAACCTCTTGGCCATGCTTTGCTGCTGCTATTGTAAGGTAGAAGCGAGAGAAAGAATTTTCTTCTTTAAATATTTTCAAGCTACACTCTTTTAAAAAATGCGATCACTTTTTATCTAGTGGCCAACATTCACTTCATTTTAACCAGCCAAAAAAGTAAAACTAATGATGTTTCAAAGCCTTTAAAAAGAAACAAGTTTTTCAAAGAAACTCATTATCTAAGACATTATAAAAAAAATCCCAAAGATTTTTCTATAGGTGCAAAAGAAAAAAATATTTTTTTGAGAGGCTATGTTAATTGATTTCTGTTAATTCATAAATTGGCTCAGGAAGTGTGGATCCCTAAATTTCTGTATTCAGGGGCTTTTGGTATTTTATAGGTACCTGAAACTTAAAAAAATTTTTTTTTTAATTTATTTCTGAGAGAGAGACAGCATGAGCCGGGGAGGGTCAGAGAGAGAGGGAGACACAGAATCCGAAACAGGCTCCAGGCTCTGGGCTAGCTGTCAGCACAGAGCTCAACATGGGGCTCGAACCCACGAACCGGGAGATCATGACCTGAGCCCAAGTAGGATGCTTAACCGACTGAGCCACCCAGGTGCCCCGGTACCTGAAACTTTTATGCATGTTTTGTAAAGAATTTTTTCTATGTTTAAAATTTTCACAGAGATCAAGAATATTTTACTATCCCACTTAAGAAGTAAAGAACATAGTCCCTCTTATTCTATTTTGTTTGGAATATACTCTATATTTAGGAAAACTAGTTAATATTAATACATCAAAATGAAAGCTGCACTTTTGGTTTTCATTTTGTCTCTAATGTTTTTGTCTCATTGGTATAATATGTGTTGCTCCAGGTTTGCTAATGTTCCAAATAGCCCCATTTTAATGGTTATAATTTCATGGTAAAAAACTAGCCCATGGCAGTTTTATTTCCTATTTGTAATATGGTCAAGTAATTTTAAAGGTGTATTAGTGTACTGAAGGCAATTTAGGGAATGATTGCACTTCAAAGTGTTGAAACGTGTCTTCTTGAAAATTTCCCTCATGTAGGATAAAACTCTGTTTCTTCCTATATTCCTAACATATGACAAATAGAAAATTATGGAGAGCCATCAATACCATGTTTACTGAAATGTGAATACTTTTGAGTGTACCATTTTTATGGACCAGGGTCATAAATGAATGTCTTTGTGTCAAAATGCAATCACATACTGAAAATAAGAATCTCATAATTTTTACAAGTGATTTTTATGCACATATGTCAATACGGTCCTGTTTTCTTGATTGTGGGAGGGTTTCCAAACTGACAACTAATGAATTTGGTCAAAGTGCTGACTGATGAAATGCTTTATTTGTAGCTTTTAAACATGCTATTTGGTAAATTGATAGAGTTCTTCATTTTCCATCCAGAAGCCATAATATAGAAGGTACATTAATAGATATGTAAGTTGAACAATGAATTATTTAACTTATTTCCAAAGAAACTTACTGAATATTGCACTACTCTTTACCTGAAAAATAATTTTAAGCAATTATTAGGTAATATGTTTGATACAACATATTAAAACTTAAATCATTTTTATAATCTCAGTATTTTCTTCACATATGTTAAAACTTCTGATAAATCTTTCATCCTGAAAAATTAATATTTATCATGAAGCATAATGCCAGCTTTATTAATTTAAACATTTATGTAAGTTTTGAGTAAAGTAAATCAAATAAATTACATTTTCAGATGATTGACTTGGAAGAATGAAACTTTATTTATCATTAGAAAATAAATAAGACCTTCCAGAGAGTATGGAACCTTCATCCAGTTCTCTCTGAAGGCATTGAGGTGAGATTAAAAGTCATAGGAAACCATTGTTTCATTTGGGACAATTCTGAAAAGTTTACTACTAACTTCTGATTGTGTGATTTAGACACCTAATCCCACCTGAATCTAGTGGGACTCCAGCAATGCAATTCCAGGGAGTAAATATGACATATCTAATTTCAATTCATTTTTCTTATACAAGAAAGAAAACTGTTATTGTTAGAATGGATGGAATACTTACTCTACTTTTTGTAAGGGATAAAACTTACAATTTTATAAAAATATTGGAATAAATTAGTTTGCTTACAATTAAAATAAATTATTTAAATTCACATTTATTTGCTACTTTATTTTTTACTTCATATTTAAATGTGATTTCTTGAAAATTATAAGATTCTCTATTTCTTTTAATGTGAGAGAAAGCATAAAAAAGTTTCCTGAGAGTGATTTTTTTTAAATGTGGGCAGAGTGGGATTTAAGGGTAGAATGCTGTAAACAATGGGAATTTTGGTTTTACAAAACTGTTTTTAGGGACATTTATAATTAGATATTTCCAGTGATGCTATAGATGAGGTAGTCTGCTGTCACAGACCATTAGAGTTATCTCACAAACAAATGTGGGTGGGTGTGTCTCCAGAATATGTTGTACATAGAATTAGAAATTGACCATATGGATGTGAGGGAATATATAACTTTATAAAAATAGCTGTAGTTATTCTTGACACATGGATATACTGCTCATTAGAACTCAATTATCTATACAATTTGGTTAATGATGGATTATAGGTTTTCTAAAGTTGGTAACATAAACAATTGACCCATATCTGCATCTCTTTTGTTTTTCTGGTATCATTTTTGGTTTTGGTGATATCATTTCAGTATTTTTACTTGTGCCTACTGCTTCTTTTTTCTCAAATACATTTATTCTCTCAGTTACAAAGCCTGTATCCTTTTTTTTCTTTATTCCTTTATTGCCTATAGTAATGAGTACTCAATACATGCTTTGTGAATAAATGGGAAAAGATCTTAAAAGTTTCTTAATATGTCACCTAGAGTAAATGAATACAAGTCTAAGATCAGTGAAGAAAATACTTTGTGTATGTAAATATCCATTTTTAAAAAATATTTGGAAACAAAATGCTTGGTTTGTATAAAGTAATATTGAGTCTACTATAGGTAAAAAGACTATTATGGCAAAGTAACCTCCCTGAATTTTATGGAATACGTAGGTGTACAGTCCATCTGTGCCTGAATATAATTTAAGCTTTGTAATGAACACTCTCCAAATCAGTTTATCTTGACATAAAACCAAATGACATAGATCCAAAACAATATAGAAAAAGAACATTTTTAAATATTAGATAGTATTACAGCAGATGAGAAGAGGATATTAATATTACCTAATTAAACCTGTCGCTACTATCTTAGGATTATATAGAGAGAATATTTAAAATCATTTGGCATATTTGTATAGAAAAAGAAACTAAGTTTAAGTGCTTGCTTACTATCACGTAACTAATTTGTGGTAGATCTATGACTCATGCTCTAGCCCTTATTCTGTCACCTGTTCACCATTTTCCCTCATAGATATTTTTTGACATAGCTATGCTTGTAAATGTTTAGGACAAATACATTTTGCTGCACATTATGAAGAGAAATGCCTCTGTGTGTTTGTGTGTGGGGGTGGAGTGATATTAGTGTACTGTTAATAAAACAGTTTGTGTAAGTTCTTTTTCTGGCATGGTCATATGCTCTATTTTTTCCATTCAAGTTTTCTTACTTAGTACTCAGTAGAACCAATACTCAGTTTACAAAATGGATGGCCAGAATTTGGAGTGCAGTCTCAGTTCACATCACAAACTAATTTATCTGGCCCATAAGGTGGAGAAGCGAACAATATTGGAGGCATTTGCAACAAGCTGTTACCAGGTAAATTTAGCAGGTTTAGAAATGTCAGAAAAGGAAAGTTCTAGTGGATTTAAATTCTTGCCCTTGTAGAGAGTTTTGTAGTTGTGACTCGTAAAGATATAACTCAAGTGGGAGCAAAGTGAGGGAGATGGGAAAAAGTTACTGAGGCTTTGCTACTTAACATAAATACATACATTAAAGTTTTGAAAAGGACAAGTTATTCAAATATGTAGCATCTGTCAGAATTAAAGGGAAATATGCATAATGAAAGGCAGAGTTTGTTTCTAATTGTACAAATTATAAAGAAGCCTGGCACAATTTTGCATAATTTAGAAAGTTGATGAGGAAAATATCCATTAGGGTGCCTCATCAATTCACCTAATGGTCTGGGATTATTTCCTAAGGCATATTCTTGAATGTTTTAATACGTTTAATTTTACATCTACCAAATGGCTATTTTTCTAGTGCATTTTATATATGGCAGTATTAAAACCACACTAAAGATTACTCCATCTTTCTTTCCATTCTTGGCTTTTTTTTGTATTTCATGTCTTCTGACACTCAATAGTTATATATAATTAAAGTGAAGTTAGAGGTTCCTTAGAGGAGAGGACTTTTCAGCTCACCATCGTTACCTGTTTTTCTTCAAAGTCCTGTTGCTTACCTGCTATAAGGCTGAAATGAGAACAGAAATGTTACTGCAATTTTTCAAGCTGTGAGAGCAAGGTTGTTGCTTCTTTTTACTTCAGTTTGTTACATTTTTGACTGGTGCATTTAAAGAGTACTTGATCATATATGTCATATATATTTCAAATAACTTCCACATACAGATCAAACACATGAGCCTCAATGCTCAATGTCAGGAAATCACATTTGGCCCCCAAGGTATCCATTTGAGTTTTTATTAGATGAAATAAAAGTAAATGTAATTAAAACTGAAGTACTTAAAAAAATTACACTCTATGGAACATCAAACTGAGAACATATCGAAGAAAATAGATCAATGGAAGGGACCTTCCAACATTATTCTGTATTAACAATGAAAGTTAATTACTTTAAGTGAAACTCAATCTTAAAAAGTCCTCTATCATGTTGTTTATTTGGTTTTCTACCATTTTCCTCCATTAGCAAAAGCACTGTCATTTAAAAACTTCTCACTGTTTTAGGGTGCCTGGGTGGCTCAGTTAGTTGAGCAACTGACTCTTGCTTTCAGCTCTGGTCATTAATTTAGGGTTGTTAGATTGAGATCTAGCCCTGTGTTGCGGTCCGGACTGAGTGTGGAGCCTACTTAAGATTCTCTCTCTCTGTCTCTCTTTGTTTCTCTCCCTTCCTCTCTCTCTCTCTACCCCTCCCCCTGCTCACACCCTCTCTCTCAAATTAGAAAAAAAGAGTTCTCACTACTTCATGTAAGAAATGATAAATATCCTTTATTTGAAGAGCCACATTGAACTGCTTTTCATTAATTTCAGGAAACTAAAGTTATGCCATCATACAGAACACTAAAGGAATATAAAGAAGTATTTATTTGCCAATTCAGTAGTTCTACTTTCAATTCTTTGTTTAAGGATGGGTAACATCATTCCACTAATAAACAGACATTAAGATATAGGTTGGTGTTAACTCAGAAACTGTGAAGGTTCTGAGATGCAGCCCTACTTACAAGACACAGAGTTAGTTGGCTACAGTTTTATATAAGGCCTTTGGGCCAGAGAAAAAGAAGATACTCCGTTATTCAACTGCCCATAGTAAAAGCAGCATCCAGAGTATTGTCTTCTGTTCTTTCTCTGAGTCAGTTTAGAGAGTTTTATTTGGTGACAGCCAGATGGTACCTATACATGAAGTAAAAGGACAGTATAGAAGAAGAACTTTGAAGTTAAGAAAAAGGAAAAACAAAATACAACTCTGATCTTACATAGGTTTTGGTAACCTGCCTATCTACCTCTCCAGTGAAAGAGAAACTTCAGTTATACTCTGGAATATATGCAAATCTACTCTGGGGAGGGAGAGAAGAGGTCTTTCTCTTTACTAATTTGAACCATCTCTGGGGAGAAATATCTCTAAGATTTATTTTCCTGGAATATTTCCTTGTATAAACATTCCTAAACAGACAGTAAATGCCTTTGCTCAGAGGACAGGAACTGCAGAAACATAAAATTTTGATGGAAAGTTGACTTCTTCTCCCAAAAGTTGGTCTTAGGGTTTTCTAAGTTCTGCATCTATGTGTTCTCTTAGGTGGTGACTTTGTTTTGTTTGGCATCTGTGTTACAGGATCCTGGAGCCTGACCTGCAGATTAAATCCAGCTCAGTGTTAGCTTCCCTTTCAACCACATGGCCCTGGAGACATTTTAGAATTTTTTCTCCCTTTTTCCAGTGTCATTCATTCTGTGGTTGGTTCTTTTGCTAGAATTTCATTGTAAGGTAAAGATTGTCTTTCTTTCTAGGTCAACTGAGATTTCTTAACTTTAAGTCTCCCCCTTTTTTTTTAATCAACAAGTGAACTATTCTTTGGTTCCAAAGTAAATGTTCTTAATTCATTCATTTCTTTTAGTAGCAATCACTCAGTGGAAGATACTGTATAGACACTGAATATGGGAAAATAAGATACATTATAGCTACTGACCTAAACAGTAGTTGTAGTCTGGTAGGGAAAGTCAAAATTTCAGTGTGTTACAAGTACATGCTTGAAATGTGTAGAGTATAAGTCAAGTGAGGTAGATTCAGTTCTACCACATGGGTCAGAAAGTCTTCAAAGGGGAAATGAACCTTAGGATATGAAAGATGTTAGTCACTTGTGGGTTAGCTGGGAATTATGAAGGAAAGGGAATTCCAGGCAAAATAGCAATGTCATCAAAAACATGGAGGCAAAGCTACATGTGACATTTGAGAAGCAGAAGTAACTCCATCTGCCGGAAGGTAGGATTTGAAGAGAAGTTAGAGCAAAAATAGTGACATTGGTGTATGTCAGATTATGAGGGTCTTCAGTGACCTACTCAAGAATTTCTATCTTATTCAATAGGGAAATTAGTTCATCAATAGAAATGTCTCAGTAAAGTTTAAAACAACAGCTATAGGTAATAATATGCTTAAAGTGGTAGTGATGGCATTAAAAAATAGAGATTAACCTAAGAGTGGAGAATGTATTAAATGAGTATAAATATGGAGGGAGAGATAATTGGAATATTTCAAGTAAGAAATTAAGAAGGCCTGGAATAAGGTAATATTTGTGGGGTTAGAAAATATGAGTGTAAAAATATTAAGTATAGGGGCACTTGAGTGGCTTAGTCTGTTAAATCTGACTTCGGCTCAGGTCATGATCTTATAGTTCATGAGTTCAAGCCCCAGATCAGGCTCTGTGCTGACAGCTCAGAGTCTGGACCCTGCTTCAGATTCTTTGTCTACCTCTATCTCTGCTGCTCCCCCATCCTCTCTCTCTCTCTCTCTCTCTCATAAATAAATAAACATTAAAAAATTAAGCATGACTAATTGGATACAGGGAGACAGGTTTTGGCATTAAGGGACTGCATGATTGTTTATGCAACTCACTGAGACAAGTTTGGCTCTGTACTTGTTACTTGCAATGATTGTGGTATATCTGTAAAGTGGATATAGTAAAATTACCTATCTCTCAGAATGGTGGTGAGAGTTAACTAACCCATGGTAGTCTTAGGTGATTAATAGCTATTATTGTTATAATGATGATGTTGTTATACCCAAGTAGAAATCTACAGTTGGTAAGTGAATATGTGTGAAACTGGGAAGAAAGAGTTTGGCCATAAGGATAAGAATAATCTGACTTTTTTCTAATTGGATTTTACTGCTTCTTCTTTTGAATTCCCATAATAATTACTTCTCTAAGTTACTTATCTTGAATTATTCTTGAATAAAACTATTTGTTGGCAATTATTGTGGCTAACTCATTTGTATTCTCAAGTGTGATTTGAGTAAATTGCGCATTTAAAAAGAAAGTTGAAAATACTTGGGGATAGTTTGTTTGTGGAGAGGTAGAGAGTGGGTAAGGAGATGGTGTGGGTGTGGTACAAAAGAGCTCACAGAGAGCATAAATATGCCTAGATTCTAACCTAGTTTAGTGGCTGACTGGCAGATAATGACTATAGAAAGTCTATATAGATGTTCATTGCTTTCTTAACTTTTTTTTTCCCAGGGACTAAGCTTTCTTATCTGCAAAATTAGCATATCACTTCTAAGTTTCCTTTCAGGGCAATCTCAAAAAATCATATCAGAAGGTTGAATCTTTTTGTAAGCTGATGCAGGTAAGGGTGATGGTTCAAGTGTGAGTGGAATGATGTGTGGGTATTAGAAACGTAGATGGAAAGAGCTGATTAGAAAGTGCTCAAGCAAGGATATGGTGAGCACTTTGCAGCAGTTGTCCTAAAAGCAGACACTGAAATTGAAATCGATACAAGGAAAATTAAGTTTACAAGATGCAGAACATTTCCAAAATTTAGGGCAGGAACCTAGGCTTTCTTTCACTTTGGGGGAAACTAAGACATGGCAGAATAGGGGTGTAATCCTTTTGGGTTTTTTCTTGAGACTCAGAAGAAAACAGAAGACTTTAAAATATCTTGTTCTTGGTAAGTAATCGTTTTCTTTAATCTGAGAATTAGCAAGGTTATATATAGCAGGGAAGATTACACTCTTCAATGTCTCTAATGCTGTGATTTGATAAATAAGGGGAAGAACTGGGATAAAGACATGACTTGATATACTGAAAATGGAATAAGAAACATCAACCATATGTTTTTGGAAAACAAAAATAAAACATGTTAGTAAAGAACCTTTTATTTGCACTCTGCTTCTTTTCTGTGGTAGTTACAGATTCAAATAAAATACTTAACTCTCTTGAAAAGCCTGATTAAAGAAAGTAGTTCTTTTTATATAAACAAACTACTCTAATCTAGAGTCATGCTAAATTTTTTGACCTTTATAATAGAATCAGAATGGTTTTGGGGTTTAATTTAGAATCTCCTCTTTCATTCATTATGCACAAATTAATCTCTGTTTTATTAATGGGGTTTCTTCAGATTCAAGATGCAGATCAGAAAGTGTCTCAGTCTCTAGCCTCAGAGCATCACATGGCACTTGACTTTAGGAAGCACTTAAATACAAACACATGAGGTTATTTTATTTATTTTATTTTATTTTATTTTATTTAGCATGTTTATTTACTTATTTTGAGAGGAGGAAAGGAGCAGCAAGAAAAAGGGAGAGAGAGAATATCAAGCAGACTCCCTGCACTATTGGCACAGAGCCTGACACGGGATTCCATCCCATAAACTGTGAGATAGTGCCGTGAGCTGAAACCACGAGGGTTCTCAACCACAAGAGGTTATTTTAATTTGGCATTTTCCTTGAGGAAATAGAAACTATTTTGAAAAGTTCATCACACTTTGTTGCTTAGGTGATAATGTGGTAGAGGGAAAAGCATTCAGAATACAGGAAACAATGAGACAGATTCTCTGCTTCTCCTTTGGTCTCCAAGAGAATAGGCCTTCCAGATACGACAACTATTCTCGCAATTCATTCACATGACAGCCAAGCTAATTATGACACCAGTCCTCATAGTGTTCACCCTAGCCTAGAGTTAGTAATTGAGCTAAGAATGCTCAGGCTTGTATTTGTCAGAATGTTCATGCTTTCCTCTTAGGCATAATGTCTATGGGCAAAAAAATTCATTGTGGTGGAAGAAGGTAGCTATTTCCCAATTTTAACATCATTCTATTGGAGGAGGGAGTGTGATTTTAGCTTGGAGCTACATAAATCTTAAGTATAAAACAGAAACCTGTTAAAAGGTGAGAACTGCAGGAATATCTACCCCTTTCCAAAATAATGTGTTTGGCATCATGTAATTGAAGAGTAAATTAGATAGGAAAATTAAGCTCACAAGGAAGCTCTAGTTGAACGTTTATTTTGAGTGTATGAACAGTCAAATTGAAAACCACAACAGTCAAGATATAAGGGAAAACTTTGGGGTTTAAAAAACAATAATGATCATTTCTAGGGAAAATCATTTAGAGAAGTAATAGTCAAGTTAATCTATTAAAATATTTTTATTTCTTTTTATAACAACAAGAAAAATTGCAAATCAAATCAAATATATTATCTTTCTTCTAACTAGAAAGGATACAAAAGTTTTATAAGAAACATATTGGACAAAATGTTTAAAAAATAATTCTCATACATTAATGGTAGTTATGTACATGGTTCAATGTCTCAGAGAGACTGTGATAATTATTATTAAAACTACAATGCATATTCACTTTAATTTATTTATTCTGTTCCTTTAAATATCATACAGATGTATTCATATGTGGTCAATTTCATAGTCTACTGAAAATAGGTTAGAAACAATCTACAATGTGATAACATGCAGTGTTAAAAACAAAAAGGAACACATCTAGAATGTTCTTTTATATATTTATATCTTATGTATTTATGTAGAGTGAGTTCCAAAATATATGGTTAAGTAAATAAAGCCAAGTGCTCTATACGTATCAGATCAGTATGTATAATATGGTACCATGTGCATTGAAAAAAGAAGATGTTTGCTGTATACATAGAAGATCTTGGAAGGAATTATTATAAACTAGAAACATTGGCTGCATCTAATTACCTGGAGGTCAAGCTGTGGTTGAGAGACCTCCACCCTTTTGAATGGAATGCCGTGAATATTTTTATTTTAAAACAAATGAAAAATAAAATATAACTAAATACATAAATAACATCAATTATTGGCCGTTATAATATTTGAAACATTGAGAAATAAATGAAAAATGCTAACTGATAATATAAACATACCTAGAATTATAGAGTATTTCTAATAATTCTCCTGTAAACATTTATATTTTTTATGTAGATAAACTGCATATTTAAGCTTAGTGCTTCTTTTGGTTACTGCACCATAAGTACATTTTTTCATTACTTCACAAACATGACATTTAATGATTATAAATGCTCTTATGTCTACAACAAATAACTTATTTCACTATTTATCAATGTTGCACAATTAATTTAAGTTTTTCACTACTATAATAAACTTTTATGATAATATTTTGTTTGCATTTTAGGTTTCATACTTCTTAAAGTAAGAATTATTTAGTCAATGGGTATGTATTTATTTAGGATACCCATAGAATATAAAAATAAAGTGCCCAGTTCATGACAGCCTTTCCCAGCACTGACTGGCAGTGTGACATTTCATATTATTTTAAATTTCTAATGAAGTTATTGATTTAAGTATTCATTGATTTGTTAGATAATTGCATTTCCCTGTGTGTGTGTGTGTTGCGTGCATGTGTGTCTATGTAGTTGTTTCCATGTACTTTGTATTTACTAGAGGAATTTAGTATTTTTCTTATCAATCTGTACCAACTTAGTTTATAATGAAGTTATTAATGCTTTATCCAATATTTATTATAAATATTTTCATCCTCTTCCTTTGAATAGGTTTTCATTGTTTTTTAGCTTATAAATTCATTCTTTAATTAAGGTTAGATTTATATTCACCTCTATTGACTTCTATATTAAAAAGCAATTTTTTTGTAATGCTTATTCGCCCTTGAGACACAGAGAGAGACAGAGCACACGTGGGGGGGAGGAACAGAGAGTGAGGGAGACACAGAATCCGAAGCAGGTTCCAGGCTCTGAGCTGTAAGCACAGAGCCCAACATGGGGCTCGAACTCACAAACCATGAGATCATGACCTGTGCCAAAGTCAAACCCTTAACCAATTGAGCCACACAGACACCCCTATTGTCTTCTATATTTTATCAATTAATTATTAAAAATATAATTTGTTGAAACTGTGATGTGAGACAAAGACAAGATTGATTGTTTTTCCAGAAGAGCCATTTTCTATGATACTTTTTTTTTGCTGTTTGTTTTTTATGGTAAGAGGATTTTCATCTTTAAATGGGGAAAGTGCCATCTAGATCCTGGCAACTTTAGAAAATATTCTTATTGTTGACAATAGTGATTGCTTCAGTTTCTTAGATGCTGGCCTTGATATTTGTTAGAGATGTAAAGTAAAATGCTTTGAAATCTCTTCTTACTTTCTCCTTGTCCTTGGCTATTTGTTTCAAGGTCTACTTGTGCATCAATCATAGTTATGGCTTTAGCCTAACTTCATCCATGTATTATAGATATAGTTCTCTCCAGGATTTGGCAATATCTTGATTAATATTCTTTCTTTCCAGTGGGTCTCTTTCTCTTCCATGGCTTTTTGATGAGATGTAAAGAGACAGCAAATCAGATAGTGATGGTTAAGAATCACTCAGGAACTCCAAATCTAAGTTATTTTTTAAATGATTTAATTGAGCAGAGAGCATTAATTTTATTCAGTGTTAAATCCAGATTAAAATATTAAGCTAATTATTGATTATTATCAAGGGATTGCTGACTTTAAAGGTATAGTCTCAAGATTATCTGATTCATTCATTGTATTATTCATTTATTTTCCTTAAAATCATTTGAAATTCCTTTCCTATGTCTTTTATTTCATAAGTCTCTGAAAAATATTTTTCTGAATGTTTAAGCATATTTTTCTTAGTGTTTGTTAAACTCTTATCAATTTTGATAAAATTGTCCCATTAGAAATTTGAATTTCTCTATCTTTCCCTGGTGTTCTAACCTCTAGGGAATGCTCAAGGCAGCTCCCCTGATATTTCAAACCCAGGGAAGAGCATGCTCTCAAAAAAAAAAAAAAAAAAAAGGAAACTATTTAGCCACAGTGCTAAGATTTAGAGTTTTTAATTTTTAGTTTTAGTTTGATGAGTAAAGTGATTAATGACTCGAATGCTGTATCATCTGGGCTTTTTATAATCTTTTCTTTTGAATTCATTTTTCCTCTGAATTGCTTCTCTTAGAACTCTATGTAAACTAAGAAGGCTTTTAGTCCCCCTCCTTCTTTAGGCAAGGTAGGTCATAAGTAAAAGACTTCAATTTGTCTAGTGTAGGCCACTCTGATTTGTCAGGTCTGTATAAAAGAACATCTCTGGACATCAGTACTTTGGCCAAGTTCCCCAGGGAATGGCACTGGAGTGAGAGTCAAGGATAAATGAGTAATAGGTATTTGGTATGTGTCGTTCCCTCTTCTACTTCCTGTACCTGCGTATTGTAGCAAAAGGTGGCTGTCAGAGTTTTGGGATCCCAACCAATGAGTTTTCTATCTCAGCATAATTAATTTTCAATGCAAAGATACCATAAAAAATATAAGAAATTGTATTTATATAAGCATGGCATATTTAAATGCAATATCATACTTATGTTGGTCATGATAACAGCAGAAACCAAGTATAAAAATCATGTTCATTATTTAGCTTATTCAGCACCTTTTTAAAAAATTATTTATTTTGAGAGAGAGAGAGAGAGAGAGAAAGAATGAGTGGGGGAAGGGCAGAGGGAGAGTGAGAGAGAGAATCCCAAGCAGGCTCCATGCTGTCAGCACAGAGCCCAATATGGGGATCTCATGAATCAGATCATGATCAGAGCCTAAATCAAGAATCAAATGCTTAACCTACTGAGCCACTCAGGTGCTCCCTCAGCACCTTTTTCTGTGTGAAAACTCTGTGTCAGGTAGTGTAATGCTGCTAGTACTGCTGCTGTTGTAGACAATCTCCTACCAACTGCTATATTTATGCAGACTCCCCGGTGTACCGTATAGCTTTACACACACGATCTCATTTAAGGAATCATCAATCTATATGAGGGCAGTCTAATTGTCTCCTTCTTAAAGATGTTAATATAGAGGCTTAAAATAATAAGCAACATGCCTTATCACATGGTTAATGAGCAGCAGAATCAGAATTTGAAAACAAGGTGTTCCAAGTCCAAAGGTCAGATTCTTAGCTATAATGCTATACTTCCAGAATCTTTAGAGAAAAAGAGAAACAATGTAGATGACAGGTTTTCAAGAAGTTTATAATCTAATGAAGAAAGACTTATTTAAATACATATATTCAATAAAATATGTTATGTGTATTTGATGAAAGTCTTTTTGCAGTATAATAGCAACACTAACTTAGCTTTCAAGGGTTGAAGTATCTGAACATTTGAACAAAGGCTTATCTAACTCACTACTGCTCATTTAGTGATTACCAGCTGTGTCTTCTGTATATATGGTAATAGGTAGGGATAATACTTAATGATATATTAGGCATTTGAAAGTTTCTGAAAGTAAGTAACTTTTACATAGTAAATTCCTGGATGAGGTAAAGATATTATAGTTAAAATTAAAAGGTCAAAAAAATCAGAGTCCTATTTAAAACATAAGACAATTCACTATTTTATTTTTATTGATTTCAGTTATCTTGCAAAGGTTCACTTACTTTTAAATTTTAAACAAGATATTTTTGAGTAAGATGAACTCATCATTACAACACATTGAATTCATGCAGCATTTTGTCACTTAAGAAATTTATACATAGACTTACCAAGTCCATCAAATAACTAGCATTTTCATTTTTTTCTTTTTGCTTATGCATGGCAGATTTCAAAACATGAGAAGCAGAAAATAAGTGTAACTGCTTACCTATTATCCTTGGTTCCCAGGATATAAATTAATGTAAATAACATTATATTAATTTCAGGTATACAGTAAAACGATTTGATATTGTATACATTGTGAAATAATCACCACAATAAGTCTAATTACCATTTGTCACTCTACATAGTTGCAAATATTTTTTCTCCTAATGAAAACTTTTAAGATCTACTCTTTTATAGCAACTTTCAAATATGTGATACATGATTATTAAATATAATCACCATGCTGTACATTACATTACCATGGATTATTTCTTTTATAACTGGAAGTTTGTACTGTTATACCCAGATCGCAGTATCCTCACTGACCAGAGACCACCAGGGAGACCGAGTCACGCATGCAAAGGGCTTTATTACAGGCTCGAGCTCGGGCTCACAGACTTCACCAGTGCCGTGGATCCGTGCTGAGAGCCTCAAACAAGGGCAGAGTAGCGTTTTTATGGGGTTTGTGACGGGGAGTTACAGAAATTGTGACATGGGAACAGTGATCCAATCATAATTATACAACATCATTGACAGCGGGTTTGACCATACACATTGTCTAGAGTATTCGTTACTTTTGGCGGGATCCAATTACAACGTTTAGAGTACCTTTAAATTTAACCAATCACAGAGCGAGTCTAGGGTCTTACTCGGTGACTAACGGGTTAACTTTAACATTAGGTAACAGGGTCCTATCTATAGTTTCTATCTCCAGGCCTCTCCCTTAACAATGTGGAGGGTGGTCGCTGGCCTGTCGCTGGCCTTTCCTGACTGGGTGTTGCAAGGGTGGTTACTCCTGCCTTGAGCAATGTGTAACTACCTGATAATTTCAGGGAAGCTGAAACTCAGGCCTTGTAGTTTAGAGGGGAAACTTAAAGCCTGTCATGGAGTCAGTTTGTTTTAGACGTTTAGACTTGTGGCCTTACAGTACCTTTTGACCCCTTAACCCATTCAGCACATTCCCCACCCCATCTCCCTCTGTCTCTGTCTCTTTTTCTCTGGCTTCTGTCATTTAAAAAAAAAATTATTTTTTAGAGAGAGAGAGAGTACGAGTGGAGGAGGGGGAGAGAGAGAGAGAGAGAGAGAGAGAGCAGAATCTGAAGTGGACTCTGGGCTCCAAGCTGACAGCAAAGAGCCCAACGTGGGCCTCGAACTCATTTACAGTGAGATCGTGACCTGAGTGTAAGTCAGATGCTTAATCAACTGAGCCAGGTGCCCCTCCGTCATTTCTCAAATCACAGTCCATTTTATTACTTGATTGTAATCCCTTAGAATGCTAACGTTTAACTCTTTATTGAGTGTGTAGTGTGTTCTAAGCCCTGTTCTAAAACTATAAACATCTATGAACTCATTTAACTCTGACAAGTTCATATATACACAGTTAATATTACATTATACATTTTACTGATGAGGACATTGAGACATAGAATTGTTAAATAACTTGCCCAAAGCTGAAACCTAGCTTATGTTAGAATATTAGTTTCAACACCAGAAATTGTTTTAAAGGTGCCTGTCATAGACTCTGGGTTTGGAGTTCTTTCTAGTCCAGAAAGAGAGTAGACACAGGGTTGAAATTCGAGAGAGCCTAATGTCCAGGAGCCACAAGTGAGGGTCCTTGCTCCATTTTTATTAGAATCAGATAAACCTGATGGATGTGCACAAAGAGACAATGAAAACATGAACATTATCCCATGGACATGAGGAAAAGGGGGTTTTGAAGACATGCGGTGTTAGGGGTTTGGGTCAATACAAAACAAAATCCTGGCCCCAGGCAGATGGTTGTTTACAGCAGATGTGGGGTGCCTCCTCTGTTTACCTAAACTTGCCTAGGGGACAAGAAAGACAGAGCATACCTCCTCAGGGTCAACAAGGCACCTTTCTTTTGCTAATTAGCTCTACTCTGGGCAACTTCGCCCCCCTGCGATTTTTTTTTGTCCTTCCTTCCTATGAAAGCAGCTTTCTGCTATGGGAGGCACTTCTACCCTGGAATACCTTATCTTGTATGTTTTCATCCTTAGATTTCCTATTCCTTTACCTTTCTCCTATACAGGGGCCTATAACGGGGCCTTTGCCCTGTTTAGCTAATCTTGTTTATCTAATCTTGTTTATCTATTCTTGGATAGGTTCATCCTGTGGCTTTCTATTTCTTTATGCCTTGTTAATATTTCTTTATGCCTTGTTAATCCTTCGGTGCAAGCCAGGGAATTCCTAAACTTATTCCCCACAGGTGCCAAAGAAATTATTGGGGAAAAGATTGATTGTTGAACAACAGATATACAGATATTTACTGTTGAACAACAGATATACAGAATATTCATCTGCATGAATATCTGTATGCAGATAAATGAACTCATGTCGTCATTTTACATCATAAAGAAAAATTAACTCAAAATTTTATCATTAATTTAAGTGTAACTCTAAAATAATAAAGCATTTGGAAGAAATCATAGTAGAAAGTCTTCAAGACTTTGGGATAAGCAAACATTTTTTTGATACTATAGTTAAAACAAGTCTATTTTAAAAAGACAAATTAGATTCCATCAAAGTTAAAAATTTTGACCTTCAAATGACACAATTAAAAAATTAAAAGATTAGCAACATAGTAGGAGAAAATGTTTGCAATACATATATGTAATAAAGGACTTGCATGATATGAACTGATCTGTCACCAGAGGGGATATTTGAATGGTTAGTGACCAATTGCAAAGATGCTTAACATCATCAGTCATTAATTTTTTAATTTTTTTTAATGTTTTATTTATTTCTATGAGAGACAGAGAGACAGCGTGAGCAGGGGAGGGTCAGAGAGAGAGGGAGTGACAGACTCTGAAACAGGCTCCAGGCTCTGAGCTGGCAGTCAGCACAGAACCCGACGCGGGGCTCCAACCCACGAACCGCGAGATCATGATCTAAGCGAAAGTCGGACGCTCAACCCACTAAGCCACCCAGGCGCCCCACATCATCAGTCATTAAAAAGTGCAAATTAAAACACCAATGAAGTACTATTTAATACCCAATAGAATGTCCATAATTAATGACAGGCAATAACAATGTTGGCTAGATGTAAAGAAATAAGAATGCTCATACGCTGTTGGCATAGCCACTCTAGAATGTGTTTACTCAAGGGGAATGAAAACACACTTGCACACAAAGACATGCACGTGAATGTCCAAAGCAATATCACTCAAAATTTTACAAAAGCGGAATCAACCTAAATGTTAATCAGCCGCTGAATAGGTAGGCAAAATATCATCTCAATATAATGGGATACAATTCAGCAATGAAACAAATTAACTTGTGATACATGCTACATCATGAATGAACCTCAAAAATATTATGGTAAGTGAAACAATCTGGACACAGAGGCCACATTTGGATGATTCTGTTGATATACAATGTTCCAAAATGCAAATTTATAGTATCAGAAAGTAGCAACAGAAGTGCCAATGGTTTCCTGGCACCAGAGGTAGAATGAGGCTTAACAGTAAGTGACCATGGAAGATGTCATGGGGAATGAAAACATTCTGAAACTGATTTATGGTGATGGTTGCGCCACTCAGCAAAGTTGGTAAAGATCACTGATTTGCAAATTTGAAATGGGTGAATTTCATGATGTGTAAAATGTATTTCAATAAAGCTGTTAAAAATATATGAAGAATTTCACCTTAAATTGTGTGAATTTGCTCCCTGGATGATGGCCAGGATAATTAAGTATGCATGTTAGAATCCATAAGTCTGGTCAGCTTTTATAATATATAGTTTTTCTGATTTGCTAAAGAGTAACCTAATACTGCATGAGAAAGAAGATTAGTGCTTCAGAGTTCTGGCCAAATGGCTTCAAATTATTGATAAATGTTGTCAGTTGAAAACATCACCCCACCCCCCAACACCCAAAAACATACTCCAGGTTTCTGTAGTGGCTTAGGCTTAAATCTGAATTAGTATAACATTATTTCATTTAGCTTATTTCTATGTCTCTCTCTTTGAATAAAATACTTGAGAATTTAAAATAAACTCTAGATATTTTTAAAATGAGCATCTTTACAATAGAATCTAAACTAGTCGCTTGGGAGGAAACACGAGGACCATAATATATTTTTCTCCTTCGCTTAACACTCAGCCTCAAGCTAACGAACAAGGTCATTCTTATTAAAAGGAGATTTGGCATGATTTGTTTCTCCAGAAACTAAAGTTAAAAAAGCATGGTTAAGATCAATTGTCTGAAAAGATTCTGAGAACGTTCAAGAACAATGTATCCTGCTCTTTCCTTTTTTGGTGTAGTAAGTGATAACAGCAACATTTTGTTACTACATAATGTTCTTTTGCAGCTATATGGTCTGTGCCAGATATCAACTTGTTAATTATTTTTGAAGGTTAAATAACAATGATCAGTTTTCCAAGTCACTTTTCCTAAACCTAGAAAAACTGTTATTGCTTTATATGTCATACTTTCAACATAATTTTCATGAAGAGAATCTCCGGAGAACAATACATTTCTCTAGCTGGAAAACAAGAGGGATGGAAAGAATTTAGCCAATACATATTTTTAAAAAATAATAAAGGGAAGCAAAAATATTGTATACCCATGGCAATCAAAATATTTAAGGTATGTAAAATATTTTTGGGTAAATGTCTTAAAAGAGATTAACCATAATTTTCAAAAATCTTTCCGTGTTCTTGATGTGTGTTTGTATTATTCAGTTGCAGCCATTCTTGAATAGCTGTCAAGCTGCCAGTAATTACTGGGTTACTAGGATTTTAGCATGCTCTAGAGAATATACAGGTCTACTAGGAGACTCAGTTGCAGATGAGAGAACTGTTCAGACACCAAGGCTAAGAGGGATGTGCCACAGAATAGCTTCATAGCTATTGTGAAGTGTATAAAGCACCTTTCAACAATCCCTTATTATGAAAGATCTGCTTGACTTCCTCCCAAGCCCCTAGTGCCAGAATCCAACAGCCTGGAACCCTCTGAAAGCATCTGCCAGAAATTACATCAGATTTTACCCAGAGAACACTGAAACATGTGAACAGCGCATTTCAGAAGCCAAAAGACAAAATACAGGAAGGACATAAATATAAATTCAGCATCTGTGTGAAAGGAAATATCCCTGCATATCTCCTTAGCTGCAGAGGAAGAGAGTAAAAGAAAATATTTTTGTTTATTTATTTACAACACCGGGTCAAGAAACCTTGAATTTGACCAAGTAGCCATATTTCAAATATAGTTGAAAGAGAAATCAAACCAGTAGAAAAGTAGTAGGTTATAAAGAAATTAAATGGTGTGTGACTCCTTTGGACCACTAAAGCTTTCTTTCCTTTTTTCAGTGTTATTTTAATTTGTCTACTAAAACTCTCTATGCCTTCATTTCTTGATCTGAGAAATAAGGATATTTTAACAATTCAGATGTTTCATACATGTTGGTAATCATTTGTTACAAAGCTTGGGAAACTAATTTGAAATGAAAAATATATACAGACTTTATTTCTATTTTATGCATAGATGTTAATATGGAAGAAATGTTCAGAACTAGTTTGCTGTTGGACTATCAGGAACTTTATTTTACTGAATTAACTTTTTTCTCTCTTCAGTTGGTGATTTATGTCTCTTAATTTGATATAGAAAATAAAAAAAGGTATAGTGATTATTACTAAAATCTAGGAGTGTAAAATTTATTTTGTGGTAGTAGAAATGACAAAAGTAATAGTATTTTAAGCCTGAAGATGAAAACCAACAGCATTAACATCACAATGTTCTATTACAGTGACTTTTTTGGTCACCATAGTCTGCAGATTAAAATAAGATACTGTATGTGAAGTCTGGTGCACCAAAGGTTTTCAGGAAAGAGTGATTCCTTTCTAACAAAGACAGTTTTGAATTTATTTCTCATATCGAGACCAAGAGCCACTTACCAGTATGACTCATCTATCCCTCCCCTTGCTTTTCTACCCTTCTCTTTGAGACTTTGAAGAATGCAAGATGGAAGAAGGAATAAGAAACTGGGTGTCCAGGGCCTTTGTGTTAAGCCTTGCTTCAGCCACTGGCATGACATGACTGTTCTCTGGAGACCTCATTATTTTTCCAATAGTTTTCTGAAGGATTCCATCATGCCACAAATGTTATCTGAACCAAAACCAGGGTGTTCATGAATCACAAGTGTACCTTTTTGTCTCCTCATACTTTAAGCACCAACTTGAATGCACTTTGTGAGGCCTTCCATGCATCCTTTCTCACAAACCTAATCATGCCACCTTTGTGGGCCTATTGAATTTTGCTCATTCTATTGGAGCATTAGGGATCATCAGATCAGTTTCTTATTGATATGTCTCTCTAATAGACTGAGTAGCTTTGTCTAGAGACAATGGCTTCCTCAGGTCTGTATTCTCAGTCTTTTCCATAGTACCCATCCTACTCTACAAATATTTGTTGAGATGCATGGATATGGACGAAGAGGGACTTATATAAACAAACTCTGTTAATCTCTTTTTTCTCTTTCATTATTTTTAAGCTTTATGGAAGTGTAATTGATCTAAAAATACTGCACATATTTAATGTGGACATTGTGATAAGTTTAGACATATGCATTCACCTTTGATATCATCACTATAATCAAGGCACTAAACATATCTATTACCTCCAAAAATTTCCTGAGTTTGTGTGTGTGTGTGTGTGTGTGTGTGTGTGTGTGTGTGTTTTATAGTAAGAACACTTAACATGAGATCTATCTTGGTAACATATTTTATTTTTTAATTTGTTATTTATTTATTTATTTATATTTAAATGTTCATTTATTTTGAGAGAGAGAGAGTAAGAGAGTGAGCACCTGCATGTGAGTGTTGGGGAAAGGCAGAGAGAGGAAGAGAGAATCCCAAGCAGGTTCCACTTTGACAGGAGCCTGGCATGGGGCTTGATGTCACAGAACCGTGAGATCATGACCTGAGCTGAAATCAAGAGTTGGACACCTAACTCAGTGAGCCACCCAGACACCCTTCTTTTTAACATTTTTTAAAATACCCCATACTGTATTGTTAACTTCATGCAAAAATGGAGGATATGATGTTTGTAGGACTTAAAGCATGAATGTAGGTGGGCACCAAGAACTACTGAAATTAAAGAGCTGAATGCAGTGAGGAATCTCTTCTTATTTGAGCTAACCATATTTGAAACATCTGCTTCCTTCTTTGTTGTACAGTGGATCTCTAGAACTTATTCATCATGAATAACTGAAATGTTTAAGTTCTTGTTCTAGTCTTACTCCCTCTGGAGTAAGTATGAGAATTTTATAAATGGATTTTTATAATAAAAAGAATCGTAAACATTTTTGCTGACAAGGGCTCTTGTCAGCAGACGTAATCATCTTGCTAATTCAAGTTAATTAGAGCCCCTTACTCTTTATCTCTTTGTCTGAATTTGTCTGAATGTTTGAGTTGAGCATCTCTAAGATTTTGCTTTAATATTGAATAAGAAAATGCTCTCATTTTTCCTTTTTCCTTTAAAATGAAACAATGGCTTTAAAATATTTTCATATGACAAATTAGACTGCTTTTGTATATAGTTTTCCTTGTTTTACCAAGTAATCTCTAGATCCAGGTTTTAAGCAGGCAGCAATTTTTGTTTAATATAAATTGAGCATGAGATCTGGAATAACCAGATAATGCAGTTCCCTTTCTCCTCCCGTCCCTCTCTCCTCCCTCCCTCTTTCCACCTTCCCTCCCTCCCTCCCTTCCTCCCTTCTTTTCTTCCTTCCTTCCTTCCTTCCTTCCTTCCTTCCTTCCTTCCTTCCTTCCTTCCTTCCTTCCTTCCTTTCTTCTCTCTTTCTTTCCACCATTCATTCATAAGACATAAGACAAGTTGTTTTTTTCTCAAAGATGCCACTGTCCAGATTTTATTGTCATTGTAGACTTATCATTTGCTTGCAATTTTCCTATCCTAGGAGATAATATTAGGCTTTTAATCAGTAAAATATGTTTATAACTACTATGAAAACTTGAGAATTATAACTATTTAATTTGAGTGTGCAGCACTACATGTACACAAACCCATGTATGGGTGTGCACACACACACACACGCGCACACACACACACACACACACACTCTTGTTTGATTGATTTTGCTGTTCCTAAATGTGTAGCATTGTCCTCCAGACCCTACTCTACCAATATGAGCATCACGTCTGGGTAAAAAGATAAAAAAATCTATAAAGTCCCAAAATAAACTTATCCTTGGTTAAATTCTGAGAAGACTCCAGCAGAAGTGGAAGGTACCATGGGCTGATGAGGGACTCTTGTAAATTTGAGGACTAGTAGTGCGCTGTTAAATAGCTCTTATAAAGGTAAAATTTTTGCTAGGTTATACTTTAGACATAAGAAATTATGTTTTATTTATATACATAATATATATGAGTGAATGATTTTGAATACAGAATTGTCACAAGAGATTCACTGCTTACCTAGTATGCTCATTCTTGCCTGTGAAACTTGACCTGTCGCTTGGAATTACTTCTCTCACATCAAAAATACCTGAAAGAATTATTTTTGGGACATATGACAATAAAAAGAATATAATTGTTCAACTTAGTGAATGGAACGATTCTTTATATAGTCACCAAGCTATTAGTATTAAGATAGTTACATAGAACAATCTATAGGCTCCACATAACTAATAATATATTGTTGAAATTCTTAACCACGTATGTTAGTTCAAACTTTTTCATTGCAAACACAAGAAACATATTTATACTAGCTTATGCAAAAATGGAGGATGTTTGTAGGACTTAAAGCATGAATGTAGGTGGGCACCAAGAACTACTGAAATTAAAGAGCTGAATGCAGTGAGGAATCTCTTCTTATTTGAGCTAACCATATTTAAAAAATCTGCTTCCTTCTTTTCTCCTTGATTTTGTCTTCACATTCTCTCCAGATTAGCTAGCCTACTTCTTTGATACTCATGGTGGCAAAATGGCAGTTAAGAGTTTCGGAGGCTCCCATGTTATCTCTTTATCATTTCAGTTCCAAATTTTAAAAGAAGGGGTTTCATTGGCTCATTGGGTCATGCTCCCATCTCTAGAACAAGTGTCTCTGCCAAGGAGTTATATTGTTAATATTCGCTTTGTTACTGCACATGTCAGTTGTTAACACCAGGCCACTTGAAGTGGGCATAGGTGTGATGGGACTATGGATTTTTAATTCCCAACAGTATAGGAAGGATCAGAATGTGCAGTCCTCCACCACATGTAGGTTTTGTTCAGGTGATTTCTCTTTTCTGGAAAGCTGTACCCAGGCTTTGTTTTGTTTTTATTTTCACTCCTTGAAAAGAGAACTATTATTGCAAAAACTGACTTATTTTCTGAGTTGTACTACTTCCCACCCCCTCTGATATCCTCACCCCCAATTTTACTGTCACTGCTGATCCTGAAATTTTACTGCCTTGCAATTTCATATCCAGCAAATTAGACACTTTATTCTCTTAAAAATCTTAGGTAACAAACTGTTCCAATGAGACATTGATTCAATTGATGAACATTCATGTGTCTGTTAAGCTCCTTCTCTAAAGATTGGTGTTCCCTTTGCTCAAGTAATAGGATGTACACTAGAGTACACAAGTCAAATTCTTGTATGCCTCCCTGAGGTTGTTTTCTCCCATAGGGTCTGACTCACTCTCTCTGGGAAATCGATCCCGGTTTCACTGCTGTTAGCACAGCAGCAGTGGCTTTGGCAAGGGTGTGGCAGGTGGTCACTCTAATGTCTGCCAGCTGTGATTCTGGCCAGCTGCAATAAGAAGGAACCGAATGCATCCATAGATGGTATATACCAACTCCACAATGAATATTTATGTTACTTACGCTATGTGTGGATTTGTTTATATGGATTGTCTGTATGTAATCCAAATATATGGTAACTTTATATCAATTTTGGTATGATAAAAGAGTTTCTCAGAAATCCTGCACTATGCTCTATGTGACAGATACGTGTCCACCATTTTAAGAGAGGCATGCATTTTAGCCTTTTCTGTAAGACATTAATCTAGGTGGCAGAGTCTGATTAGGTAGCAATTGGGTTTACTTTCCCCAAAGAAGGCTGCTCTGACAGACCTGTTTGGAGTCTGTTCGGGATCAGTGCTCACACAGAACAAGTTTCCCAGCTGCCCTCCTTTCTCTCCAAAATGACATCAACTGTTAGATAAATGTGTCAGTGGAAATTATGGTGGTTTTACAGAAACCTCAGGAAACTCCTCTCATGAATATAAACAGCATTGGGGGAAGCCGAAACCTCTATTTTTTTTTTTTTTAAATAGAAATAGGAATTGTTTGAGAATAAGTGCTATTTGATGCTTTGTAAGTTGTGGGCATTTAAAATGGCAAATATCCTCAGAAGCTCTTTTCCTAAAGCTGTGGCATAAATCTTTCTTACTCTGATAAAAGGTGGGGGTGGACAAACTGCAGAATTCAAGGTTCTAATTTTACAAGGGCATGTTGGCTTATAAGGGACAGTTTTGCAAATAACATATCTTTCAATTCCCCCAACATTTATGTAATCAATTCTAGAAAGATTTGTTTTTTTTCACAAACTATTGTTTAGACTATGACTCAAACAAGGGTAAAAATGAGCTACAGGAACCTCAATTATAATTATGTGAATAAAAGAATTAGTATAGTAGCATGTTTACTTTGGAAAGGAAAAAGAAAGTCTTCCTTAGCGAGATAATGGGCATAATACATATAGAAGATAATCCTGCTAATAACTATAGCAAAACAGGAGGTAAAACATTGGCAATAAAAAGGCAGTAATTACCTGTTTTAAGATGCAAGCAGTTCCTGTCTTTGATCACAGGAGAGCACTGTTCATCTACGTTTGTTTTAAGGGAATAACTAGAGACTTTGAGATCCAGAAGAGGTTTGATTTGGCAAATTATATAGCCCTTATTATTGAATCATAGCTATAAAAGAGAAATACAGTCTTCTCATAGAAAAAAATGAATATATATGTACAAGATTTTGTAAGCTGTTACCGGGCTAGCCCTGAAATCAATTGGCAGAAACGCACATATATGAGTCTAGTGCAAAGATGTAAGACTCGAAATCTCTAACAGTATTTCCAAGATGCATCTCCTCTCTGAAAGACAAGTAATTTATTTCATGTTTTGTAATTTGAGTCTTTCATTTAAGAACTGTTCTCAAACCAGTGACACTTAACATAAATATTTGGTAAACATAAGTATCCAAAACAACCTATGAATGGTCCCTGTGGACGTTGTATGCATGTTTCTCAGTCAAGCAATATATGAGACTGTATTTCAAACTATTTTTTTCCTTTGCAGGAATCAGAGATTTAGCAAAAGATGTGACTATATCTTATGGAGACATTTAGCAAAAGATCTGATCATTCTCAGACACAGACACGGAATACTATCTTAAAGATTATTGACATCAATTAGATAAGAAAATTGTAGTATTTCTAAATCATTTAATTTGGAGATGACAGTGTAAATAGGATTTAAATTTATCCTACCAAAAATTCTAGATAGAAATTAATTTGAGTGTACAAGCTGTTTTTCTTCATTACTTTCTAAAGTTAAATCCAACTCCTTTGATATTGGGAGCTTCAATGGCACATAATCAGGACATGGCCAGAGGAGTAGCTTGAGTTTACCAATTCCATCATTTCTTGTTCTCTCTTTAACCCAGAACTCCCACCCCCTCATTTCAATTCTTTTCTTGCCTGGATTTTCAGCTTTGATGGTCATAAAGTTGGATTCTTCTATACTTAAAATAGCCATTGATATTTATTGAGAATTTAGCTGGCGAGATCAGAGTCTGAATCTCCCCACTTCCATAAGTATCTGTCCAGGAGCATGAGAGAAGTGTTCCCTAGAATTCTCTAGAGCACACCCTTGCAAATGAAGAAAAATTGTCCAAGTTAAAAAAGATGAATCTTGCTGTGATCCCTGTTACAGCCCTGCATTCTCTGCTCTCCCTCATCCATTTAAACAGGCAGTATCAGGGAGTGAGGTTTAAGTGGGTTCCCTCAAGATTAATTTTCTCAAATATTTTATTAGGAGATTTCCCCATATTTGTGAATTGGAAATGCCTGGAGTGTTAATTTAAAAACATGTAATACCAATATCCTGGGTAGATACGGTCTGAGAGCAGTAGGGGCAGCATGTCTGCTGAAAAGTTTTATGTAGTATTAGTCTTCCCCTTCATATGAAATCATCTAGAAGAAAGGTAGAAAATAAAAATCTTTAAATAATTTGGACCATGTTTTTGGAAAAGAAACTTCATACTTTTTACTTGAACATTAGTGATGAATGATTTCTAGTTGTGCCTTTCACTAGATACTGTCCTTGAGTTGTGGGTTTATTTTTCTTTTCAAAAGGATAACTATCAGTGTACTAAATTGATTTAAAAATTTTTGAAGATGCCCACAATTTTAAATGTATTAGCCATAACATTCAAATCTGAAGAACATTGAAGGTGATTTCATGACAAAATAAAGCATTTTTAAAGAAAAGTATCACAGATAAAGCTAAGACACAGATAAAGTTAAGAAACTTATGGAAGTAGGTAAATTCTGTGCTAAAATCTAAAAAGATACATTTCTTAGTATGAAGTCAGCATTGTATATCAATATGAAATGAAACTGAATACAGAAGAATCCTTTTAACTGTGTAAAAATCCCTATGCTTATGCTGGGTGGGTTAAACTGAATAGATTTAGAAAATGTGAAGCGAGTTTAAAATAGCATGCTTAGAATAAAGACTCTGGAGGGTGAAACTTTCTCCCAGTCATCAGAGAAAGAATTGAGTGATACTTTTTAAAGATCTTTTTTTCCTATTATAGAATTAACTACTGGCTCTCCCTTTGTAAAAATATACTGTTTCTTTTCTTAAATTTTTTTCTAATATTTATTTATTTTTGAAAGAGAGACAGAGCCAAAGCATGAGTGAGGGAGGGGCAGAGAAAGACAGAGACGCAGGATCCGAAGCAGTCTCCAGGCCCTGAGATGTCAGCACAGAGCCTGACATGGGGCTGGAAGTCACAAGCTGTGAGATCATGACCTGAGCCAGAAGCTGGAAGCTTAACCTACCTTAACCTACTGAGCCACCCAGGTGTCCCTATACTATGTTTCTTATAACTACATGTTGTTACTTAGTAGTGTTCATCCTTCTTTAATTCTTAGTTTCAAAATTACTTTTGTGGAGACGAAAGTATGTTTTCTCCTGGAGACTTTTTTTTAACTTTTTTTTTTTTTTTCCTAAGAGAGACAGCACGAGCAGGGAAGGATCAGAGAGAGAGGAAGACACAGAATCTGAAGCAGGCTCTAGGCTCTGAGCTAGCTGTCAGTACACACCCCGATGCTGGGGCTCGAACTCACGAACCTTGAGATCATGACCTGAGCCGAAGTCAGACATCCAACCGACTAAGCCACCCAGGCTCCCCACAAAGAGACTCTTTGTAACCTAAGTCATAACAAATCTCTTTTCCTCCAGTATTTTTCTAGTTTGATTTTATCATGATTGTTTTTTTTTTAAATTTATTTCTGAGAGAGAGAAGAGAGAGAGAGGCAGCATGAGCAGGGGAGGATCAGAGATAGAGGGAGATACAGAATCTGAAACAGGCTCCAGACTCTGAGCTAGCTGTCAACACAGAGCCCGACATGGGTCTTGAACCCATGAACCGTGAGATCATGACCTGAGCCAAAGTCAGACGCTTAACCAACTGAGCCACCCAGGTGCCCCTATCATGATTTTTAAAAAGCATAAGGATTGATATCTTCTTAAAGATAGAGTTTTCAGTCAGAAATGAGATGAACTATAGAGTCAAATCTTTCCAAGTTTTTAAAGCATGCTTCATTTAAGGAAAGTTTAAGGAATTTTGTGTTTAACCTTTGATTTAAGCCTGTTAGAGATTAGTTACCACTAAGATAATGACTTTTTAAAATCTCTTTCTTATATATAATATTTGATATCTGCAATTTTTGAAACATATTTCACTTTTTATTTTTAAATGCTCAATGTCCAATATATTTGAGGTGTGATACTCTAAAAATATTAATATGGTGGGGGTTTTACAAACATCAGAAGGGGATTCAGCTAATGAGCTGTCGAAAGAATGATACTTCTCTTTATAATGACCATCTACAATGGGATGTTGGTTGTTATGGTCAGATAATGTAGTGATTGCATAAAATACTTTTCTATAAAATTTCTCCTTTGGGAAATATTCAGATATTAACTTCCAATTTTTATAGTAATGAACTATCATGTTAAATACTGGAGGAGGGCGATAAGATTTCAGTCTTCTCAGTTGCTTAATAATAGTAAAAGTTGATGCAATTTTAATTCTGAGAATAAAGCAACACATTAAAAAAATTAAAAACACAAGGAAACAAAAAATGAGAAATGTTGCTAGGATATAAATGAGGTTTATAGGTTATGGGGAAAACCTGATTATTGTGCCAAAAAAGATTTGTGTTAAAGACATATATGTCCTCAGTCTTACTGAAAAGAAGAAAACTTTTTTCTGTACTCATGGAATTGACTGTTAAACAAGTTTCTGCTTTTAAAATAGAAATGGAATTAGTTTCCCTTTGAAGTTGTTCAGTGGTATACTCTAAACACATTTTCAAAGTACTTTTCAATACTTGGGTCTCATTCTCTCTTCACAAGTTTCTATAGGAGGACCGGAGGAGAGTTCTGCAATCTTCACAAAGTCTCATTTAATCCAAAGTCAGAGGTTGGACTTTGGTCCAGTGGTCTTGGTGGAGAAGCAGGTCTTTGGCTGCTTTTCAAATTGTACAAAAAATTGCAAGGTCTTGCCTGCAATCAGTTCTGCTCCAGAGTTTGACCTAAATTTCCTGGAAAAAAAAATACTGATAATTAGAGACACCAAGCTCTCCACTACAGCTCCTGCCTTGTGAGTGTAAAACACTAGTGTATGTAAAACAGATAAGAATGGTCAATGCTTTGTCATGTTTTGAACAACACAGACAATTTATGAATGACTCCACTTCAGAGAATGTTGCAAAAACATGGTTTGTGATTCACTGTACTGTTAACTTGCTGAATTAAAATGAGATTCTTCTATTAACATTCCCACATGCAAATGATAAACAAGCCTTGGAGAAAAAAAAAAAAAAAGAATAAGAGGGAGAAAGCATTTGCCGGCCCCCACAACATATTTTTATTTAGATCTTCCTTCCTAAGGCTAGTAATAAAAGCATGAAGTCAGCATTTTTTTTAAAAAATAGGATTGTATACTTTTATTTTCCCCAAGCAAAACAGCAAGTGGTTATTTCCATGCCTGCATATCAGTATCATGAATAACTTAATATATGTATAACTTAAATATGTTCCTGACCTGGTAGGCAATTGCTTGGGCAGTGAATCAGTTGGAGGCCCATCAGAAGCAAAGATGTCCATCTTGTTCTCCAAAACTGATTTAATCAAACCCATTTTAAAATCTCTACTCTTTACAAAAGGGTATACATTGTAGTTTAAAAATGATGAAATATTAAGGTTTCAAGGTAAGGAATCTTGGGTTGAAAATCGACTTTCAACTCTTAATGTGTGATATTAAGACACTTATCTGCTCTAAGCTTGAATTCTTAAATTTGTGAAAAGGCCTAATATTCATAGCTTAATGTGAATAGGAAGATAGGCTGAATGTTTAGAAGCACATTGGAAGTTCCAAAGCACTATGTTGCTATTATTACTAGTTCTAACAGAAAACAAATACAGTGGAACTTCAGAAAAATACTATTTCTAATTCCTGCATGCTTATTATATTCTTTGCATGATATATAACTAGATAATAAAGCAAGAGGACTCTCTGTTGATAGAATGGAAAGCAAGATAATGATTATTGTATGGAAAATAGGGTCATATCTTTGAATGCTATTTACCTCCTTATATCTAATGACATATCTTAAATCTTGAGCAAATGGGAACATCACAGCAGTAGAATAGATGATATGGACTGCCAGACTAGTATATTTAGAACAGTGACTCTGTCAAGCTGTTTGTGTTTCAAATCATGGATCTGCCACTAGACATGCAACCTTTGCAAAATTTTTTTCTGGTTCCTCTGCCTTGTCTTTTTTCTGTAAAATGGACATACTTATAGTTCCTAGCCCATAGAGTTATTTTATAAATGAAATGGAATAGTGCAATTTCAATAAAGCCCCTCCCCTTGCCTCCAGAACATGGCACATAGGACTCAATGATATTATTGTTATTATCTTTGTACTCAGTATCATCTAAGTATCCCTTTAGTTTTCTGGTCGTCTTATTCTTTCCCCAAATTAGTATGTATATATAAGTTGTCTTTGTATTGACTTAAAACACAAATGCACAGCTTCTTTGAAGAACTCAGGTTTCTTTTTATAAATTTCATTCTTTTTCTTTTTTTCTTTTTTACTTACCTTCCTTCCTCCCTGCCTCCCGCCATTCTCCCTCCCTCCTTTCTTTCCTTCTCCCTCCCTCCCCTCTGTATATATAGCTCTCTTGTAAAGGCCAAGCATGACCATAAGCCATTTCTGACAACTGTGTGATGTGGTGGGAAGGCCTCTGGCATAAAAGATCTGGCTTCAAATCATGGTTCTGATCAATCTTAGACAAATTGCTTTACATTCTTTGACTCTCAGCTTTTTCATATGTATTATGTGAGAAAAAAATTCCTATTTTTGAAAGAACATATGCAAGCTTCCTGGCAGATAATGGATATTCTGAAAATGGTGGCTATTAGTATTATTAGTTTTCTTTCATTGTTTAGAAACTTGGACTATTTTCTGATCATTCTGAAGTTAGTTATCACATTACCATATAGAACACAGGGATAAGTATGCTTTTAGAACTTCTGTAATACGTTGTCCATTAACAGTGGTCTTAAGAGCTTAATGTATTGGTGTAATCATGACATTGCAGAGATCTGTGCCATCTCCTATATTAGGGATTTTTTACTCAGAGATGTAGCTTACTGGGTCCTGTCCCTAGGCCTCCAGAAGGTAGTTTCTTTTGAAAACAATAAGACATTTTTTAGGGGAGTATGTGATGCTGTAACCTGGTACTATTGCTGCAAGATGGAGCCTTTTATAACATTTGTTGTCTATTTCGACTGCATCTAAGTAAAATATATCACAGCCTTCAGAATTTTTTTCCTATATGGTGGAAAGATCCCCACGAGTCAACAAAGAATGCTTTTGAAAATCTTTGCAAGCTGTTCACTCTAATATTCTTTTGGACCTTGTCAGCTGCTCTTTAATAACTCTGAAATATCATGAGGTATATTTTACTGAGCATGTTGAAGAAGTAACTATCTAACTTCTTCATTAGTGAGGGCTGGTAGCCATCTGACCTGTGCCATGAATAACTAAAGCAGTAACTTCTGATAATAGTGCTTATTTCATTTCACAATAATGAATTTGACCTCTTGGGTTCTCTCAGGAAATAAATGCAGTTCAGCTGTTCAGGAAAATGTATATTATGGCAGTACTCAATTGTTAACATAGACCAACTGTGCGTTCAGTGTACTACTTTAGAGCCTTTCTTCATGGTTTTTCATTACAGAATTACATTTTTAGAAAATGGAGAATAAACATATGATGCTAGCTTCAAGGAAACCCTCAAAGCCTGTTATCTAATAGCAGTGTGTGAATCTTTGGCCTTCTTCAATGTGTCTCATTTAAACTGATGTCCTAATAGTTTTGGACCCCTTTAAATATAGTATTATAAACATTTAAAAATACAGTGGAACTATTAAGAAATAATATTATAAAGATAAGAAATTTTCCCTGACTACAAGTCAGGGAAAACATTAAGATAAATTGCAGTTAAGATTTACTTGTCCTTTACTATAGTTGAATCATGTAGAGAAGATATATGAGGTAGTCAGAAAATAACAGGTAACTAATATCCCATTATTACTGCTACTGAGTCACAAGTATTTGGTAAGGTCTTAGCATATGCAGACATTCCAAAAGCTTGTTCTAAACTGAAAGATATGCATGGGAGAATGTCTATGTTTTGTACCATAAGAATTTGTATTTTCATTCAAAGCAGTACTTTTTACTGTAATGTCTGATTTATGAAAGTGTTTGAATTTGCTGTTCTAGACTAGGATGATACAGACTAAATTTTTGCAATTATTTAGTTGTCCACTTCTTGTGATGGACTTCATTTATACCCATTTCCACTTGATAATACATGTAGGGATGAGCTCATTCTTAGGGGTTCAACAGAATTTTCAGTGAATGAAAGGAAAGCATGTAGATTTAATCACTAATGAAAAGTAAATCTGAAAAATGGAAAGGCATTTTTCTTTTTTTTTTTTAAATTTTTTTTTAATGTTTTATTTATTTCTGGGAGAGAGAGAGAGACAGCGTGAGCAGGGGAGGGTCAGAGAGAGAGGGAGTCACAAACTGAAACAGGCTCCAGGCTCTGAGCTGGCAGTCAGCACAGAGCCCGACGCGGGGCTCGAACCCACGAACCACAAGATCATGACCCAAGCAAAAGTCGGATGCTTAACCGACTAAGCCACCCAGGCACCCCAGGCATTTTTCTTTCTTATTGAATGGGGTCCAGTAGTGTCTTGAGTAACAGCCTATCACTTCGACAACAGAGTCAACTTCTTATCATTCTAAGATCAAAACTTAAATCTTCTTTATATGATTATTAGCTCATCTGTGGCTATTGTGATAGGAACATATTTTGTGTTTATTTATTACAAAAGACTTTGTGCAATGCCTCCAGAAGTATCCAGTATGTTTCTCTGACATCTTGGTATTATGTCTGTAGGAGGATATGTGCTGACAGTGAAGTTTCTCTATGGGGAAAGTGCTGGTGCTGGATACCCTTGCCATTTGAGTAGGCATCTTGTAACAGAGAAGAGTGACAACTAAAGGATGGAGTTAATCTGGGGTCAGAACCTTGGAGAGCTCTTAGGCTTTTTTAACTTTGTCCTGTGTCCACATGCAAAAATACACCTATCCACACATTTGTACATATACACAAATGGCATGTACATATAAATACACACAAATGTAAATATATACATATTATATATATACATATTTGCACAAACATAGACATATACATATATGATATATTTATATATTTGCAGATAGACACACAATTTTTAGCTGGATTCAATGTTAGCAAGGGCTTCACTGTAGAATTATCAATATGTGATGATGTGAACTTGGCTGAGGTAATGTTTTTTTTCCTCACCAAATTATGTCCTCAGGATAAGACAGTGTATAACTTTGCCACTCTATATAAAGCAGTGATGCTTCTAGATACATGTTCCTCTTGAAAATCTATTATGGTCATAATAGTACTCACTAGAATTTTTTGTGAGTCTACTATATTCCAACCAATATACTAGGTGTTTTATGTTAATTATATGGAATCCTCACAATTACTAACTAGACACTATTATTGGCATTCTAAAGTGTAGCAAACTGAGGCCTAGATAATCTGAATGATGTATGTAGGATCACTTAAGAAGCAGTTTGTGGATCATGATACATCTGGTTATAGAATCCTTGTTCATTGTATTACTCTGGGATTTGTCATTTGTCATTAAAATTTAAATGTCATATTGTTTGGTCTATCTCTTTTCTCTGTGGGTGTTGGATGTGTAGCAAAAACAATTAAAAATTTTTTCTGAGATTAATTTGGTAGGACTACTATATAATTCACATCGTTGGAGGAAAAACAATGCCAATAGCCATGACACATTCTTGTAGATGAATAAGTTGGTGCATTAAAGTTATTTAGTGAGTATCTGGCAAAGGAGTAATACTGACTACTGAGAAGTCCAGTGATCTTTCCTTTGTTTCATTCTTTTATTTCAACCATCTAAGAGTGGTGAGGGACCACCCATGCTGATTTGCATAAATGAGTTGCTATAGTAACCTTTGAGCACCTTACTAAAGGCAGCCTACTAAATGTAACCTTTATCTTTATGAGAGCAATATATTTCATCTGTTTTATGGGTTATGAGAGTTATGTGTCATTTATGTCCTCAAGGTGTTTGACTATATTATGAAGTCAGAATAGTTTAACTTTGAAATTACATTCTCTTATGAAAGATTTCTATCTTTGAGAAAACAAAAAATGATGACTTTATTCTTAGTTTAGACTCTTAGAGAATGGGACCAAATATGACTCTATTGCTATTTTATATGCCCTCGGAATGAGCATACCAAAAGGATTTCTCCTTTTTCAATTTTTCCACTTTGGAGGAATGTTATTGCTTTCTCCCACTTTTCAACACTATCATCATAAAATTCAAGTGAATAATTGAATTTTGAGCCTTATAATTCAGGCCAAAAATGCATTTTGGCCTCTTATCTACATATTTAAAAATTCTCAGTTTTTTTGAGGTGCCTGGGTGGCTCAGTTGGTTAAGCATGCAACTCTGATTTTGGCTCAGGTCATGATCTGGCAGTTTGTGAGTTCAAGCCCTATCTTAGACTCCAAACTGACAGTGTAGAGCCTGCTTGGGATTCTTTCTCTCTCTCTGCCTCTTCCACATTTATGCACATGTGCTATCTCTCTCAAAATAAATAAAATAAACTTTAAAAACAAATTCTGTTTTTCACTGCATTTAATGGTGAATATTAGATAAGCTATAATTAAACATAATAGAATTAGTTGATCTTCTATAGGTCCACCTTTTTATAGAATTTCTCAGATTATGTACTAATTAATTATTATTCATCAGGGTTCTATCACCTAAACATAAACAAGCATAATATAGATATAATAGCAAATGGTCTTCTTCCTGTCTCCCAGAAATGAGAGGAAAATTCCTCTTATCTTTGGGCTGAGGTTTTCATCTGCCTCCTGCATGGAGTACCCTGATCACTCTACCTCACTTTCCTGTTTATCCTTCAAGTATCAGCTTGAGTCCCACCTTTTTAGGCAAGAATTCCATTCACCTGTACTCTTCGCCTGCTCCACACTCATATAGTACTTATAATCCTTAATATTCATTTGGTAACTATATGCTTGGAAGTCTTGGAAATATCAGACTGTAGAAGTACTAAACCCAGAATTCAATATCAGTTAGAAAAACCTCATCTGAGTTATATTAGGAGTATCATTTTCACTGTTGCTATCTGTACATTGTAGCTACTATTCCTAGTGTGTATGGGATATTTAAACCAGGGTGCCTTTTGTTAATGCAAGTAAGGTTGAATAGCTTTATGTCCAAGTCTGTTGCTCTGACTTCTTTCTGAAGAAGTCTCTGCTTGGGTCTAGATCCTTATGCTGACTACTTCTTCTAAAGTTCTGAGGCACCTGGCTACTTACAAATCCTACTCCCCAGCTCTGGTCACATATTGTATAAGCCCAATTTGGATTTCCTTGCTACATGAATTGCATTAAATGATACTTCTGCCTATATGACTGAATATTTCACTTCCGTCTGATCTCTTAGTGAAACTAGCTGATACGAGTAAACTTGGATAGGTTGGCTTAGACTCTTCATTCTTTACTGAGAGTTTCTAGGCCTCCATTATGTTTCTTATTTGCTCCATCACCCCAATTTTCTGTTCAGATTCTTTCTTTCTCCTCACAATTTATGTCAAGCAGACAGGCAGGAAAGAATTAAGGGAGATAGGCTGGTAGGTGCCATGATAGGTCATTTTATTGGCATTTGGGCCCTGGCATCACAGCTTGGATTAGGGATGTTGCTCAGTCCCTGAGAGTTGTATTTGCCAAATAAAGATACCTTCCTGGCCCCAAGATGAGAATAGGAACAAGTCAGTGTACTCAAATAGAATAAAGACATTACAGAAATGGATTTCGAGCAGAAATCCATCTACAGAGGGATAAATAGTCATAGGATTCAGAATAGGAAGGGAAAACTCTATTCTGGCAGTCCTTTGTATGACTAGTGGTCAACATAGAGCACACAATGAATTTCGTGTCAACCTAAGAGAAGAGAGGACTAAAAGGAGAGGGACCCTGAGGTTAACACTGAGGCATCATGTTGCTGCGATGTTGATTTTCAATTACTCAGTTCCTCTGATTCTGATTGCTTGGAGAACCAGAAAGGACTAAGTCAACAACAGTGATTTTCTAGAAAAGATGTGAGTATGGCATAGACACTGGGTATCTATTTGACTGGTTAATACTAGGATTTTATTTTTAGTGTTTGTTTTTCTCTTTCACATTTTTATACACCTGATTATATTTTACTTATGTAAACAAGGAATTGCTTTGTGTTATATTGTAAACTTTTATTATTCAAATGACCCAGATTCATGCCAAACCCAGGGTTATATACAGGAGAACATTCAGGATTATTTAATGGGAATGATATCAGTATAATCAACTCTCAATCATTGAGGAACACTTAGATATTTTCCCTTGTGTTTAACGGCTAGTCATTTTCCCAAACCTATTAAATGAGTATATCTATGTAATATAAATAACATTTTTCATGATTATATTTAATAAGTTCTTCAGATTAATGATTTTCAAGCCTATATTGATTGGAATAGTGAGGGTCTCATGATTATTTGATACCACTAAGTTTTGAGAGTATTCTGCAATTCCCTAAAAGTCGTCTTACATGAGTCCCTTAAAGTCCTGTTTCTTGGGGCACCCGGGTGGCTCAGTCGGTTAAGCGTCTGACTTCAGCTCAGGTCATGATCTCAAGGCTCGTGGGTTTGAGCCCCGCACCGGGCTCTGTGCTGACAGCTAGCTCAGAGCCTGGAGCCTGCTTCAGATTCTGTGTTTCCCTCTCTCTCTGACCCTCCTCTGCCCACGCTGTCTCTCTCTCTCTCATAAATAAATAAAACATTAAAAAATTATTTAAAAATCCCATTTCTTTAAAATATTCATTTAAATAAATAAATTTCTGTATTCTTATGATGGGTATTGTCATTTCTGGTTTTCTTTCATCCTGCTTAAATAGCTTCATGTTTTAAAAACACCACAGATACATGCACACTCATTTTAAATGGCAAAATCTGGGTTTGGGAAACTACTTCCCCTTTTTAACATAAATCTTAATCAAAATAGGAAACAGTGCTAAGCAAGTAATTATTAATAATAATGGAAAAGAAAGAAATGTTTTATTTAGTGACTCATATTGGAGGGGGTCACCATTGTGTTGGATATCAAAACATACTTACCTCTATTTGGGAATTAACAATCATATGATATGATTAGGCAAATTGAAAAGTTACTATTTATTTAATTTTTCCTTTATTTCCTCCTTATTTCTTGCTTTTCCCCTTCTTTCTTTTTCTTCCTTTTTCCCCCTTTTCTTCCTTCCATCTCTCTGGATTTTTCTTTAATAATAAACATTATTTTATTTATTTCTAGTCTTGCATGTGAGAGAGTTGGGAAATGGTCTCAACGGCACATTTTACTCTTCAAGGTTAATGGAAGAAGGGAAGGCTCTGGACACTTAATTTTTTTCCATGAATCAGAGGATGAAATATTTTCTGGAAACCCTAAACTTTGCTAGTTAAGTAAAATTTCAAACAGTTATTAACCTGCATTCTTTCATTTATATGAAATAAAGAATAAGCTTTACTATTTTTATCCTAGCACGACTGAAACTTTATATCCATCGAACAGCTCCCTATGTTCTAGGCCCTGGCAATACTATTGCATTCTCTGCTTATATGAGTTTGGAATCATGCAATATTCAGAAGTAGGATTGCTGGATCATATGATAGTTTTATTTTTGATTTTTTGAGGAAACTCCATACTTTTTTCAATAATGGTTATACCATTTTATATTCCTACTGACAGTGTATAAAGTTTCTAATTTCTCCATTTTCTTAACAACACTTGTTACCACTATTTTCCTTTTAGTAATAGGTATCCTAAGTAGCGTGAGAGGTATTTCATTATGGTTATTTGCATTTCCCTGACTGATTTTGAGCACCTTTTTATGACCTATTGGCCACTAGTATGTCTCTTTAGGAGAAATGTCTGTTCAAGTTATTTGCTCATTTTCAGTCAATTGTTTTGTTGCTGTTAACTTGTAGCGGTTATGACACAATATGATATTGTGCACTTCAAAATTTATTAAGATGGTAGATGTCTTGTAAAGTGTTCTTACCACAAAAAAAGTCCAAAACAACAAAGTGACACAAAGCATTGAAAAGTGTTGTCTCTCTCTTTCTCTCTCAATTGTGGCAATGAGGTATTTGCATATGTCTAAACTTACCAAACTGTGCACATTAAATGTGTGATCAATTTTATATCTATAGAATTCAGTAGAGTTGTTAAAAATGAATAAGATTAATTATTAAAGGAAGTTAAGAAGAAATGAGCTTTGAAAATAATTCAGTTAAATCTCCTTAAGTTGGAGCCAATTTAGAATGTTGGACAATATCGAGAATGAAGTGAGGTTGAAGTGTTCCTCAATATTTTTTGAAGGACAAATAATTATTTCAGTATAATAACTGTGTGAATGTGTTAAGCATTCTTCCTTTCAACTGCATTTAAAATGTTCCATTCATTATTATTTTTTCTTTTTTTGTTCATAACAATCTCCCATTAGTAACAACAGTGATAATAAACAAACTGTAGTGGATTAATAATGTTTTCCGAAAACTCATGTGCTTCCCCAAACCTCAGAATGTGGACATTTTTGGAGAAAAGATCCTTGTATATGTAATTAAGATATGCTTAAGTTAAAATGAAGTGATATTGGAGAAGGGTAGGCCCTTAATCCATCATGACTGATGTATTTATATGAGGAGGAAAAGAGACACAGAGACGCACAGGGAGGATGACATGTGATAATAGAGGCCTAGATTGAAGTGAAGCCTAATTTTCTGATGTTTATTATGTAAAATATAATTCTTACACTTTATATAAACATTTTAATAAACTCAAGTTAGTGACTTACTGATAATTGAGTTGAGATGAAAAATTAGAGGAAAACCATATCTCTAAGAAAGTTTCCCATTCATTATCTACACTAGGAACAACTTCCCAAAGGCAATAACCAGATGACAGATGAAAATAACTAGTGCCCTGTCATCTTTCATAGGTTAAGGAATTAAAATACCTTTTTCCATCATGGACTGGAAAAAAAATCTACCATAGAATTTTTTAGAATCCTGAAAAAAATTTTTTTGATGATTCAAGAATTTGAAATATGTAGACCTACTTTTACCTACTCCTTCATGTTTTAAAAATATGTTTCGATTTTATTTGTCAATTATACATCAATAAAGCTAAAAAAAATTAAGTCCCAGGATCTATTTGGTAAACCTTAGAACCATGTCACTCAGTGGCACAAACAAAGCAATTACAAAGGAAGAACAAACAAACATAAAGTTGAAATTTTTTTCAAACTTCACATGGTAATTAAGTAGTTATTACACATTAGTATAAATGAAGAGTCTGTGTCCATGGGGCTGTATTGGACAGCATCATGTTTTCAGAAGCATTCATTTATTTTTTTTAATAGTTTATTCATTTTTGAGACAGAGAGAGACAAAGCTCGAGCTGGGGAGGGACAGAGAGAGAGGGAGACACAGAATCTGAAACGGTCTCCAGGCTCAGAGCTGTTAGCAAGGAGCCCGACTCTGGGTTGAACCCACGAACCATGAGATCATGACCTGAGCGAAGTCAGACGCTTAACCGACTGAGCCACCCAGGTGCCCCAAGAAGCATTCATTTAAAAAGTCACTATAATGGGGTGCCTAGTTGGCTGATTCACGGGAAACTCAAACCTGCAACAGCCCAGCAACTTCTCTAACCTTTTGAATAATCATCCTACAATGGAAATAACAATGTTACACACTAACTTTAATTCTGTTCCTGCTAAGATACCATGAGGTAAAAGGAGAGTTCAGAAATATTCCTTCATTTTAAGACAAATATCATACCCTGTGAATTTAGATAACTGACCAAAATGCTCTCTGTTATTGTAATTTCTATTAATCAAAAACATTTTCTTGAGGAAACTTTCACAAATTTATATTTTTGTAAATTCAGATTTTAATATATTCATTTAGAGTAGTCTACATGAAAATTTTAATACATTCAGAAGATTTATTGATGGAATATTTTGTAAATAAATTAACAATAGGATTTCTTTAGATAACCACGGACCAGACCTTTATTATATCATTTATTTTACCCTAGATATTTCTTCAGAACTTTCTTGGAAAAAAAACAAGTATGAGAAAGATTTTACTCAAAGTTGGCACTGATTTGCCTGGTTCTGGATACATTTATGCTCCAGAAGGTTGAGAACTCTGATTATAATAGCTAAAATGATAATAGTAGCTAACACTTATAGACACTACGTGGCTTTTTTATATCAAGGAATTTTACCTTTACAATGACTCTGAGACTAATTTTAATTAGTCTTCTAATTTTCAAAATAGAAAAACAGAAGCCCAGAACATTTAAATCAGTCTAGGCTAAACAGCCAGTAATACAGCCAGGATTTGAAGTAGTCAATATGGCTCTAGGGTCTATACTCTCAACCACTCCAGCTGCATCTTTTATAAAAATCGTGTCCTCTCATTCAGGTTGACAATTTGTGCAGACCTGTTGGCAATGTGACTTCATGTCAGTTTCTTCAATCTATGAAACTGGAATGTTATGTTCAATATTGAATTACAGAGTAGAATGGTAAATGATCAAAACTCACTGTAAAGGGTTATTTTTGGTATACATAAACTTAAGGCCTTAAGAAACTATCAGATAACTTAGGTAGAAGTATATATATGTATTTTTTTCACTTAAAATCCAGATAATTGTGTCAAGCAATTTAGATTTGGTTTGAATTTCAAAGTAGTTTCCCACTTCACATTGTAGAAAATACATATTCTTTACTGGCTAAATGTATTCAAAGCTCTTGAACACGGAATGTTACAATGCATAACACAATCTTTTTAAGTGTCTTGCTTGACATCTCAACTTTTATTTTAAAAAATTGAAATCATGTTATTCATCATATGGTCATACAAATAAAGTCTAATGACCCATTTTGTGCATAGCATGATTTATCACTTTTCTTATTTTATTTAGACGAGGAATGCTATGTAGAGAACAACGATTTGCATCTCTATAATGGTATCTGCCTAACTTTTGAAAGATACAAGGATAAAATTCTATTAAAATTCTCAGTAGAGAAGTTTAGTAGAAAAATGTACAGACTACACTTCATATGATAATTATAGGTCTTAATTTAAGTTTACTTATAGAATACAGATTCAAAGAGCATTTTTTACCAAACACAGGATGTGGTGTACTTTTCACATAGAAAACACTCAAATTTCTGTTTTTTAACTAGAAAAACTTTTACTAAAACATTTTTGGCTATTTTACTTATACTAAACTTTTATTTTTTGTCCCAGTGAGATATTTTTTCCAGTTATGAGTAGGATATGGAAGAAAAAATTTGAATTTTAATAGGCAAAGTAAATAGAAATGATTCTTTTAAAATTCATGTATAAATAATGTCTATATAGATTCAAATATAGTTAATAAAAAATCATTTTCCCTTCCCTATTGAGAGTGAAAGAAATTTATTAGAGGATTTAAAAATAGTTGAAAGCTTTTCCATGTCATATTAATGTTTAATGGCAAATTTATCACCTTTTTCTTTGTGTAATTCTTTTTATTATTTCATTTCATTTCATTTTGTTGTTTATTTATTTTTGAGAAATAGAGAGACAGAGCATGAGCAGGGGAGGGGCAGAGAAAGAGGGAGACACAGAATCCAAAGCATGCTCCAAGGCCCTGAGCCAGCACGGTTCCTGTCGCGGGGCTTCAATTCACCAACCATGAGATCGTGACTGGTGCTGAAGTCAGTCGCTTAACCAAATGAGCCATCCTGATTGCCCCTAAAATTATTTTGTTTTAATTGAAATATAGTTGATACACAATGTAAAATTAGTTTCATGTGCAATTTGAACAACTCTACACATTATGCTATACTCAATGCAAGTGTAGCTACCACGTCACCATATGACACTTACAATACCATTGACTGTATATCCTATCCTCTTTCATCGTCATGACTTACTCATTTTCTAACAGGAAGCCTATACCTCCCAATCCCCTTCACTCACTTCTCCCATCCTCCTCTCTTTTGGCAACTACCAGTTTGTTGTCTGTATTTATGGGTCTTTTTGCTTGTTTCTTTGTTCATTTCTTTTGTTTTCTAGATTCCACATATAAATGAAATCATATGGTATTTGTGTTTGCCTGGCTTATTTCACTTAGCAAAATGCCCTTTAGGTCCATCCATGTTGTTGTAAATGGCAAGATTCTCAGTCTTTTTTTTTTTTTTTAATGGTTGAGTCATAGTCCATTCTCTGTGTGTGTGCATGTGTGCATGCACGTGAATGTGGGAGTGTGTACATGTGTGTACTATATCTTCTTTATCCATTCATCTATTGATGGACATTTAGATTTCTTTCATACCTTGGCTACTGTAAGTAATGCTTCAACAAACATAGAATGTGGCAGATATGGGGTTATTTCTGCTATCCATTGTTGCCTTAGGAGAATAATCTCCAGTCTTTGACTAGATTCATGGCTACCCATAATAGAAACTAAACTAACAAGGGCTATTGAAACTAAGAATGGCCATACGATTATATGCAGGCCAAGAAGATTAAAAAATAAGCATAAGTACTTTTTCTGCTTGCCCCTTTTGCATTGGCCAAAATATTTACATATAGTTGTGAGTCATCTCAAACCATGAAAATGAAGACAACATTCCATGATGGAGCAAAGAAATGAAAGATACTGGATTTCTGGCACCATGAAATTACCACATTAGCAATTTACACCCAAAGAGATAAAATTCTGTCCTATTGAACCATTACTTTAGGTTTCTGCTAGAGTAGACAAAGCTATAGCATAATTGATAGCTGTTTAGCTAAAGACATGATGCTCTTGTGAATGAGCTAACTTCTGTGTCTCATTTCTCATTCACTAATTATTCCCTCATAAAATGAAACCAGGAATAAATTATATATATATATTATATATATATATTATATATATATAATATATATATATAATTTACCATGAAAATGGTTTTAAGTTGTCATTAGCCAAGAGATATAGAAAGTGAAATTTACTTATCTATTACTGTCATTCAAATTAAGTGACAAATACATGGAAACAGATGGTCTGGATAGTAAAGTACAAATTACAACCTTTAAATCCAGATATTTTACAGTCTTAATAAAATGTTAATGTTAATAACATAAATAAGAATATGACATCCTAATTTTTATTGCTGCTGCTCAGAACTGTTCTTTCAGATGCTCACATAATGTTTCATCAGAAGAATAGAGTGCATTAATCAGCACTTCTGTTACTAGATTTTAAGTCATATTCTGTTAATAGGTAGTTGGAGAATAAAAATAACAAGAGCTCTAGAACTAAGGTCTCTTTATTCTTAATCCGGGATCCTTTCTGATTATACTAGGTATAGATAAGGTAATTTGCCTTTAGAGAATATGAAATTTTCTTTTTTCATCTGTACTTTTGTAACACCTGATACCTTTAAATGTTTTGTAACTACTCTGAAATCACTTTTTAAGTGTTGAATTGGCAAGTTTTGAGTTCAGATAATAGTAAGATTCATTATCTCAAATAAATATTTTTTTGTTAATTTAACATTTTTAGTACAATTTAGTTAACATTTACTTATCCACTGAACACCCATGTCTGGGGTTCTGGGATCCAATTCCGGTGTGGGTATGGAGGATTCCTCATAACAACAAGCAGTTCTTGGACACCCTGCTGCTGTCAACTCAATTCTCAGGTAAAGGGCTTAGTCCCACAAGATCACCTTTTACTTATCTCAAGTCCTGAGATACTGCTGACAGACTGCTATAAATCAGGGGCTCCCAGGGTCTTGTCCTTGCTTGGGTTTGGTTAATTTGCTAAAACAGCTCACAGAACTCAGGAAGCCCATTTACTCACCAGATTACTCGTTCATTACAAAGGATATTAAAGGGTATGAATCAATAGCCAGATGAAGAGGTACATAGGACAAGGTCTCAAACAAAGAAGTTTCTTTCTTCATGGAGCTTGGGGGCTAACACAGTGGCACCTGTAAGCCTCCTGTTTCCCCAACATGGAAGCTCCCCAAACCTTCTACTTTTGGGGTTTCATGGAACATGGAGGCTTTATTATCTGAGCATGGTTGATTAACTCATTGTCTATTGGTGATTGTTTCAACCTTGAGCCACTCTCCCCTCCTTAAAAATCAGGGAATGGGGCTGTAAGTTCCAACCCTTCATCCAAGGATGTCAGGATTTCCCTGGCAACCAGTCTCCATCCTAAGATGCTTCCCAAAAGTCACTTTCATTAACTAAGACCTGGTTGTAGTGGAAGGGGCTTGTTATGAATAACAACACACCCATTTCACCTTTATGGCTCTGAAGCATTTTCAGTAATGAGGACAAGAGGCCAAATATTATGACAAAAGATGCTTTAAGCACCCTTATGCTCTTATGGCTAGGGAAATCCAAAGGTTTGGGGGGGCTTTGAGCCAGAAAATGTGGATAAAGACCAAGTACATACGTGAAATGTATTTTGGTCATCTGAATGACTGAACACATATTGCTTATAAATCACAATTTTGCAGTCCAACTCCTGGTCTTTGAACACAGATTCCTTGCAGCAAAATGATCACACCTTTCACAGCACTTACACTTGATGTGGCATCTATAGAGCAGATAGAGCAATCATATAAACAAAATATGCCTAACATTTGGAGAAGCCTTCATAGGACAGATTTAAAGAAACAACTCATTTGCATACAAAACCATTACAAGCTGTTATATATTCTTTTAGTAGTTTATTCTTTCTCTTCCTCTATCTACTCTTAGTTACCTTATGATAAGCTGAGCAAATATAATTGTATTTCTTATAAAACACAGTATCATACCTTGTAATGGTAATGGTATAATCTGATTCCTACAAATAAAAATGCATTTATTTCCAAAGCATCATGAATCTGAAAAAATCTTCAATTTTATGTGTCTTCATTGTGAGATATAATGCTGACACAGGGGGGTATGGCAGCAGCATATTTCCTTCATGATTTTGTCTCTGCTTACTTGTCCAGTTTTTCCCTCAGGCATTCTGTTTGATGCTGTAAGTTACAGAAATATCATACTCCTTTTAGTTCCTTAAAGTTGAAATGTTCTGTCATGTTCTCACATAGCACTCTTCACTTAACATGGATTCTAGTTTTAGTCTCTGGATTTTTCTGACTCCTGTAGGGACCAAAGGCAGGCTGCTCCAAGATGGACCACTTTGGCAAGAAGATCGTTTTTTAAAAGTATATTTGTTTATTTTAACATTGAGGGCAAGGAGGGAGGGAGAGAGAGACACAGAGAGAGAGAGAGAGAGAGAGAGAAATGAGTGGGGGAGGGGAAGAGAGAGAGAGGGAGAGAGAGAGAATCTCAAACAAACTTCATGCTGTCAGCATGGAGGTTGATGAGGAGCTCAAACTCACCAAATGTAAAATCATGACAACAGCCAAAATCAAGAGTTGAACGTTTAACTGACTGAGTCACCTAGGCACCCCAAGAAGATAATTTTTGATTTCAAAGCAATCAAAACCTAGCAGATTCAGGAAAAGCTCTTTACATCCCCCTCAATTGCCTCAAAAGAATCTAGGTAAAGGAAGAAAGGCTCCAGGAAGACAGCTGTCACCATAGAGAACTGTATTATTATATGAAGTAGATATGGTGGACAGGGAGGAACCTAGCAAGGCCTGTTAGATCAAAGCCCTCTATGTTCCATTGTTTCTGGATGGCCCTGAAAACATTTGTTTACCAAAAGTTGACTCTTTTCATCTTCCTGTGAACTGCATTCTTTCCCTTTGAAGTCCCAGACCCCTACCCTCTTCTATCTACTTCAGAGTGAAGCCATATATACCTCACTTTGCCTGGCTGTCTTTAGAATATCATGTCTGGGTGGATGAAATTAAATTTGATTTCCTCTTGCTCATCCATCTCATGGCAATTTGATTCTTAGTCCAGCTAGAAGGACCTTAAAGAGCAGAGGATGGTCTTTCTCTAGACACTCTCATAGGAGGACTCCATTTCCACTTTATCTTCTGTTTATGACATTATAACTCTTAGTACTTTGGTGTAATTGTCCATTTGTATACATCTGTCTCTCCAATAAATTTAAATTGTAAGAGGATAGGAGTCTTATTTTTACATATACTTTCATTACTTTAATCTTATAAAGATTAATTTACATCGACTTTAGGAAGCTTATCCAATACAGCCAACATAACATTTTTTTGATGCATCAAATGATGATATATGTTTTGCTAATAATGCCTAACAGGTGTTTTATCTTACACTTTGACCATAGAGCATAAAGTGAAACCATAATTCTTTTATTGTATGAGTATTTCATTACATGATTTTATTTTTTTAAGTTTTAAAGTAATTCTTTTCATAAAGCATTCATGTTGCTAGGTACCAATCTACAGCCTTGTTTCCTGGTTCATTGGTTATTTTTACTTTTATTAATATCTTAGCTAAGGATTTTTTTCTGTTATTTGGCATAAATTTTATCATGCCACAATCTTAATGTATAAATTCTTTCAGACATTTCTTTAAGAAAATGAAGGAACTTAAATAGCCAACACATGTATGATATCACTTGATTTTCAGTAATTCACAGGGTTAACTCCCATTCAGTATAAAACAACATGTTTGTGTCTTCCAATGTCACATCATGAGAAGAGTAGATGGCTTTTAGACTCCATGTTCTTTAAAAGCAGGATTACTTTAGGAAACAGATTCAAGTCGTTTCAAAAGAGACTCAGCCATAAAAAGCCATTTTCTGTGGAAATTTCATTGCATTATCTGCCCCAGAACCCTAACATTTAGTCTTCTGATTCTGTGGGGTTTTTTTCTTTTTCTGTGCTTTGGGATTTGCCCCCAGCTCTGAATCCTCTTTTTCTCTCAGAAGTACAGTACCTATAATTCAGTGGCTATGAAACTGCAATAGATAACACTCTATGTGGCAGTTATAAATCTAACACTTTAGTTATGGTAGCTCATTTAATTCCAACAATTATATTAGGCATACGGAAACATTGTCCTATTTTACAGATGAGAAAACTGAGACACAGAAAAATTATGTATTTTCAGGTTTGCACAGTTGAACAAATTTGGGAGCTGAGACTAAATCATAGAAATCTCTTCATCACTATCTTCATCATACCCTATCCTGCCTCTCCTTGAGAGATACATGTATGAAAGTGGGTAAAAGAGGTAATATCCTTCTAACAGCTTTGTGGTTGAATTTCAATTGGTTGTATATAAGGCTTTGGATAAGTAAATAATTCATAGCAAATATACTGGAGGAGCTAAGACGATCGAGGAAACAGTTAAAAACAGAGTCATAACTATAGTAGTTATGACTACTATAAAGTCATAGCTTTTGGAACTATAGTAGTAGGATTCAGGGGCCTCTTCTCCCTTGAGTGTAGGTAACTCAAGTCCAGTGATTTCATGTCAAATTGCATCTCCACAGAATTTTAAGTTCCCACAGGAATAGTGGATCAACTTGGCCTGGGTCAGGCAAATATCCAAGAATACTAAGGTGGTAATGAAGGCACCCTTGAATTATCCCATCATTTTTAGAGAAAAGGGAGTCACTGGGAGCCAGGAAGCCTCCTTTCTCTGTTGTTTATTCTCCATTATGTCATTTACCTTTTGATGGCTTATGTAGTAATGTGTTGAAATTTGAACTAAAATAAAATGGCTTAGCTAAAACACATATGCAGTAAGACAAATTGCTTTTCTATTTACTCACCTCTTTTTAATTTTACCTCTTTTGTCTTTAAGTCTGCTTCTAGTCACATATTTTAGATAAATTAGATCCATATAATATTGTTACCAAAAAAACCAAGTTTGGCTGCTCATTTTTCAAAAATCCAGTACACAAGGGAACCTGGGTGACTCAGTCAGTTAAATGTCCAACTTCAGCTCAGTTCATGATCTCATGGTTTGTGGGTTCAAGCTGCTGGGCTCTGTGTTGGCAGCACAGAGCCTGCAGCCTGCTTTGGATTCTGTGTCTTCCTCTCTGTCTGCCCCTACCCTGCTCATGTTCTGCTCTCTCTTTCAAAAATAAATAAACATTAAAAAAATTTAAAAGTATCCAATACTTAAGAGACAAGTTTTGATTGGAAAGGAATAGGAGCTTTATTCAGGAGGCCAGCCACCTGGAGCGAAGGTAGACTCTTGTCCAAAAATGATGTCTGAAGTTTCTTCTTGGCCCTAAGATTTTTCAAGGAACTTCAGGGTAGTTAATCAGTAAAAGGGGAACACAGTGGTCTGTAACACTTCTTGACTGTGTGCAGATTCAATGGCGCCAGCTAAAGATAATATTGTGGTGCTTGGTGCTAGGAGGGTCAGTATTGGTGTGGGGAGGTGGTACAAGAGGGTTTGGTTTTCTAGGAAACAGTGCATTTTCTACAGATACACAAAGAAAGTTTTAATCCATCACACAGGGTAGAGGTGCTTGCTAAAGCTCAAAAACTACTAATTTGGCTGGGGGTGTCAAGGCAGCAGCTTTAATATTGACAAAACTAATCAGTGTTTATAGTTAACTATTGGGTTAACTGAACTTCCAGGTTCCATATAGGATATATGCAGTGTGACTTTGATTTAAAATTATAAAGTAAGTTAAGTTAGGAAAAAAAAATGTATTCCATTTCCTTGTAATTTCCACAGTGGTGATGTTTGTCCCCAAGGCTGGAAAGTCCATTCACATATTAAGGAAGGAAAATACTCCTTTTTACAAAAGAAAGTTAAAGGTAAGTACATTCTACTGTAAAGCAGTTAGGAATTTTATGCATTTACTAATGATTGTGAAGAGATGTACAATAGATCATTTCCAGGGTTGAAGGTTTGCCCTCTTACATTGATGAAAAGTTATAGAGGCATCATCCTAATGTCACAAGTAATGGAAATCATTTCTAAACTTGGGGAGGTCAAATGTAGTTTGTAGTAAGTAAACTGCATTTGCTGAATCAAGCTTTTCAATCTAATTAGTTTAAAGGCTCTGGGTATACCTTAAGACCTTTGGAACAGTTATCCATTTGAAAAGATTTTTGCCCCCTAGACCTCTGTGAACTCTCTTCAGTATATGACAAATTTAATATATAAAATCTTTCCAGACTTACTTTGTTTTTTTTTCTTATTGAAGTTCTGGTCAAAAAGATAGTATTAGATTGAGAAGATTATAGATAACAGGAGAAAGCAGCCTGAGTTTTGAAGATATCAATACATTTTTAAATTCATTATCTAATGTGCAAAATAAACATAAGATCATGGATTAGGCAACAGTTAAGAGGCTTAAAAGTCTTTGTTTCTAGGCTCTATGAGCTTTGGAATTTCTGTTCTGCCAAATCTATTAGACCAAACTTTAGCTGCCAAGAACAAATAACATAGATAAGCCATCAGAAATATCTTTTTTCTCCCTCAGAATAAAAAACCTATCTCAATACATTGAACCAATGCACATAAAGAGTTATCCTAGAAGGACTGTGAAGTTACAGTTTTACTCTAGACAGAATTCTGTGAAAATTCTCTGAGTTCACAAGTTTGGTTGAGTAGAGTTATTTCACGACAACCACTTAGAACTCTTGAAAGATGGTCTTCACAACGTTTGAAATATAGAGATTTGTGGTGGGAAATCCTAATACTTGCCATAGTCTCAGAAGGTGTCCACAAAAAGAAAATATATTATGTTTTCTTGAAAGAGGGTGTATGTGATCCACATGTGTGACTTACCTCTCTACTAGAGAAAGGAACCAAAATATCAGCTCTTGTTTTTAGTTAACACTCCCTACATGCATCCCTTCCAAACTTTTGCTTCTCTCTATATCTGCTATCTTGGTGGATGGTTCTATCATCCATAATGCAAACCAATTAGAGAGTCTGAATAGTTTACTTACTTTTTCTCAAATACATCTAAATAAAACCCAGCTACTGGAAGGTCATTGCTTTTTGGCTATAATGGAGCAGCTTCTAATTCTCCTGAAAACAATATTTTTTGAAATCTGAACAAAATATAAAATCATCTTATTGGAGCATCAGAGAACAACCAAGGCAGTTAGAAGTAAGGGGCTAAGATCCTAGAATAAGGGATAGAACTTTGAGGTGAAAGACATATTTGCCTCCATTTTGTTCCTGAGACATTTGCCTATTTTTGCTGCAGACAAAATAAGCTGAAAGTCATAAATTCTGAAACTTGCCACAGTTTAACTGGACAAAGCAGCCAGGATTCAAAGTGCCAATAACCCAGAGAGAGGGGAAATTGGAGAAAAGTAAACCTGACACTTCTCTTGCAATTTCTCTTCAAGGCCAACTTTTTAGTACTTGTGCATGGGCAAGACTCCAAAAAGGAAGCAGAACGCAGTTGCTGAGAAGCTAAAGAATTAAGCAGAGATTTCAGCAGTCATGAGGTGTTGAAGAGACAAGAGTTCCATGTTAACAAAAGGAGCAAGTCCTCTAGATTTTCCATTGAGGTCTCTGAAGACCTCTGAAGACATCTATTCAGCTTTGGTAAGTCGTTGCAACCAAGGAGGGATAGAGTTCCTTGCTTATTAACAATATGGAGCTATGGTAGTTCCTGTCCATTCTCAAGCCAAATATTTCAAGTTCCATTCACTCTGTGGACATCTAAAAACCTTCTAATTCTGTTCTCCATCTTTTTAAAATTCAGCCATAATTTTGTTTTTGTTATTGTTTTGTGGAATCAGGAGAGCCATTGAAAAATACATTAATACCACAAGATGAATGTTGGGCCAAAGACTCTCAGGCAAATTTGGGTAATCTTTTATTCTTCATTTAACCAGGATGGGGCTATAAGGTGGCAAAACTACTATTGGCATTTTGGGAGGAGAATCTGGCAGACTTGTTCTCTGTGGTAGAAAAAAACAAATACATGATCACCTATGCAGAGTGTTCTTAGAAGGGAAACCTCTCTGATAACACAGAGCTTCCATAGACAATATTATGAAGGCTGTGGAGAACTCAGGAACTGCAGCTGGAGTGGTGTCATTAATGATCTGAATGGACTAAAGAAATGCATAGATAAAATCAAATTCCTATATTTGTGTAGTACACACAGACTAAAAATCAGGTATTTTTATTGATTATTCTTAAGGAGTCTCTGTTACCTTTGGGTAACAATATAAAGATACTGGAAAAACAAAGTTAATGTTGGCAGAAAAAAGGATGAGCTCATTTTTAGCTTTATGGGGGATATTTTACGTTGTCAGGTTGGAGCGCTTTTGAAAGTAGGAGGTATATATGTGAATTCTGGGCAGCAAAAAGGGTAGAGTAGAATGAATCTTTGTAATTTCTGATCTCTCTGCATTTATACATACTTTGTAATTGCACTTTATTTATTTATTAATTTTAATTTTTTTTTTTGTAATTGCACTTTAATATTCTGTTTGGAGATTTTACCCACCGCCCAATGGTGTGTAGTTTGGTGGAACGTTTTCCTATGTGAAGTAAAGGAAGACAAAGGACACAGAACCTCCCTCTTCTATTCTATTACTGCCATGGGGAGGCTACATCACCCACATTTGCCCAGTCAGATGCTCTGTTCTCAAACTTTAGCTCCGAAGTGAGTGGAGTGAGTGAAAGGATGAAGGGAATCATGGGAGGTCATGTACTGTAGCAGTAGGAGGGCAGAGTGGTGTCCTCAGTAGATCATTCTGGAAACATACAGATTCTGTCTTTCTGATTTCTCAAAACTCAGGATGTCATTTTTTTCTGTTTCCAATATTAGTGGTCCCTCTGCTCCAGTTAAATCTGAGACAATTCAAATGGCTCTTATTAAATTTCTTTTTTGCTTAATTAGGCAGAAGTACCTTTTACTGCTTGTATTGAAGAACTCTAATTGCTGGTTATGTGTTTCCTGGGAAATGAAAGAAAATTATGTAAAATAATTCATGTAAAGTCTTAACATAATACTTGAAATATAAAAAGTTTTTATTAAATGTGTGTTATCAATTTTTATAATCAATAGAATATTGGCTATGACAATTGAACTTTATGTTCAACAACACTTATGTATTTTCACATAGTAGAAACTTAAATCATCATCTTTTACCCTAGAGTTCCAAGGTACATGTACTAAGTTCAAGAAGTCTAATTTGATTTAGTCCCTCAGTGCTTTTTCCATTGTCCAATAAATCCTTAAAAATTGGCACTAGACCAGAAGGTTATGGACCTAAAAGCATGTAGGACTATGAAAGACTACAATCTACCTTAAGTAACTGACAACTGCATGTCCTGATGGAACCATTCTCAGTCAGCTACTCTGCTGAGAATAACATTTGTCTCCATTTTTCTAGTGAAGCTAAAGGAGAATATGGTGGATTAACTGCTTTGTTGTAAGACACATGAACTCTGAATGATTAGAAACCCTTTGAAAATAGTTTGGGTTACTCTGTTGCTCACAAATGTATTTTCTTTTAGATACGTCTTCTTATGCCAGAAACAAGGTAGAACAGTTCTGACTATTTCCCAGTCTCTAGAAAAGAGAAACTCTCCAACACGATACCTAGTTTAGTATATTGTAGAAGCCAGTGATTTGAAAATATTATGCCCATTTTGATCAAACATGATTTCACAATTTTTAAATAGTATTTCCAATGCATGTTTTATTTTCCATGAATGAGGTTATAATTTTCTGAAAGGGGGTAGCCATCATTATGTTATTAGATGAAAACTAACTGAACTTTTCTATCTTCCAAAGAATTTATAGTTTTCCAACTAAAGCCCAAATTCCCAGTGTCTCTTCTGGGTCCAGCCAAATCTTTGTCTTTCTGTTAAAAGAGAGTACTTTCACTACTGCAGAGTAGAATGTAGGGAGAGATTAAAAAAAAAAACCCAACAACCTGGGTCTAGTAAATACATCATAGTTTCTCATGTGAGCTATTTGGTGTACTAATACTGAGACATCTATATAAAACAATCCTTCCAAGTAATAAGTGCAAAAGAGTTACATGCTCAGTGTTACTAAGAACAAAAGAAAGTAATCAGTTCTTCCTGGGAGCAGGCTTGAAGGAAAGCCTTTCCAAAGAGTGGAGGTTTCAGCTGTACCTTGATAATTAGTAAGTGATTTCTTAGACAAGGGCATTTTCAGTCTTAAAATAGCAGATTAAATGGTATAAGGTCATAAAAGTGAATAGATTGCTTAGGAATTAAACTAGCCAAGTGTGGTTAAAGTGGCCAGAGTTCAATGTTGGGGCAAGGTGTAATGGGAATAAAGATGGCAAACTAAATTGAGAGGACTGTGAGTGTAAAGAAATGGTAGGGAATTTAAGCTTGTTTTACAGGCAGAGTTGTGCACTGGACCTAGCATTGCTTTCACTGTATTCTAGAATTGTACAACGAGGCAGTCCTGCTTCAAATAACTGAAAACCTACTCGAGAGGATTAAAACAGGGAATGACACAACCCAATTTGTATCTTAGAAAGATGACTCTGGAAAGAAAATGGTTAAGTGAGTTAGACATCACTGTCTAATAAAAATAGAATGTAAGCCACATATGTATTTAAAATTTTTAAATAGAAATAACCAGGTAAAATTAATGTTTTATTTTGCCCAATTTACTGCAAGTGTTCTGATTTTACTATATAATCAGTGGAAACAGTATTAATATGATATTTAATATTCTCCTTTCCATATTATGTCTTCAAATCTGATGTGTATATTTTACATGCATAACATATTTGAATTTGGACCAGCCATGAAATTTCAAGTGCTCAATGGCCCCATGTAGTTAGTGGCTTCCATATTGGATAATGAAAGAAAAGGATTAAAGACATGGAGATGAATGGATACAATTTTTTAATAGAATAGGTGGATAATGGGGATTAAAACTAATGTAATAGTAGTAAAAATGGTGAGAGGAAAACCAAGGAATATTTAAATAATGGAATCAACAGAACACAGTAATGGATTGCATACTGGTAGATTAAGGAGTAGAAAAAATAAAACATTTGAGGTTTTACTTTGGTTTACAGAGGATTAGGTTTAGCAGGAAAGATAATGAGTTTGATTTCATATAGTGACTTGAAGACAATTTAGATAGTTTCAAATAATATATGAATCACAGGAGCTAAGATTTTTAAGCTATTGATATGAAAGTTGAAGTTAATCCATATGAACAAATGAAGTCATTCTGTAAAATGGGGAAGAACAGGGATGGAACCCTCAGGAGTACCAACATATCTAATATTTAATGATATTCCATAAAGGGAAGATCAAAATATTGAGGATAGAGAAATAATTGTCTGAGACCTAGGATGAGAAACTAAAGAGAAAGTACCTACAGGAAGATATTTTATAGAAGGAAGAAGATCAGCAAGCATGAGAATTAAAGGGGGGAAATAAGGTTTAGTAGTAGATCATTCATTAGATCTCCAAAAATGACTTCTATATTTATGGTTCCTACTTTTTAATTTCTATATAAAGTACAAAAACTGGTAGTAATAACTCCATAGGGCATGTGCAGTGGTAGGCTAAGACACTCCAAATATAAACACATTTAACCTTCCCTACAAACTCAAGGCATTTTCAGTCACTGTAATGGTGGTGCTTATCACTGAGTCAAGTTACCTGCAAAAGTCACCCTACCATTAAATGGCAGAGCTGGGATGGAACCCAGTTCTGTTCTCAAAATCTTGTGTTTTCCTTCTTTATCATGTTGCATTCCCCCAAATTCCTGCCGGGTCTTAGTCTCAGAGTTGCCCTTCTTTGCTATTAAAATCTTTTATATCTTGTTATCTGAAAAAATTCTGAGCAAGAGAAGCTGGGGGAAATAAGATTGCAAGAGAATGAAACCCTTAATATCGAGCAGAGCACCAAAGGTTAAGGAAAATACGTCTCTCTAGAATCAAACATCAGGGTTACTTTTTCTCTGCTCCTACATTTGGAATGCAGTATGCAAGGCTGCACTTTCTAGCTTTCTTGAGGTCACCATGGTCTGCTAGTGCTATCCTCTTGAATAATGTATGTTTGGCCCAGAAAATGACCTTATCTGCTGGTTAGCATCTTTTATATTGAAAAGTTTATAGCATTCAAGTCAAACTGAAGAGTTTTTTGGTAAACATTTGCTTTTCATTTTTATTTACAAATGACATTTAAAATTAATGCATCATAACATGCAATTTTAGAAATAAGGATTATAGAAATATTATCAACACAAATCCATGTATCTTATGTATTGTTTGATTTTTTAAAATTGCAACCAGTAATTTAGCCTTAAGTTTTTCAAAATGTGTGGGTAAATATTTAATATGATGTTAGACTTTGTTGACCTTGCCCAAGAAATTTAAGAGCTCCCTGCCAGCTAAGGCCACGTCTGGTGTAGGCTTCTGATATCAGGAAGTTAAAAGATGTTTCAATAATATTATTAATTTAATTTGAAGATGGACTTTAAAGAGGAAAAACAACCTGGACTATGTTAACAATCCTAACCAAACCTTTATTGGGAATTGCATAATTACAGATTTTATGGCTATGTTGCTAAAGAAAAGAAAGAGAAAGTGGTATTCCATTTAAAACACGGAAAGATGCTGTACATTACATTTCCAGACAAAAGTTCAACCCCTCTTTTGTGTATATCCTTAAGTGCCACACTTTCCTAAGACTGCCTCTGTTTTCTCCTACTAGATGTGATATTTTCCTATTCCTATGGTGAGTAAATATTTTAAAAGTTTTATAATTATGTTATGGCATTATTCATATTCAGCCTTTTATTGGAGGGATTGTCGTTCTTTTCCTTTCATGTGTTCTAATAGTTTAACACTTTTGAAAACCATAACCATTTTCTGTTTTATTATGGGATGTGCTACGGCACCTACCTTTTGACTCACACACTTAGTGGGTGCTTGATAAATGCTCTTATTTATTTTTGAAATAGAAGTGTAAATTGATGTTGTCTTTTGGGAGAAGTGGAGTTCAATGAGTACTGAGAACTATAGTTCTTCTTACATATATTACCTGTATCCCAATTTCTTGTCTTTTCCATTTCCTTCCATTTCTCCTCTTGTACTTGATTCTCATAGAATCAGACTATTTAGTGTCTGAAAATGCCTTGTCTCTTTACTTTTGCTGGTGTTGTTTCTGTGTTCTTGGTGTGTGTGTTTGTGGTGTGTATACATGTGTGTATATAAAGGTAGAGATGATATCACGAAGCAAAAAAGTTATTTTTTATAAATAATACTAGCTAATAGTTCTGTAATGCTGACTCTATTCTTGATGATATTCAAAGTGCTTTAAAATATGAACTTTCTTGATTCTTTTAACAGTTCTATGGCTTAGCTACTATTTTTGTCTCCACTTTTTAAGATAAAAAACGATGGGAGGAGAGAGGTCAATTAATTTGCCCAAATCATACAACCTGAAGTGACAGTAGGCAAGGTAGCATCTGCAACAGAGTCAGACCCTGGCAGAAGGCTTGTGCCCACTTAAGCTATGCCACCTGCCATGATACTGAGATGTTTGGGCTGAGATGAACCCTCCTGGTTCCATGCAGACATACCGTCATTTTATCCATTCTCTTTTTTTTTTTTCAGGATTTATCATTTTCAAAAACAAAATCTTGTAAGTTTTATAAACTTTTGATGAAGACTGACAAAATATCTTGGCTTTCATTTCTGCAGGAACAATAGATTAAACAAATATGACATTTATGTATAAATGAAAATTAATTGGTAAATGAGTCTGCCATACATATTTTTAGGAAATTTATTATTGATGTATTGTTTTTAGAATTTTTTTCTAAAATGACGAATGAAAGAATTTTATAGCTATAGTCTTAGAGTTTATTTATTGGTATCTTTGATATTTCTTTTTTTTTTTTTTAAATATTTTATTTATTTCTAGGAGAGGGAGAGAGAGAGAGAGACAGCGTGAGCAGGGGAGGGTCAGAGAGAAAGGGAGACACAGACTCTGAAACAGGCTCCAGGCTCTGAGCTGGCAGTCAGCACAGAGCCCGACGCGGGGCTCGAACCCACGAACCGCGAGATCGTGACCCAAGCGAAAGTCAGACGCTTAACCGACTAAGCCACCCA